>NC_133666.1:91317371-91656417 GCF_037893015.1 Macrotis lagotis
GAAAATGAAAGTATAAATGGACAGATGCAAAAAGAAAATAATCCTCTCAAAACCTCAATTTGGCAAATGGAAAACTCCTTCAAATAGAATTGAAAAATTGGAAAAGGAGTTGCAAAAGGTAAATGAAGAAAATTTAAAAGATTGGAATCTCTGGAAATGAATGACTTCATGAGTCAAGAAGAATCTGTTAGACAAAAACTGAAAAAAATAGAAGAAAATGTAAACTACTTCACCAGTAAAACAACTGACCTGGAGAATAGGTCCAAAAGAGACAACTTAAAAATCATTGGGCTTCTTGAAAACATTGAGGAGGGGGGAGAAAACCTGCATTACATACACCATGATGTAACTGAAGGAGAATTGCCCTGATATAATGGAACCAGAGGGCAGAATCATTACTGAAAGAATACATCGGGGTGGCTTGGTGGCATAGTGGATAAAGCACTGACCCTGGAGTCAAGAGTACCTGTGTTCAAATCCAGTATCAGCCACTTAATAATTACCTAGCTCTGTGGCCTTGGACAAGCTACTTAACCCCATTTGTCTTGCAAAATATCTAAAGAAAAAAAGAAAACATCATCCCCTCCTCAAAGAAGGTCCTAAATTGAAAACACCAGAACTGGGCAAACATCTGAACTATCAGAAAAAATCCTGCAAGCAGCCAGAAAGAAACAATTTAAATAACAAGGAGCCACAGTAAGGATTACACAGTAATGTTGGATCACCATTAAAGGATCAAAGGGCCTGGAATATGATATTCTGAAGAGCAAGAGAGCTTGGAATGCAGCCAAGAATTCACTATCCAGAAACAATCTTTTCTTCCATGGAAAAGGACAGACATTTACAAAATAGACTTAAACATTTCCTGATAAAAATACTAGAGTTAAATACAAAATGTGGACTTCAAACAGGAGATTCAAGAGATACATGAAAAAGTAAGAAAGTGAAAAGAAAAAGAGATATTGTTATCAATTAAGATGAAATTGGCTATGTCCCCAACTGGGCAAAAGATTCTCATAAACTTTGATAATTGTAACTCTATTAGAGAGAATATACTTATTCAGAAGTAATGGATACTCATGATTTGTCCATGACTGTGATAGAATGATTTAAAAATAATGTCTTTTTTAAAAAGAGGGAACAGTAAAGAGACAAAAAGATGGAGGAGATTGAATGGGGTAAATAACATCACATGAAGAAGTGCAAAAGACCTGTTACAATAGAGGGGAAGAAGGAAGGAGGTAGGAACTCCTTAAATGTTACCCTCATCAGATTTCAGATTTGACTTAAAGAAGGAAGCCCACAAACACACACACACACACACACACACACACACACACACACACACACACACTCAGGTATAGAAACTTATCTTACCTTTTCAATATTAAGAGGGGAAAGGGGGGGTGAAGGAAAAGAGGAACTGAAAGAAAGAAGGAAAGAAACAAGCAACTAAGGGTAAAAAGGAAAGAAAGGGGAAGGGGTTGGATAAAGGGGGAAAACACACTGAAGGAAGTGGTATTCGGAAGCAAGTTACTGGGAAATCAGGATAAGTTAAAAAAAAGGGGGGGAAATACAAACAGAAGGAAGATAGCATGGGGGGGGCAATAAAAAGTTAGTAATTATAAATTTGAATGTGAATGGTATGCAGTCTTCCATAAAATGTAAGTGGAAAGCAGAGTAAAAAAAAAAACCCAAATTTTACAATATGCTACTGACAAGAAACTAATCTGAAGCAGAGAGATACATACAGAGTAATGATAAAAGGTTGGAGTAGAATATATTATACTTCAGCTGAAGTGAAAAAGACAGGGGGTAGCAATCCTCATCTCAGACAAACTAGCTGAAAAAATAGATTTCATTAAAAGAGAAAAGGAAGGAAACTATATCCTCCAAAGAGGTATCATAGACAATGAAGCAATTTCAATACTAATTATGTTTGCACAAAGTGGAAGAGCATCTAGTTGGAAACCTCAACCTCCTCCCAGAATTAGATAAATCTAACCATTAAATAAAAAAGAAGGAAGTTAAGGAGCTAAATTGAATATTAGAAAATCTAAACATGATATACCTTTAAAGGAAATTGCACAGGGATATAAAGGAATATAACTTCTTTATGTAACACATGGCACTTACACAAAAATTGACCATGTACTAGGGCATAAAAAATCCCTCATAATCAAACGCTGAAAGGCAGAAAAGGTGAAAACTTCCTTCTCAGGCCATTATGCAATAAATGTCACATGTACAAATGGGTCATGAAGAGATAGACCCAAAGCTAATTAAGAAATAAATAACATAATTTTGAAGAATGAGTGGATCAAATAACAAATTATAGATATAATTAATGATTTCATCCTAGAAAATGTTAATAACAAGAGAATATACCAAAACTTATGGGATGCAGCCAAAACAGTTAATGCATACATCCAAAAAATTAGAGAAAGAACAAATTAACCCCCCCAATTAGTTAATAACAAATTAGAAAACCTGAAAATTAAACCAGAAATTAGTAAAATTGAAAACAAGAAAACTATTGAATTGATAAATAAAACCAAGAGTTTAATGAAAAAAAACATTAAAATAGATAAACCGTTGGTTACTTTGTTTCAAAAAAAGAAAGAAAACAACAAATTACTTGCATCATAAATAAACAAGTGAACTCTCCACAAATGAGGAGAAAATTAAAGAAATAATTTACAACTATTTTGCCTAACTGCATGTCAATAATTTTGATAATCTAAGTGAAATGGATGATTATTTTCAAAAATATAATTTGCCCAGGTTAAATGAAGAGGAAATTAAATACATAAATACACTATGACAAAGCAGGATTTATTCCAGGAATGTAGGGCTCTTTCAATATTAGAAAAACTCTCAGAATAATTGACTACATGAATAACAAACCTAACAGACATCATGATTATCTCAATAGATTCTGAATAAGCCTTTGATAAAATACAGGATCTATTCCTACTAAAACATTATAGAGTTTTGGAATCAATGGATTGTTCCTTAGAATGATAAGCAGTGTCTATCTGAAACCATCATCAAGCATTATATGCAATGGGATAAGCTAGAAGCATCCCTAATAAAATCAGGGGTGAAACAAGGATGTCCATTATCACAACTACTATTCAATATTATATTAGAAATTTAACTTCAGCAATAAGAGAATAAAATGAAATTGAAGGAATTAGAGTTGAGAAGGAAGAAACAAGACTCACTCTTTGCAGATGTGATGATGGTATACCTATAAAAACCTAAAAAATAATCTAACAAAGCTACTGGAAAAAATTAGATACTTTAGCAATGTCTCAGATTATAAAATAAATCCAACATAATTTCTCAGCTTTTCTATATATTATTAACAAGATACAACAGCAAGAGCAAGAAAGAGAAGTCCAATTTAAAGTAACTTCAGATAACATAAAAAACTTGGGAGTCCACCTACCAAGGCAGACTCAGAAGCTCTATGAAAACTACTATTAAAAAACTTTTCACACAAATAAAATCAGATTTAAATAACTTGGAAAATAACAACTATTCATGGATAGGCAGAGCTATTATAATAAAAATCACAATTTGACCTAAATTCACCTAATTATTTAGTGCCATACCAATCAAACTCCAAAAAATTATTGTAATGATCCAGAAAAAATTGTAACTAAATTCATATGGAGAAAGAAAATGTCAGGAGTATCAAGGGATTTAATGAAATAACGTACAAAAGGAGGCAGCTTAACCTTAATAGATTTAAAATTATATTATAGACCATCAGTTATCAAAAATGTCCTAGGTATAAAAACACAACAATAAATGATTTTAGTAATCTGCTGGTTTTTTTGTTTTGTTTTGGTTTGGTTTTTTTTAGGTTTTTGCAAAGCCAAGAGTTAAGGCCATGGAGTTAAGTGACTTGCCCAAGGCCACACAGCTAGGTAATTATTAAGTGTCTGAGACTGGATTTGAACCCAGGTACTCCTCACTCCAGGGCCAGTGCTTTATCCACTGCAATAATCTGGTATTTAATAAACCCAAAGAGACCACGTTCTTGGATAAGAACTCACTATTTGATAAAAATTGTTGGGAAAAATGGAAGATAGTATGGCAGAAACTTGTATTAGAACATATCACACCATATACTATGATAAGAACAAAATGGATGAAACTTGTAGACATAAAATGCATTATTATAAGTAAATAAGAGAATAAGGAATAGTTTATGTGTCAGATCTTTTGAAAGAGGAGCAGTTAATATCCAAGGAAAAGATTGAGAACATCATGAAAACAAACTGGATGATTTTGATTGCATTAAATTAAAAAGGTTTTGCACATACAAAACCACTGTAAACAAGGTCAAAACAAATTTAATAAATTGGCAACCAATTTTTTTTACAACTAATATTTCTGACAAAGGACTCATTTCAAAAATATATAGAGAACTGAGTAAAATTTATAAAAAAAAAAAACCCAATCCATTCTCCAGCTGACAAATGTTCAAAGGATACAGAAAGGCAATTTGCAGATGAGGACATCAAAACTATCTATAGTAATATGAAAAATTGCCTTAAATCATTTCTGATTGGAGAAATGTAAATTAAATCATCTCTGAGGTACCACCTCATACCTTTAAGATTGGACAATATGACCAGATTATTGTAAGGATTTGGGAAATCTGGGCAACTAATGCATTGTTGGTGGAGCTATGAACTGATCTAACCTTCCTGGAGAGCTATTTGGAATTACACCCAAAGGCCAATAAAATGTGCATACCCTTTGATGCAGTAATACCACTACTGGGTCTATGCCCTGAAGAGATAATGAAAAAGGATAAAAATATCACTTGTCCAAAAATATCTATAGCAACTCTTTTTGTGGTGACAAAGAATTGGAAATCATGGGGATGTCCATCAGTTGGGGAATGGTTGTGCAAATTGTTGTATATGTATGTTATGGAACACTATTGTTCTATTATAAACCAGGAGGGATAGGATTTCAGAGAATCCTGGAAAGATTCGCATGAATTGATGCTGAGTGATTTGAGTAGAAGCAGAAAAACAGCAGCATGGCAGTGATGATCAACCTTAATGAGCTTGCTTATTCTATCAGTGTAATATTCAGGGACAATTTTATGGTATCTGTGATGAATACCATCTTTATCCAGAGAACGAACTATGGAGTTTAAACAAAGACAAAAAATTATTACCATCAATTTAAAAAAAAGTTACCACATAATTTTTCTATCTCTAATATTTTATTTCTTCCTCAAGGATATGTTTTTTTTTTTCTCTCAACACATTCAATTTTGACCAATGCATAGCATGGGAACAATGTAAAGATTATCAGATTGCCTTCTGTGGGGGGAGTGGGGAGGAAGGGGAGTGTGCAGGAAAATTGTATAATTCAAAATTTTACAAAAATGATAGGTTGAAACCAGTATTATATGCAATTGGAAAACAAAATATGTACATAATAAAAAAGAAGAAAAAAGAATAGGGACCTTTGCAGGCATGGAGGATAACCAATGACAATAGTCAGTCAGAAGTTAGAACTTCTTGCTCTGGGAACAAGAACATGGCCAATGTCACTGAATCACAAATATGTGGATAGGAGAATGTAAAGTGAAAGAAAATTGAAAAGGTGCCTGATTAAGAAGGGCTAGGCATGCTGACTATAGGGATTTCATTTCATCCTGGAGACTCTGGAAGTCATTAAGTAGTGGATTTCCATAGCTGGACTTAATCATTTGGACAACTGAATGGAGAATGGATTGTAGTAGCATGAGACTGGAGGCAGGAAGAGCAACAAAAAGGCTCTTTCAATGGTCCTGGTATGAGATGATGATGAACTACCCCCAAATGGTGGCAGTGTGAGAGGACAGTTGACAATAATGAGAGGTGTGAAGATAGTACAATGGATAGATAATAAATTCTTTGATTTTTCTTCCAAATTGCCCCCCCCTTAGTTGTAAAGATTGTTTCCCAATTTACTACATTTCTTTTGATCTTGGTTACATTGGTTTTATCTGTGCAGAAGCTTTTTAATTTAATGTAATTGAAATCATCTAATTGATTTTTGGTGATGTTCTCCAACTCTTCCTTAGTCATAAACTGTTCCCCTTTCCATAGATCTGACAGGTAAACTAATCCTTGATCTTCTAATTTGCTTATAGTATTGTTTTTTATGTCTAAGTCCTCTAACCATTTGGATCTTATTTTGGTAAAGGGTGTGAGGTGTTTGTCTAATTTAACTTTCTTCTATACTAACTTCCACAAGTTTTTATCAAAGAGGGAATTTTTATCCCTATGGCCAGACTCCTTGGGTTCATCAAACAGCAGATTACTGTAATCATCTCAAGAAGAAAATCTTGCAAGCAATCAGATAGAAACAATGTAAATACTAAGGAGCCACAGTCAGGATTACATAAGACTTGGCTGCACCAACAGTAAGGGATTGATGAGCCTCGAATATGATACCGTGGAGAGCAGCGGAGCTTGGCTTACAGAATTCACTTTCCAGCAACACTGAGCCTTCTCTTTCAAGGGAAAAGATGGAAATTTACTGAAATGGGAGAGTTTCACTTTTTCCTGATGAAAAGATCAAAACTAAACAGAAATTTTGGTCTTCCAACAGGAGATTGAAGAGGTCCATGAACAGCTAAACAGGGGAATGAGAAAAAGAACTGTTGTCCAATAAGATTAAACTGTTTATATCCCCTTGTATGTAGAAGATTCTCATAACTTTTGAGAATTGTAACTCTATTAGAGGGAATATACTTAGCTAAAAGTAATCAACATTCATGACATATCCATAACTTTGATGGAATCACTTAAAAAATAATACCTCATTACAAGGGGGGGCAGTAAATGACAGGAAGAAGGGGGAGATTGAATGGTTGCATATGAAGTACAAGTGACCTTCTGCAATAAAGTGGGAAGAAGGGAGGAGGTAAGAGCCACTTACTTTTATCCAATTTGATTTGAAGATGGATTAATACACACACTGAGGTGATTTTAGAAATATCTTTCAAGTATTGTGAGGAGACATGGTGAGGAAGGAAGAGGGACTAACAGAAGGAAGGGAAGGAAGAAGGAGTAAAAGAAAATGAGAAAAAAGGGAAAAGTTCGATAGTAGATGGTAAACACACTGAAGGAGGTGTTATTCAGAAAGAAAATACTGATGAATAGGGATAAGTTGAAAAAAGGGAAAATGCAAATGGGGGAAGATAACATAGAGGACAATAAAAAGCTAGTAATTATAACTTTGAATGTAATTGGGATGAATTTTGCCATAAAATGGAAGCAGATAGCAGAGTGGATTAAAAAAAAGAATTCTACAATATCCTGCTGACAAGAAATGCATTTGAAGCAGAGAGATGCATACAGAGTAAATATAAAATTTTGGAGAAGAATATATTATGCTTCAGCTGAAATGAAAAAGGCAGGGGTAGCAATCCTTATCTGAAACAAAGAAGCTGTAAAAATAGATCTCATTAAAAGAGATAAGGAAAGAAACTATATCTTCCTAACAGATCCTATAGAAAATGAAACTATTTCAATACTAAATATGTCTGCACCAAGAGGTATAGCATCTAAATTCTTAGAGGAGAGATTGAATGACTTGAATGAGATTGAATGAGAAATTGAACAAAGATATAAACAGCAAAACTCTATTGGTGAATTATTTCAACCTCTCTCAGAATTAGACAAATTAAACCATAAAACAAACAAGAAGGAAATTAAAGAGGAAAATGGCATGTTAGAAAACTTAGACATGATAAAGCTTTGGAGAAAATTGAATGGGAATAGAAAGGAATATACCTTTTTACACAAAAATTGACCATGTACTAGATCACAGAATGTTCATAATCAAATGCAGAAATATAGAAATAATGAATGCATACTTTTCAGATCATGATGCAATAAAAATCATATGAAATAAAGGATCATGGAAAGACAGACCTGAAACTAATTGGAAACTAAATTATCTCATTTTAAAGAATGTGTGGATCAAATAACATATCATAGAAAGAATTAATGATTTCATTCAAGATAATGACAATGATGAGACAACATACCAAAACTTATTAGATACAACCAAAACAGTTATTAGAGAATGTATTATATCTCTAAATGTTTACTTGGATAAAATAGAGAAAGAGGAAATCAATGAACTGAATATAAAACTAAAAACAGTTAAAGAAAGAAAAAATTAAATATCCCCAGTAAAATACAAAATTAGAAATTCTGAAATATTAAGGAGAAATTAATAAAATCAAAAGCATGAAAACTCTTGAAGTAATAAATAAAACCAAGAATTTTTTTACAACAAAATCAATAAAATAGATAATCCTTAGGTTAATTTGATTTAAAAAGTAAAGAAGAAAGACAAATTACTAGCATAAACAATGAAAAAGGTGAATTCACCACCAATGAGGAGAAAATTAAAGAAATAATTTGGGACGATTTTACCCAACTATATGCCAAGAAATTTGATGATCTGAGTGAAATGGATGAATATTTACAAAAATATAAATTATCCATGTTAAAAGAAGAGGAAATTAAATACCTAAATAACCCTATCTCACAAAAATTATTTCAAAAAGCCTTCAATGAACTCCTTAAGAAAAAATCTCCAGGACCAGATAGATTCAAGTGAATTCCATCACACATTCAAGGAATGATTGCTTCCAATTCTAACTATTTGAATAAATAGGTGAAGATTAGAAGGCTGTCTAATTCCTTCTATGACACCAATATGGTGCTGATATCTAAACCACGAAGAGTCAAAAACAGAGAAAAAAAACATAGATCAGTTTACCTAATGAATATGCATGCAAAAATCTTAAATAAAATCTTAGCAAAGTGATTACAACAAGTTATCACTAGGATAATAAACTATGACCAAGCAAGATTTATCCTAAGAATGTAGGGTTGGTTCAATGTTAGGAAAACTGTTCGTTTAATTAACTATATCAATAACAAACCTATCAAAATTCAAATGATTGACTCAATAGATATTGAATAAACCTTTGACAAAATACAACACACATTCCTTCTAAAAACACTAGAGAGTGTAGGAAAAATGCGTTGTTCTTTAAAATGATAAGCAGAATCTATGTGAAACCATCAACAAGAATATGCAATGGGGTTAAGCTAGCATCATTCAAATAAGATCAGGGATGAAACAAGGATGCCCATTATCACCACTGCTGTTCAATATTGTATTAGAAATGTTAGCTTTAGTAATAAGAGAAGCAAAAGAAATTGAAAGAAATAGAATTGGGAATGAAGAAACAAAACTCTCACTCTTTCAGATGTTATGATGGTATACTTAGTGAACCCTTAAAAACTGTCAAAAAATGCTACTGGAAAAGTTAGCAACTTAAACAATGTGATATGATACAAAATAAAGCCACATAAATCCTTGGCATTTCTAAATATTACTAATAAAATACAGCAGCAAGAGTTAAAAAGAGAAATCCAATTTAAAATAAATTCAGGGTAAGCTAGATGGCAGAGTGGAAGGAGTGCCAGTGCTGGAGTCAGGAGGATCTGAGTTCAAATTTGATCTGAGAAACTTAATAATAATTATCTAGCTGTGTGACTTTGGGCTAGTCACTCAACCCCATTGCCTTGTTGAAATAAAAAAAAAATAAAAAATAAAATAACTCCAGAAAACATAAAAACTTGGGCATCTATCTGCCAAGGCAGAATCAGAAACTCTATTAAAACAATTACAAATGATTATTCATACAAATTAGATCAGATCTAATTAATTGAACAAATGTCAAATGCTCATAGATAGGCCAAGATAACATAATAAGAATGGTAATTCTACCTAAATTAAACTACTTATTTAGTGTCATACCAATCAAACTTCCAAAAAATTCCTTTAATAAAGTCTAAAAAATAGTAACTAAATTAAAAATTAGGACCAAAAGGTCAAGAATATCAAGGGATTTAATGAAAAAATGCAAAAGAAGGCAGGCTAGCCATACTAGATCTAAAATTAGATTATAAAGCATCAGTTATCAAAGCTGGATAAATACTGGCTAAAAATATAATGGTGATTCAGTGGAATAGATTAGGTGCTAAAGAGACTGCAGGAAATGATTATAGTAATCTACTGTTTGATAAACCCAAAGAATCCAGCTTCTGGAACAAGAATGTATTCTTTGATTAAGACTGTTGTGAAAACTGGAGGATAGTAAAGCAGATACTCACATTAGATCAACATCTCATATCCTATACCAAGATGAGGTCAAAATAAGCACAGGATTTAGACATAAAAGACAATATTTTAAGCAAATTAGGAAAACAAAAATTAATTTACTTGTCAGATCTATTGTAAAGGGATGCAGTTCATGACCAAGGAAGAGATAGACAGCATTATTTAAAAAAAACAAAATGAATAATTTTGATTACATTAAATTAAAAAGGTTTTGCACAAATCAAACAATTATAACAAAGATCAAAAGGAATGTAATATATTAGCAAAAACATTTTACTATTAGTGTTTCTGACAAAGAACTCATTTCTAAAATATATAGAGAACTGAATCAAATTTAGAAAAAAAATAGTCATTCTCCAATCAACAAATGGTTAAAGGATATGCAAAGGCATTTCTCAGACAAAGAAATCAAAGCAATTCAGTCATATGAAAAATTGTTCTAAATAATTATTGACTATAAAAATGCAAATTTAAACATCTCTGAGGTATCATCTTATAAATCTCAGATTGGCCAATATTACCAAAAAGGAAAATGATGAATGTTGGAAGGGATTTGGGAAATCTCAGACATAAATGCATTTTTCATGGAGCTGTGAACTGATCAGAACTTTCTGGATAACAATTTGGAATTAAGTTCAAAGGACAATAAAAATGTCCAAGCCCTTTGTTCCAGCAATACCATTACTGGGTCTGTATACTGAAGAGACCATAAAAAAGGATAAAAATCACACATATACAAAAATATCAATAACACTTCTGTTTGTAGTGGCAATGAATTGGAAATTGAAGGTATATCCATCAATTGTGGAAAGGCTGAACAAATTGTGGTATTGATACAGGGGAAAGATGAAGAGAATTGTGAATGTAGAAATTAGGTGGAGATGTAAATTGACTCTTGAGATGTAAATTCACTAGAAGTAGAGAATTATGGTTGTAATACAAACAATTGTAATCTTAAAAACTGCTTGGTTGGAGACCCTCTCCATTCTTGATGTCATTGTTTAATGTAAAATTTGATTCCTAATATCCTTAGGCCTTACCCTATACCTAATTCCAGGTCAAGTTTAGGGGAAGGGAGTTTACCTTTGACCTCTGGATGAGATGTAAGTCATAAAAACCTGGGTTGAACCCTGTCTCAGGGCCTCAGTCTTCTCTGACCATGGCTCAGCAAACACTGATTTGCTGTTCTTTTATCTCTCTCTCTCTCTCTCTCTCTCTCTCTCTCTCTCTCTCTCTCTCTCTGTATATATATCCTTAGACTTTCCTAATTGTAACCTTTTAAATAATTTTTTCTTTTATTTCCACCCTTGCTTTCCTGAGTCTGAATAATGATTCCTCATAGGCAGAAATGAACCCAAGTAGCCAGTGGTTACAGTATGTGTATGTGATGGAACACTATTACACAAGAAATCATGTGGTAGGTCTTTCAGAAAAACCTGGAAAGACTTACATGAATTGATGCTAAGCTGCTAAGTGAGATGAGCAGAACCAGAAGAACATTTTGCACCTTAACAATAGCATGGGATGATGATCATATTTGATGGACTTGCTCATTACATCAGTACAATAATCAGGGACAATTTTAGGGGAACTAATATGGAGAATACCATCTTCAAACAGAAAAGGAACTGTGGAGTTTAAATGAAGACCAAAGTTTATTATCTTCAATTTTTTAAAGTTGTCTTATGTATTAGATAATTTTGATATCTCTAATGTTTTCTTTTTTCCATTATGGATCTGTTTTTTCTCTCAACACATTCAATTTTGATCTATGCATATCATAGAAGCAAATGTGAAGACTATATAAGATTGCCTTTTGTTGGGGGAGGAGGGATGGAAGGGAGAGAGAAAAAAATATAAAATTAAAAACCTTGCAAAAATAAAATTGGTATGTATTTGGAAAATTAAAAAAACATTTATATAAAAAATAGAAAGAAAATACTTCCCCAAGTAAATAAATTTGTGAATTGGGAGGAGACTGAGGATATGTAGAAAAAAATAGCAAAGTCCCCTGTTGGATATTTCTGAGCCTGCTTCACATTTTTAATAAGTGTTGAACCCTGGACAATTCACATATTGTGTTTAAACTTCTTTTAAAATTTCTGGCCCCAATTTTTCTTTCCAGTCCCAAAGCATTGATTATACGGATGACTGTAATCAGGTTTCATTGCTACATTAGTTATAAGAAACTGAGGAATGATGTTACATTGATAGAATCTGATGGAAGTTGGCTTACAAGTAAGAAGAAGAAAGGGATGGACTGGCACTGGATAACAAGGAGTCATAGTATTCTCAGGTTTGTTGAATTAGTAAAGGAAGTGATACCAGTACTAAGTTTCACAAATTGATGTTATACCTTTCAAAGTCTGACTACCAGATTGTGGGGAAGGAGAGGTTTGATAATGAATTTGAACCCACATGGGGAAAGAACTGGGTTCTTCAGATAGGTCTTTGACCTTTGCATACCCAGACAATTGGGGACAAGGGAGAAATCTGTGTTTCTAGTCAGGAGATAAAAGGCCCTGATTTCATGCAGCACATGTGCTCATTTCTATTATGGACACCCATCCTTAAGGATGTATTAATAAAGGGACCCATTATGATGTTTCTAAGATCTTGGTAAGTGTTTGTTTATTACAAATGGTAGCTCATTCTGAAGTACAATATCAATATTTGTGTAATCCCTGTATAGAAGGGGTCCTTGACACCTTTCTGGGCCCCAAGAAACTCCTGAGAAATATAACTTTGGATAGACACCTTTGGGTCTGAGAATAATCTGAAAAGACCCAAATGCTTGACTCTAGGGGTCATGAGATATACCATAATTTTTTTGAGATTCACAAAGCACTTTTGTTAACCTAATTATTTTGCTGTATCTGTAAGATTCCTGCTTCCTCACAAGACTGCCACCCCTTCCCCCAGATGCAGTAGGAACCATAAGATAGTAAATTCTACTCCCTTAAACCTGTGGGAAGCCCATGAGTACATGACTCCCTCTGGCTCAAGAAACTTGTTGAGACATAGCACAAGGACCCTGAACCTCTTCCATCCTAGTCTAGCCCCCTATCTATACTAGGCAATATGTTTTCATATGTTTGTAATAGTCTGACAAGGAAATCTAACTGCCATCTCTACTTCTGTATCCTGCTTGCTCACAATACCCGCCAACCTCAAAATATTGTAAAAACCTTGTTCTCTGGACACTTGGTGCTATGGGCTTTGGGGAGGTAATCCCACATAGTCATTGGTAATAAATTGTACTCCCAAAAATTCATAGCTTGGCCTCTATCTCGATTCTTTGGGTTCAACTTTTGGTGGCCCCAGTGAGATGGTGGTGTTTTGTGTCACCACAGGAGACCTTGGGAGCCTTGAGTTTAGTTTCAAACAAACTGTCTCTCCCTTTCCTAGGGGAGCCAGCCCCTGAAGATGTTCCAGGACCCCAGGACTAGGTAGAGGAAGTATTAGTATGAACCTCTCCTCAGCTGCAATACCCCACTCAGCCTAAGTGGAGATCTTGTTACACCTCCAGAGGTAAGCTTGTTCTGGTTCTGGGTCTAGACATTTGGTTGAAGGGAAATTTCATATCAGATGTGATGTCCGGGTCCCCTCTTTTAAGTGTTCCTTGCAATATCAAAGAACACATTTGGTTGGCCTTTGGAAAGGAGAGATTGTTGGCCACCATTCTGAAATCTCCCCTCAGGGCATTCCTGAGATGTCAGGAATTTGCCATTGACCTGCATTTGTTGATGTATGTTGAAATTGTCAGTTTTTGTGATTTGTGTTTGTGCCTTATTTGTCTTTATGTGTTTAGATTTTCTATATATTTGTGTGTTCAGTTCCTCTATTGATTTGTTAAATAGGGGGACAGAGTTTCCCCAAAGACTTCCTTGGGTTGCCTCATTTAATTTGCTGTTCTTTCTTACTTCAGTCACCTGGATTTTTAAGGCAGTATTCATCTAATGCCTTCACTGGCTCTCCCCTTGAGCTTGCTTTCTGCCTGTGTTACAGTGGATAATATGATCTCTCTCTCCTCAGCTCTGCATTGTTTCTTGAGCACTTCTTAGAGGGATTTTTTTATTTTTATTTAAAAAGCGAATGGATTTTTCATGTTAAATTGACTAAGACCAAACTATTCACCCTGTTATTCTACCATTATGAGAAGCCCCCACCATTCATTGTTTATGTTCCTTTCTGTTCCCTGTTCTCCATGATTCTGTGCTGCCAGAATATTCCCCCCTCCCCCTGTTAGAAAAAGGACCAAGAGAGAGAGTTACTTCAGGAACAATTAGTAAGATAAGTGTTATTTTACAGTTAAAGAAACAGGAAAGAGACAGTGAGTATTACCAAATATGTTAAACAAAGAAATCATATAAAGAAATGCCATTTTAATTTGAAAAAGTTGTGGGAAAATAAATTTCAGAAAGAAAAGAGAGTCAGATACCAATGGGGTTAACAAGATATGCCAGTATAGGGGGAACTAAACATGGTTTAATCTTTTCCCAGAATGATATGGTATCATTAGAGCTTCAGGAGTTTCTCAATATACATTCTGATACAGTTAGTTATAACAGAAAATGATGGGACATGTAAGGATTTAACAATAGAAGATCACCCCCCCCACACACACACACAGAAAGGATTGTTCCTCTATAAAAGTTATTCAGCTTACTCTATTTGAAGAAGGGGGGCAGGGCATATTCTAATTAGACTAAAGAATTTTTGAATGACTATTTTCCTTCTCCAGGGTTTTAGCAGTTGTAATCAAGAAAAGATAAATATTAAAACCTTGGAGTGGTAAATGTATTGTGAAAAGTAGAATCATATCTGTGCTTTATATAGCTGTATAAGCTATGGGACTTTAGTTCAGAATAATATGAATTAAAATCAAGAGGAGTTAATGAAAAGGAATTGTGAAACAGTACATTGAGGGAAACTGTGAGCTGTATAGTCTGAGTCAGAGGCTTGGAAAAAACTTGAAAGCAAAGCCAGACATAGAGACAATTGGGATTTTTGAACCATTTGTTAAATATGGAAATTGGTAAGAGCATGTAGATAGAAGGTTTGAGCAGGGTTGACTTTGTATACAAAAGGTGGATTTGGGGAACTTTGGAAAATAGTTTACAAATCATTGTAAAAAAAGGAAGGAAGTATAGAACTATAAGTCTGTAGGGAGATATGTGTTTATATGAGGTTAGGGTGATTTAAAAGTTGCACTGAACTGTCACTTTTTGCAATGTTTGGCAGTGAATTGATTGGAAAAGTAATAAACCCCATAAAGTGAAAAGTTTGATATGAAAGCAATTGCTAGGTAAATGTTAATTTTATTATGTTATTATTGATCCTATAATGTGCTCATCTAAAGATACATGTAAATTGAATTAAGGGATTTGTAAAAATGTTTGAGTTTTGATTCTGATGTTCTATGGCCCCTCCAGAGTCATGGGAGTCAGGTCAGACTTGTAAGTTATGCTCTCTTAATCAAGCTTTAGAATAACTAAACAAGGGGAAGGTAATATTTTACACTGATTGGTATGTAGTTCATGTCTTTGGGAAAAATCTGGAGTGAATGAGTAATGATAAATAGTAAAGGTAAAGAATTACTACATATTACTTTGATATCTCAAATTGCAAGGAATCTCCAATTCCCAGAACATAAAATGTTCAAGCTGTACTTTTTGAGACTTTAAAATTGTTTTTTTAATAACAAATTATGAATGAATTGAAGTTTCATCTGTCACATTTGTAAAGATTTGCTATGAAGAAAGAAACACTAGAAAATGCCTTGTCAATGGGTTATATCTCTCAAGGTCTTTTTGGCCCAGAGGATTTGTGAAAGGCTTTGTTTTTCACTTCATATTTATGAAAGGGAATATTGATATGTGAGATCAATGTAGCCTATTTATTATCTGTTAAAAAGAGGAAATTATACATATAAACATAACACTGTCATGGGTAATAAGTGTACATTGGACTTTTGAAATTATTGTGTATAACTAACATTGATAGAGGATCTTATTTTTCTTAGAAAATAGAAGTGTTTTTGCAAGAAGAGATAAAATAAGCTTATAAAGCAAATTTCAGAAGAGGTTTGTGTGTAAAAGACACTTAATTATAAGATTAACTTTAAGAGAACCTATTGTTTTATGATGCTTTAAGAAAATGAGTTGCCAGCATGTTATGTTTCATGTAGGTTAAGAATTTAATGTTTACAGTGTATCTTAAATGCAAGATACCCTTTCCAATAATGTTGACTAAATGTGAGGGGCTTTAGAAAATGACTAGGAAATTAAAATTATATAACCCTAATGAGATGACATCAATAAGTAAGATGGAAGGGTGTTATCAAATATGCGATCTGCTTTTGGAAATGTAAACTATTTTACTGTAATGATGTCAAAGTTGGGATTAATAATTGATTACTTTAATAAGGGAAATTATCAAAGGTCATGACTCTCTGGGTTCCCTGAAATTTTAAATGATGTTTTGGACCTTGCTCTAGTTCTGTAGGTCCAGGTATAAATGTAATAATGGAAATATTATTTTGTGAAATCTAGCTCTTAATGTGTTACATTCATTACTCTTTTGTAAAATTTAGAGATCTCAGCCCCTGAATTCCCAAGCCCCATCTCCCCACCCCTGTCACCAGGTCCTGTCTGTTCCCGCTCAGAAGATTCCTTTTCTAGATCAAAATGGGGGGGGGGGGGGGATACAAAAGCAGGGAGGGTAATGCTTATTCCTACATGGAAAATCCTGTTCTTTCTCCCCTCCCCCCTGAACCAACCTATTTTCCCTTTAGAAGATTCCTTCACTGAAAAAAGGGGAGAAGAAGGCAGCAGGAGGATGGTGAAGAATTGACAGAAAAATTTTTATCCCAGACACAATAGGAAGAGAGAAAATAAAAAAGCCTGCACAAAACCACCACCAGAAGGTTTTGAGTATCTCCAGGTTTTTGTTGACACATTTTCAGAATGGGTAGAATCTAATAAAACAGCATTGGAAGTAGGTTAAAAAATTCTGACAGAGCCCCATCCTGATTTGTCCTCCTGTTAGGAATCAGGTCAGACAATGGCCCTGCATTTACAGCTAAAATCTCTCAAGGAATATTCCAGATACTGGTAGAACTTGACTACTTTTTGAATGTTTAGAAAGTAACCCTATTTAATGTATTCTGATGACAGGGACACTCAGAATAGATATATGTGATATATGTGTAAGGAAGGGAACTGATTGATTATGAACCCCTCCCAATCTAAATTGTAAAGTGAATTCACTTAAGAGATCTAATTTGGTAAAACAACTATTTTAGATCACGGGACTTTTAATCAATTTTCTTTTTTATGTCAGATACTATGTTGGTCAGCAAAAGGAAATGCTACTGGGTAAATGTCATGCTATTGTAGCCAAAGAAGCCAAGATGTGAGGTGATAGGAATGTACAGTTAAAGGGGTGGCTTCTCAGTATGGTCTGAGATTGGATCTTTTTGACTTGATTTCCCCAAAATGACATTTGGATAGTGTCTCTCCTGGAAGAATAAATCTGGCCTAAAACATTTGACTACCCACATGACCTCTGCCTGGACATTGATATTCAATACTTATAACTATAACAAAATTTTCCTTTGATGTCCTGGATCTTTATGGCTAGTAAGCAAATTAGAAAAAAAAAAGTTTTAGGTGAATTGGATCGAATAGCCAGAGTTAGGTTAGGTGTATTAGGTATATGGCTCTGACACTTGCTAAAAGCTACATGTTAAGGTAGGAATTAAGTTTCTTTAATTTTATTTAGAAGAGATATTTAGGTAAGAAGAAGAAGGGGAAATTCTTAGGATAATTTAAGGCTTAGTTTAAGGCTTAGTTTGAGGAAAGGAATGTGAGTCATATAAGATTATCAGAAAAAGGAAAATCTGTGGTGTAATTGGGAATATTTTGAAAAAAAATCATTTTGGTTAAGGATGTTTGAGCCATTGTTGTAATAAGAGCAAAGGCTAAGATTTTTTTGATTTTTAAACCATATGCTGGGAACTCTGAACTAAGAGGATTGTTGAATGCATATCCTATAATCTCAAGTCAGTATGATAATTCTCATTGGGAGTTTGCTCATATAGTAAAACATAATGAAAGTTTATTGTGTTAAAGTGAAGTATGTGCATCAATATGGCAATAAGGCAAAATGTAAATTGTAATAAGCTCCAAAATCTCATTGTTTTGTGATGAAAACATGTGTTTTGATCTGAGTAAAATGTTAAGCAGTTTCTTTACCAGAAGACAAAGTCTCAACTAGTTACCTGAGCTAGAACAGACTCAGAAGATGCAGATGGACAATTGATGTCTCTAGGAGAGAAGAGAAAAGAGAAGACACTGGACTAGTTCATTTATGCCCTTCTAAGACATCAGTCTGCATAGCCTATCTAAGGAGAGGCTTATCTCTGATTTAACTGGACTATACAACTTAAAGAGATGGGTGGACTGAGAGACTCTTGTGAGTTGTAATGATGATACCAGGATCATTTGTAAAGATGCTTGTAGTTCATGCTTACTCAGGTTATGAAGATGATAACTCAAGGGGTTGAGTTATTTTGAAAAAAAGTGGGAAATGAAGTACAATATCAATATTTGTGTAATCCCTCTATAAAAGGTGTCCTTGACACCTTTCTGGGCCCTGAGAAACTCCTCAGAAATATAACTTTGACAAGGCACCTTTGGGTCTAAGAATAATCTGACAGGACCCAAATGGTTTACTCTGGGGGTCAGGAACTACACCATAAATTTGTTTGATATTCACAAAGCACTCTTGCTTACCTAATCATTTTGCTGTATCTGTGAGATTCCTGCTCCTTCCCAAGACTGCCTCCCCTTCCCCCAGTTGCAGCAGGAACCATAAGATAATAAATTCAACTCCCTTAAACCTGTGGGAAGCCCATGAGTTCATGACTCCTTCTGTCTTGGGAAACTTGTTGAGACATAACACAAGGACCCTGATCCTCTTCTGTCCTAGTCCTAGTCTAGCACCCCTAGGCCATGTGTTTCCATATGTTTGCAATAGCCTGACAAGGAAATCTATTTAACTGCTATCTCTGCTTCTGTATCATGCTTGCTCACAACCCCCCCCCCCTCAAAATACTATAAAAACCTTGTTCTCTGGACACCTGGTGCTATGTGCTTTAAGGAGGTGTCCACACATAGTCATTGGTAATAAAATGTACCCCCCCAAATTCATAGCTTGGTCTGCATCTCACTTCTTTGGGTTCAACAATTCAGAATCCAGACATTTTGAGTCAGGGAGGACTGGGACCACCAACAAAGACAGTGAGTCATGACCCATGATATCCAAAGCCCTGAATGTGCCAATGAGTTTCACTGCTTTGAAACTGTTCATAGATCCCAGGACCATATGGAGTGATATAGTCATAAATAAACCAATGGAACAAGGGGAAAAGAAGATTAAAAAAAAAACAAATAATTTTTGTGTACAGAAACCATGGTAAGAATGGTGGGCTGCCTAGTATTACCTGGTTGGTTAAGAATTTAAGTTAGGAAAGGCAAGGCAGACTGGAAAATATTATCTGAATTGGGAAGAATCCTGCCGGGAAACTAAGGGTGTGAGTGTCTGAAGACACAAGACCACACAGGAGTCTTTTACAAAAGCACAATGGGGAAGAAAGATTTGGCACCAGGACATCAAGCAAAGATGAAAGGAAACCTTGGGGATACTGGTTTTCATACATTCAGTTCCAAAGGGAGGAGGTCAGGAATTTGGGGATAGTACTAGATGTTCTAGGAAAAAGGATAAAAAGAAAAGTCAGAAACTAGGAGGATGTGAGGAAGAGGAAGGTATGACTGGGCTAAGTGTGTGTAGGTTTAAAATCAGTTCCTGCTCTTCTTCACTAAGTTTAGCTTTCCTAGGTTTACAGTACTCTGGAAATGGAGGGCTATCAGTCCTGGTCTTTTCATTCCTTTATGAAGTAAATTGATTCTGGGAGTCTTGGGGCTTCAGAGAGAGAGACTCTGCCCATTCCTTGGGAGGAGCAGAGAAGTGAGAATTTCTTCTTTCAGATCTGTAGTTCTGAATTGTGGGGTGGGGAGGAAGAAGTCTATTCCTTCCATCCTCCTCTCAGTCTCCCGCCCACCTCTGATCTGAGGCTGAGCTTCTCAAGCTCTTCTTGGTCTTCCCCACCCTGAGGCAGGACTCTGCATTTTGACCTGGACAGCTGCCTGTTTGGGTGTGCTGGAGCTGGAGGATTAGGAGTTAAAGTTTCTCCAAGTTAGATTGCCTTTTGATCAGGGAAAATGGGGAGTGAAGAGAGAAATTCTTTCTACAAAATTTGAAAGAGTACTTGGAAATGATTTGGTTGCTGCAGTATTAGTCTAAGAGGTTAAAAGGAAATATTTATTGATGGATGTTGACATCTTTTAAGGGGATTATTTTAACTGGTACAAAGAGAAAGATGAAGTGATGTAGTTCTAAAAGTATGGGTTTAATAAGTTTATTAGATCCGTTCACAGAACAATATGTTCCAGTCGGTAAATAAACTGAAATATCATTAAGCAGTATAGAATAATAATAATAATAATAATAATAATAATAATAATAATAATAATAATGTAATTTTTAAAATGGATTCTAAGGAAATTGAGAAGAAAAGGGAATGGAAAGTGTGAAAAGTCGGGGTTTTCTCTGAACACTAAGAAAGGCATAGTTGGTCGAAAAGACAATAGTCTTGGGTATATGAGGAAGGTATGTGTAAGTCTGAAAAATTATACAAGAAAAAGTTAAACTATATAATATTTCTGGGATTATGAAATCCAAACTTGAACTGAAATAAAGTAAAATTAATTCTCTAGTAATGAATTGTCTGGGAAGCAATGAACAACAGAAATACGGGATGGGGGGGGAGTTTGTTTTGTTCAGTCTATAATCAGTTAAGAATTATTCTAATGCAGTCTATTTGCCCAAGACAGACTCAGAAACCTTTTGAAAACAATTACAAAACACTTCTCACACAAATTAAATCAGATTTAAATAAGTGGCTAAACATCAACTACTCATGGATAGGTCAAGCTAATATAATAAAAATGACAATTCTACCAAAACTAAACTACCTGTTTAGTGCCCTACCAATCATAATTCCAAAAAATTACTTTAATGTGTTAGAAAAAGTTGTAAGTAAATTCATATGGAGAAATAAAAAGTCAAGAATTTCCAAGGATTCAATGAAAAAAGTGGAAATGAAGGTGGCTTAACCCTACCTGATCTAAAATTATATTATAAAGCATCAGTCATCAAAACTGTCTGGTATTGTCTAAGAAATAAAGTGGTGGACTAGTTGAATAGACTAGGTGCAATAGCAGAGAGCAATTATAGTAGTCTGCTGTTTGATAAACCCAATGAGTCCAGCTATTTGGATAAAAACTCTCTCTTCAGTAAAAACTGCTGGGAAAACTGGAAGTTAATATGGAAGAAACTTAGATTAGACCAACACCACACACCCTATATGAAGACAAGATCCAAATGAATACAGGATTTAGACATAAAAAAGTATTATAAGTAGTTTACCTGTCAGATTTTTAGAAAGGGAAGCAGTTTGGGACTAATGAACAGATGGAAAACATCACTAAAAACAGACTTGATGATTTTGATTACATTAAATGAAAAAGCTTTTGCACAGACAAAAACCACTGTAACCAAGATCAAAAGAAATGTAGTAAACTGGGAAAGAATTTTTACAACTAATGTTTCTGGAAAAGATCTCATTTCTAATATATACAGTGAACTGAGTCAAATTAAAAAAAAAACAAGAGCTGTTCCCCAACTGATATGCAAAAGATATGTAAAGGCAATTTACAGATGAGGAGATCAAAGCAATCCATAGTCATATGAAAAATTGCTCTAAATCATTACTTATTAGAGAAAAGCAAATTAAGCTTCTTTGAGGTTCCACCTCACATTCCTCAGACTGGCCAATATGACCACAAAGAACAATGATCATTGTTGGAAGGGTTGTGGGATAGCTGGGACAATATTACATTGTTGGTGGAGCTGTGAACTCATCCAACACTTCTGGGGAGCAATTTGGAACTACACCCAAAGGGCAACAAAAACATGCATACCCTTTGATACAGCAATGCCAGTACTGTGTCTATACCATGAAGAGATGATGAAAAAGGGTAAAAACATCACTTGTCCAAAAATATTTATAGCAGCCCTGTTTGTGGTGGTAAAGAATTGGAAATCAAGTAAATGTCCTTCAATTGGGGAATGGCTTAGCAAACTGTGATATATGTATGTCATGGAACACTATTGTTCTATTAAAAACCAGGAGGGACTGGATTTCAGGGAAGCCTGCAGGGATTTGCATGAACTGATGCTGAGTGAGATGAGCAGAACCAGAAAAACACTGTGTACCCTAACAGCAACATGGGGGTGATGTTCAACCTTGAAGGACTCGCTCATTCCATCAGTGCAACAATCAGGGATAATTTGGGGCTGTCTGCAATGGAGAATACCATCTGCATCCAGAGAAAAAACTGTGGAGTTTGAACAAAGACCAAGAACTATAACCTTAAATTTAGAAAAAAAAACACCTTGATATCTTATTGTCTGATCTTGCTATCTCTTATACCTTATGTTTCTTCCTTAAGGATATGATTTCTCTCTCATTGCATTCAATTTGTAACAACGTATAACATGGAAACAATGTAAAGACTGGCAAATAACCTTCTGTGGGGGGAGGAGCGAAGTTTGATCAGGGGAAAAACTGTAAAACTCAAATTAATTAAAATCTTTATAATTCCAAAAAAAAAGAGTTCTAGAATTCAGCTCTTACAGCCCTTGGAGTTTTTATCCTTGGGTATCTTTCTGGATAGGTTCTATGAATTCTTTCTATGGTTAAATTGTTCTAGTAGATTTGAATAGTTTTCCCTTATAATTTCTTGCATGATGTTTTCCAGGTTCTTTTCTTGATCCAGATTTTTTGGTAGTTTGATAATTCAGATTATCTCACCTGGATCTATTTTCAAGGTCATTTGTTTTCCCTTAGCTTACATTTTCTTCAACTTTTTTTCAACCATTTTATTTTGTTTGATTAAATCTTATAGTCTTTTAGATTCATTGATTTCTATTTGTTCAATTCTAATTTTTAACATTTTATTTTCTTCAATTAGCTTCTGTGTTTTCTTTTACAGTTGGTTAATTTTCCTTTTAATGGAGATGATTTCTTTGGTTGATTTTTCATAATTTTCCTACATGGCTTTCATTTCTTTTTTCCATTTTTCTTCTTCCTCTATTTTTTATTTTTAAATTCTTTTTTAAGCTATTTTATGAGTTTTTGCATTTGAGTACAATGTATAGACTGTTTTGATACTTCCCCTGTGAATTAGTTTTCACTGCTTTCTTCTATAGACATGGCATTCCTGTCATCTTTGTCTGTAAAGTAGTTTTCTGAAGTAAGTGCTCTTTTAGCTTTTTTGTTCATCTTTGCTGTTCCTGGGGTTCAAGGAATATAGATCCAAGATTTTTTTCTGGGGTTGGTGTCTGATCTCCAGCTTGCTGTTGGCCAAGATGTTACCTCTGTGTCCAGGTCTTGCCTTTGCAGAGATCCCCCCCCCCCACTTTATATCTAGGTTCTTACTTAACAATGGTTTGTTCCTGACCTAGTCCTGTCTTATATCCTGGTATTCTCAGTGTTCAGACTTTTTTAGGGGCTGGTTTGCTATGTAGCTGCTGGACCTCTGCTGTGTGAAGTTGCCAGTATCTTGATTGCACTTGGCTAAAAGCCCTTTGCTGGCTTTCCCACTCTCCCACCTCCTGGACTTTACTTCCAATTTTCCTCAAAGAGACAGGAATTCACTGAAGCTCCTCCACAATGTTTACAGTTGAATACTTAGTTTAACCTTCTCTTTTTCTTGTTTGGATCTGTAGTTTTAAGGTCAGAATAGAGGCTTCATTTGTCTTTTGTAGGGAAAAGTCCCAGAGGCATGTTAGCTTCATGCCACGATCTTGGCTCTGTCCTGGAAATCTATGACACTGACATTCAAAAATTATATCTATGAAGTAATTTTCCTTTGATATCCTTGATCTTTTTTTAGGAGGGGGTGCAAGGTAATACAATTAAGTGGCTTACCCAAGGTCACACAGCCAGGTATTGAGCATCTAAGGCCACATTTGAACTCAGGTACTCCTGACTCTAGGGCCAGTGCTCCATCTACTGCACCACCTAGCTGCCCAATGTCCTGGATCTTGATATTAAGATACTTTAAGCAAGCCAGATAAATAAGTCTCAAGTCAAATGAATTTAATATCCAGATAAGTTAGGTGAGTGACTCTGACACCTACTGACATCTACATGTTTAGATAAGAATCAAGGTTAATTAATTTTTATGTTCGAGGGATTATTCAGGAAAGAGAAAGAAAGGTAAATTTTTAGAATAACAGTTTCAAGTTCTAGTTAGAGGAAAGGAATGTGAGTAAACTGAGTATATAAGGAAAAGAATAATCTATGGTATATTAAAGAAATATTTTGGGGAAAGCATTTCATTTTAGTTAAGGAAGGTTGAATCATTGCTGCAATAATTATAATAGACTAACATTATAAATTATTTGTTGGATACTTTTTTTGAATTTAGATGATTATTAAATGTATATGGTTACAAACTGAAATTAATCTGGCTTGTGTAGTGCAACAATTATGGAAGTTTATTATGTTAGTGTGAAGTAGCATTCTCCAAATGGATGATTAAAAGAAATAGGATACAGCAAAGCTAGGCTAATTTCTAGTTGCAACTAAATTTTATGTATATATCAGCATGACAGTGGGCAAGTCAAAATGTAAATTGTTATGATCCAATAAGCTTCCAAATTTTAGTGTCTAGTGATGAAAATTTGAATAATGATCTGATTAAAAAGTTAAGAAGTTGCTTTATCAGAAAAGGGGGTCTCAACAAATCACCTGAGCCAGAAAGGAATTTTTGGAACTGAATCAGAAGATTCAGAAGTATTTCAGAAGACTGCAGATGAAGGAAAATTGAACCAAAAGTTGATGCTATATTTTAATATATCTAGCATTTATCACTGGGGACTATTCCCTTTTAATCTCTGTAACCTTCCCCTTGATCCTGTAAGTGTGACGCTCATCATAATGCCCCTCCCTATAGATAGACTTTATGCTTCTGGCTTACAATATGAGTAGAATTTTTTTTTTTACTTGATGAAATGTAGGGCATGGAAATAGGCATGTATAAGAAAGAAAGTGGAAAAATTGCTAACCAAATTTGAGAAATTGAGGAATCATATAGAAATGAAATATTGTATGAAAATTGAGGAGGGATTGTGATATGTTATGATGTTTCATTTTTACTTTAGTTATGGGAAACTGAGGAAAGAAGCTATAGTGATAAAATCTGAGGACTATTGACTTCAAATATAAATCAAGCTAATTTACATCTTACTGGGAGCTAGGGGAATTTCTATGGAGAAGAAATGGATGGACTGACACAGGAAAAGAAGGAAACATGGAATTAGCAGGTTAGGTGAATTACTGAAGGAAGGCACCAGTCGTCAGGTTCACACATTGTTGCTATCCCAATGCTGACATTTAGATTAGGGAAGAGGGACACTGTATTGTGAGGCCTGCTCTATATTAATATTTAGTTGAGGGACCAGTGACACTGTGCTGTGAAGCCAGCTCAATATTAATATTTAGATGAGGAACCAGTGGCACTACAGTGTGAGACCTGCTCAATATTAATATTGAGATGAGGGAATAGTGACAATATAGTGAGGCCTGATCTATATTAATATTGAGATGAAGGACAATAACACTGTAGGATGGCCTGCTTAATAGTAATATTTAGGAGAGGAACAAGAAACACTGTAGTGAGGACTGCTCAATATGTGATATTGAAATGTAGGACCAGTGACACTGTAGTGTGGTCTGCTCAATTTTAATACTGAGATGAAGGACAAGTAACATTGCAGGGGGACCTGCTCATTATTAATAATTAGATGAAGGTCAAATGACACTGTAGTGAGACCTGCAGAATATTAATACAGAAATGAGGGACTATTGAAACCGTAGTGTGATGCCTGCTCAATATTAATATTGGGATGAGGTACCAGTGACACTGTATTGTGGGACCTGCTGAATATGCATATTTAGATGAGGGGCCAGTGACACTGCAGTGTCAGGCCTGCTCAATATTAATATTTAGATGAGGGACCAGTGATAATGTAATATGAGGTTTTCTCAACATGCATATTTAAATGAGGAACCGTGACACTGTATTGTGGGCCCGCTCAATATTAATGTTTAGATGAGGAACCACTGACACTGTAGTGTAGGTTCTACTCAATAATAATATTGAGATAAGGGAACAGTGATGCTGTAATGGGAGGTTGGGTCAACATCATATTTAAATGAGGTTTCACTAACACTGAAGGGGGACTAGTTCAATAGTAATATTTAGATGAGGGACCAGTGACACTGTATTGTGAATCCTGGTCAACATTAACATTTTGATTAGGAACCAGGTACACTATAATATGAAACCTGCTAAATATTAATATTTAGATGAGGGACATGTTACACTGTAGTGTGAGGGCCACTCAACATGCATATTTAGATGAGGGACAAGTGATACTGCAGGGTGAAGCCTGCTCAATATTAATATTGAGATGAAACACCAGTTACACTGCCGTGTGATGCCTGCTCAATATTGATATTTAGATGAGGGACCAGTGACAATGTAGTGTGAGGTTCGCTCAACATTCATATTTAAATGAGGTACAAGTGGCACTGTATTGTGGGGCTGCTCAATATGCATATTTAGATGAAGGATCAGTGACACTGCACAATATTTATATTGATATGAGGGACCAGTGACACTGCATAGTGAGGCCTGCTAAATATTAATATTTAGATGAGGTACCAGTGACACTATAGTGAGAACTGCTTCAATATTTAGATGAAGTACAAGTAACACTGAAGGGGGTTCTGCTCAATAGTAATATTTAGGTGAGGAACAAGTAAGACTGTAGTGAGGCCTGTTCAACATTAATATTGAAATGAGGGACCAGTGACACTGTAGCGTGAGTCCTGCTCAATACTGATATTTAAATGAGTCACAAGTAACACTATAGGGGGCCTGCTCAATATTAATGCAGAAATGAGGGACCATTGACACTGTAGTGTGATGCTTGCTCAATATAAATATTGGGATGATGCAGTAGTGTCACTGTAGTATGAGGCAAGCTCAATATTGATATTCAGAAGAGGGACCAATGACACTATTGTGTGAATCTTGGTCAACATTAAAATTTAGATTAGGGAACAGGGACACTGTAGTGTGATATCTTTTCAATATTAATATTTAGATGAGGGACCAGTGACACAATAGAGTGATGCCTTCTCAATATTAATATTTAAGTAAGGGACCATTGACACTGAAGTGTGAATTCTTGTCAATGTTAATATTTAGATGAGGGAGCAGTGACACTTTACTGTGAGTCCTGCTCAATATTAATATTTAGATGAGGCACCAGTGACACTATAGTGAGAACTGCTTCAATAATAATATTTAAATGAAGGACAAGTAACACTGTAGAGGGTCCTGCTCAATGGTAATATTTAGGTGAGGAACAAATAACACTACAGTGAGGACTGCTTAATAATAATATTGAAATGTGGGACCAGTGACACTATAAGGTAAGGCCTGCTCAATATTAATATTTAGATGAGGGACAAGTAAGACTATAAGGGGGTTGGCTCAATATTAATAAATAGATGAGGGACCAGTGGCACTGTAGTGAGACCTGCTCAATATTAATACAGAAATGAGGGACCATTGAGACTGTAGTGTGAGGCCTGCTCAATATTAATATTTACATGAGGTAAAAGTAACACTGTATTGTGAGGCTGGCTAATTATTGCTATTAAGATGATGGACCAGTGACACTGTTGTACAAATCCTAAAAAACATTAACATTTATATTAGGGACCAGGGACACTGAAGTGTGAGAGCTGCTCAGTATTGATATGAAGATGAGGGATCAATGACAATGTAGTGTGGGGTCTGCTCAATAGTAATATTCAGATGAGGGACAAGGAACACTGTAGTGAGGTCTGCTCAATATAAATATTGAAATGAGGGAGCAGTGACACTGTAGTGAGGCCTGCTTAACATTAACATTTAGATGAGGGACCAGTGACACTATAGAGTGACACTTGTTCAATGTTAATATTATAATTAGTAACCAATGAGACTCTAGTGAGGCCTGCTCAATATTAATACAAGAATGAGGGACCAGTGACACTGTCGTGTGAATCTTTGTCAATGTTAACATTTACATGAGGGACCAGGGACACTGTACTGTAAGGCCTGTTCAATATTGAAATTTAGATGAGGGACCAGTGAAATTATAGCATAGGGCTGGCTCAATATTAATATTTAGATATGTTACCAGTGACATTGTAGTGATACCAGCTGAATATTAATATTTATATGAGGTACAAGTAACATTGTATTGTGAGGCTGGCCAATTATTGATATTAAGATAAGGGACCAATGACACTATAGTGTGATACCTGCTCAATATTAAAATTGTAATGAGGAACCAGAGAGACTCTAGCATAGCCTGCCCAATATTAATACAGAAATGAGGGACCAGTGACACTGTAGTGTGAATCCTTGTCAAAGTTAACATTTAGATTAGGGACCAGGGACACCATACTGTGACACCTCCTCTATATTAATATTTTAGTTGAGGGACCAGCGACACTGTGGTGTGAGGCCTGGTCAATGTTAATAGTTAGATGAGGCACTAGTGACAATATAGTGAGAACTGCTTCAATATTAATATTTAGATGAAGGACAAGAAACACTGTAGGTGGTCCAGTTAAAGACTAATATTTAGGTGTGGAACAAGTAACCCTGTAGTAAGGACTGCTTAATAATAATATTGAAATGTGGGACCAGTAACACTATAAGGTGAGCCCTGCTCAATATTATTATTCAGATGAGGGACAAGTAAAACTGTAGTGAGGCCTGCTCAGTATTAATATTTATATGAGGTACAAGTAACATTGTATTGTGAGGCTAGCCAATTATTGATATTAAGATGAGGGACCAGTGACACTGTTGTGTGAATTCTGAAAATCATTAACATTTAGATTAGGGACCAGGGACACTGTAGTGTGATGCCTGCTCAGTATTGACATGAAGATGAAGGATCAGTGACAGTGTAGTGTGGGCCCTGCTCAATAGTAATATTTGGATGAGGGACAAGGAACACTGTAGTGAGGCCTGCTCAATATAAATATTGAAATGAGGGAGCAGTGACACTCTAGTGTGAATCTTTGTCAAATTTAACATTTAGATTAGGGACCAGTGACACTGCAGTGTGAGGCCTCCTCAGTATTGATATTTAGATGTGGCACCAGTGAAACTGTAGCTTAGGGCCAACTCAGTATAAATATTTAGATGTGGGACCAGTGACATTGTAATGAGGCCTGCTCAATAGTAATATTTAGATGAGGAACAAGTAAAACTGTAGTGAAGCCCTCTCAATATAAGTATTGAAATGACAGACCAGGGTCACTGTAGTGTGAGGCCTGCTCAATACTAATATTTACTTGAAGGACCAGTGACACTGTAGTGTGAATCCTTGTCAATGTTAACATTTAGATTATGGACCAGGGACACTGTACTGTGATGCCTGCTCTGTATCAATATTTAATTGAGGGACCAGTGACACTGTGGTGTGAGACCTGCTCAATATTAAAGTTTAGATGAGGAACCAGTGATAACTATAGTGAGAATTGCTTCAATATTAATATTTAGATAAAGGCCAAGTAATACTGTAGGGGGTTTTGCTCAATAATAATATTGAACTGTGGGACCAGTGACACTGTAGGGTGAGGGCTACTCAATATTGATATTTAAATGAGGGACAAGTAACACTGTAGGGGGGCCTGCTCAATATTAATATTTAGATGAGGGACCACTGACACTGTAGTATGAATCCTGGTCAACATTAACATTTTGATTAGGAACCAGGTACACTATAATGTGAGACCAGCTCTGTTTAGATGAGAGATGAGTTACACTGTAGTTTGAGGCCTGCTGAATATTAATATTTAGATGAGGGACCAGTGACAATGTCCTGTGAGGTTTGCTCAGCATTCATATTTAAATGAGGTACCAGTGACACTGTATTGTGGGACCTGCTCAATATACATATTTAGATGAGGGAGCAGTAACACAATATTGTGGGGCCTACTCACTATCAATTTTTAGATTTGGAACCAGTGACACAATATTGATATTTAAATGAAGGATAAGTAACACTGTAGGGGGGCCTGCTCATTATTAATATTGATATAAGGGACCAATGACACTGTAGTGCAAAGGTATCCCAACAGGCATATTTAAATGAAGGATCAGTGACACTGCAGCATTTTTCAAGCTTAATATTAATGTTGAAATGAGGGACCAGGGACAAAAATGTGTGATGCATACTCAGTATTAATATTGATAAGAGGGACAAGGAACACTGTAGTGTTACCTGCACAATATTCATATCTAGATGAGGTACCAGTAACACAGTTGTGTGAATCCTGGTCAACATTAACTTTTAGATTAGGGACCAGGGACATTGCAGTGTGAGGCCTGCTCAACATTAATATTGTAATGAGGGACCACTGAGACTGTAGAGAGGTCTGCTCAATATTAATACAGAAATGAGGGACCAATAACACTCTAGTGTGAGGCCTGAACAGTATTAATACTTAAATGAAGGACCAGTGGCACTGTAGTGTGAATGCATGTCTATGTTAGCATTTAGATTAGGGACCAGATGGGGTGGCTAGGTGGTGCAGTGGATAGAACACCGGCTGTAGCATCAGGAGCACCTTTCAAATACGGCCTCCAACATGTAATAATTACCTGTGTGGCCTTGGGCAAGCCACTTAACCCCATTTGCCTTGCAATATCCTAAAAAAATGATTAGGGTCCTGCTCCATATTAATATTTAGTTGAGGAACCAGTGAAATTGTTGCATTGGACCAGCTCAATATTAATATTTAGATGTGGTACCAGTGCCACTGTAGTGAGGTCCGCTCAACATTACTATTGAAATGAGGGAACTGTGACACTGTAATATAATGGTTACTTAAAATTAATATTTTGATGAGGGACAAGAAACACGAGGGCTGCTCAATATTAATATTTAGATATGGTACCAATGACACTGTAGTGAGGGCTGCATAGTGTTGTCTCTGTTGTTAAGTCTTCACCACTATCCCAACTTTTGTGAGAGTCTGAATTCCTATTTAATTCTGAACAAAGTCATTACTTGATTTACCTCAGAAATCACCCCTTTCCTTTGAATTCCTTCTAGCTAGCTGATCAACAAGAGAGCAGCCAAATATGAAGCAGTCCAGTAAAATATTGTGTTGAAAGTGTCAAAATATAATACTATTTGTAAAATCTGGAATGATCACAAAAAGACAAGCATTTGAGTATCTTTTTAGTGAGATGGAAAAACCTCTTTGGGCATGCAATGTCAATATAAACCTGTCTATATACAAACATTGTTGTTAAATATTCAATAGAGAATTTTCAGGGTAACACTAAATTACTATTATTCCATGTGTTGCAGATGCGAAAATATAAATAGTTCAATCCTTGTCTTGGTGGAATATTAATCTTTTTGGAAGATTCCAATTATTTTCAATTTACTAATATTTTTTTTCCTGTTTGGGAGTTGATTAAACTATGTTCTAGCTGTTTATTAAACACCTTGAAAAATTCCTGGAATTTGACCATCAGTTGTTGGAAGACTAGGAGTTGATTCCAACTGGTATGACTATCACTTTTCCATATTCACATTCACCAAAATCTTGTTTTTCCCAATTTTGCTCATATGAATGATAAATTAATGCTACCCAGAACCAGAAACTATAGAGAGAATCCTACTCCATTTTCTCTCCACTACTATTTTCTCTTTAACTTTTATCCTATCTCTCGTAAGAAGATTATAAGAGAAAAGACATTTTCAATGTTAGCAATTTAGTCTGATTTTCTATTTCAGCAAAAAGAATTCATTATATACTTCTGTTTAGAAATCCAGGTTTTCATTTGTATCCATTCTGACTTTGCAACAGTAAGTTATTTCTTACAAGTACAAAACTCCTTTAAAAACAAGAGTTAAAATTCGAGTAAATGTAATACCAGAGTTTGGACACACGATGGCACAAGAAAACTGTAATGATAGAATTGGCCACAAGGGGGCAGGTGTACCTCAAAGGCAAATTAAATGAACTGCAATATTCATATTGAGCACGAGATGGAGACAAAAGACCACGTTATAGAACTCAAAGCAAAATAATTGTTCAAAAAACCATTTCTTAAGCACATATATTCCATGGGGTTGCTCGAGGTTCTGAGGATACAAAGCCAAAAATGAGGCACTCATAACTATGAAAAAACATATACATCCAAATGCCTGGACAAAACAACAAAAGATAGGAAATGATTTGGGGGGGTCTAATAATTAGAGGGGACCATATTAGTAAGTCAGAAAGCATTTATTAAGTGCCTAATCTGTTTCATTGTGTGCTAGGAATGAAAAAGCTGGCAAAAAATGTTCCATGTTTCAACCAATTCCTAAACTAATTAGATTATTAAGAAACAAACAAAATGAAAGTTTATTTAGGATAAATAGGACTTAATTAAAAGAAAGAGGACTCTTCAGTTAAAAGGGGTTTGGGATAGGCTTCAAGTCAAAGATGATACTTTAAAAAACCATGGAAGCTAGTATTGAGAAGTAAGGAGGAAAATCATTCCAACATGTTAAATAGACAGACAAAATGACTGGAGACAAGAGGTGAAGTATCTTGGTCATGAAGCAGCAAGGAGACCATTGTCAAAAGATCAAAGAATAAGTGGAAGGAGTAAGGTGTAAGAAAATAGGAAAGTTATTAGGTGGATAGGTTATAAAGGGAATTGCATGACAAAAGCAGGTGATTTTATATGTAATCCTTGAAGTGGTATGGAGGTAGTAGAATTTATTGAGGAAGGAGATGACATGGTTAGACTTCTGTTTTAGGACAATCACCTTACTGGCTGAATGAAAAAATGGAGTGGGATGAAGAGAGACTCCGGGAATGGTAGACCCAAGAACAAAGTCTCACAACACAAAAGCAATGCAGGCAAGATGTGTTAAAAGGTTGCAGGAGTGTGGTGGCACTGTGAGGGGAGAGAAGGGACATATTGGAGAGATTTTACAAAACTGAAAACAAGTTTTGCACACACATTTGAGGAGTGGAGTGAGACATTGTAAGGAGCCAAAGATAATGCCTAGATCATTAGCCTAAGGCACTGAGCAGATGATGGTGGAATAAATTTTAATAAAGACAGGAGAGGGCTTGGTTTTAGATATACTGAATTGAACATTTCTATTGGACTTTATATTTCAAATCACTGAAAGATGAAGGTGCAAAGGAAGTTGAAGGGATGTAGGTAAGTATGCAGGTAAGAGTAAGATTTAGGGAATTAAAAATCATTAGGATAAGGGTGAATATTAAATCCATGGAAGTTGATGCGATCAACAAGGGAAACAGTATAAAGAGAGGAAAATAAAAGAGAGAACTGTGTGGGACATCTAGTGTCTGAAGACATTATCTGGATGACGATCTAATAAAGGAGAATGAGTTACAGGTAGGTTAATAGGAGAGAGAGAAAAAAATCCAGAAAGAAGAATACCAAAGACAATAGAAAGATTAGCACTGTCAAAGGAATGCAGATGATGTGGGGGAATTGGAGGCTGAGAAGAGGATACTGTATTTGCAAGTAGAGTTCACTGCTAATTTTGAAGGTGTATTGATGGAATTATAAGGTTGCAAGGCATATTATAAAGTATGACCCACTAGTGATTAGAAGCACCATTTGTGAATAGCCGTTTCAAAGAGTTTAATCACAAAAACTGAAGAAATATAGAATGATTAGGGAATAAGCCAGTAGACAAGGAAAGACTCAGAATTAATGATAGCATGAGGATGACAGAGGAGACAGTCTTCTGGAAAAGACAAAAATGAATAGAATTGCAAAAACAGGTAAAGCACTTGACTTCATTAAGGTTTTAAGACATATTATCAAGAGATACAGGAGTGAAAAAGAAGGCATAGATATGTTTTATTATAGATGGGATAAAAAAAGAGGTCAAGGTGAATGGCCTTAATTGTTTTCTGTAAAAAAAAATGAGACAAAATCTTCATCTGAGTTTGGAAGCCCTGAGATGTTTGAGAAGAGATGAAAACATTTGGAAGAACTACTATGGTGAGTGTCATTTTGAAGCTGGTAAGAGAGGTATAATCAATTTTGCATGCATCAATAATGGTGCAATTAAAGCTGTGTAGTCTAATTTTATAGTGGATTCAACAGAAATGGATTTGTAAATTTCTCTACTTTCATTCAAGAGGTCAAGTGGTAGAGCAAAAATGGCAAATGAAGTGAATGATCCCAGTATGAGACATGGCAAAATATAATTAGTGAATGATAATCAGTTTAACTATTCAAGAGAGGAGAAACATATAGAACTGAAGTGGTTAGATGAATGATAAAGATGGGGATAAAGTAATGAAAGCAGGGGAGACGATCTGGGAGAGAAGTGAGGAAGTCAGAGAAATAGAAACACAAAAGATTAGGAGGATATTGGGATTCATGAACATGGTGGTAGTATATTTGTTGAAGATTAAAAATCAAGAATATGGCCCTTGTTAGGTTTGGTTAAAGTAGGCTGGAACAGTAGGACAAGGAAACTCTGGTCAAGTGTGTTAGAGGAAAGCAATATATAAGTTGAAGTCCACTTCTATGAGGCCAAGAATTGGAGATGGAAAAAAATCAGCTATTTATATAATAAAATGAGAAAGTAAGTGGGAGTGATCAAGGTCTGTAGACAACCGCTACCAAGATTGTGATTGGGTGATAGATATGACAAGCAAATACGTGAAAGGAAGTGACATTACTAAGGGAGAGATTTGGGATGAAATGAATAGTCCAACTTACCTTCACAAACATGTGAGTTGAGGGGGATGTGTGTGAAGGCATAGACAAAAATAGAGAAGGTGGCCACAGAGGCTATGTCTTTAAGGAAGAAACCTGGTTTGAACTTGTGAACTCTAAAATTATAACAACCTCAAAAACACAGGGTTAAAACAAACATAATAGAAAAAGATTGATCATATACATGCATATATATATATAAATATAAATATATATATATATATATATATATATATATATATATATATATATTTATGTATGTATATTTCCGCCCCTCTGGGATTTGCCAAAGAATAGACATCTTCCCATGATAGCCAAAAAGAAAGTAGGAAATGACAGAAATAATCAAGACAGAAAACTTATTTCTTTTCTTTTTTTTTTTTTAGATTTTTCAAGGCAATGGGGTTAAGTGGCTCGCCCAAGGCCACACAGCTAGCTAATTATTAAGTGTCTGAGGCCGGATTTGAATTCAGGTCTTCCTGACTCCAAGGCCAGTGCTTTATCCACTGTGCCACATAGCCGCCCCAAGTTATTTCTTTTCAAAGTACCACATGCTCACTGGTGAAGCTAGCAAGGTTTTATTTGTACAGTCTTGCAAGAGGGGATATCTATCCACAGACAGATAATATTTGGAGCCCACAGGGTCATCTCTTTTATCCTATCTTGACTGTAAGTCCCTCCCCGGTTTCCCCATTTGTTGAGTAATCCAGAGTTTACAAATCTATCCAGTATATACTAAATATATTTTTCCTCATTAGTCAAACACAAATCTCATTTGTAAACAACTTAATTTCATTTTCTTGGAATATCTTTTAAGGTTATTGTAAAAAAATTCAATAGAAGATCTTTATTAAACAATTTGGATCCCCTTTAACTTATTGACTTACAAAATTATTATCAATTAGGATGAATTTCCTTTTGTTCACATCCCATTGTATGTATATCAGTGTGTTTCTCATTCTGTCAGCCTGGATTCCTCCCAATTCAATGCAAATTGCTAGCTTCCCTTCTTACAGAACCAAATTACTTTCAGTATATTTTAGAATACTGGCTTCCTTTCTTGTAAGGTACTGTTGTGTATGGGAGTACTGTAAACTTTCATTACCTTGTGTCCTCTAGCACCAGAGCATTATTTTACTAAGCGTCACTGGATTGGGAGTGGACTAGGGACTGAGGAGGATATTTAAGCACTTATATTTAATAAATGGAGAACTTGGAGAACTAGGAGAACTTGTCATCCTTGTCTCTGTTGTCTCCCACCACTTCAATATTCACCTGGGTAAGGATAAGCTAGCTGCCAGGAACCTAACACATCCTGAGCAGCTATTCGAAGAAAAACCTAAAACTTTCTCACACCTTAATCCTTATATTTCTCTGTCTTCTCCTAACTATCTTTCAGTAACACTATAAACTTCTAGCCTCAATCTATTTCTCAAACACCCATGTTGAAATGAAACTATTTATTACAGGGGAAAAAAAAAAAAGTAGATTCTAATATTATTTAGAAAAATGGGGGGGTGGAGCCAAGATGGTGGCATGAAGGGATCGAGTCTTAGGAGCTCCCTGATAAAAACTCATAAACTAAGGACTCTAACTAAACTTTCGAGAGACAGAACCCAGAAAGGGACCCATTGAGGCAGTTCTCATACTCAAGGTAACCTGGAAAAGAGCAGAAAGGTTCTGCTCCCCAGGATCGGAGGGGAGGCCCACTGGAGGGGTGGCCTGCCTGAGCGAAAGAACTTCAACCTCCTGGAGGCAGCCCCAGGGCACTGGGAGCCCTGGCTCACAGCAGCAGGGGAGTCTCCTGAGCTGTAGCCCGGGGAGCACCAGGCACAAAGTGGGGAAACAGCGGGGGACCTCTGCCAGAGTGAGCACGTGTAGCCAAGCCCTCAGGGCAAACAGGGAGCAGCTTGGTCTTTTGGCAGCCCAGACCCAGAAACAGAAGCAGGCGGAGCCGGTAAGCAGGAGCCCCCAGGGCATGGGCCCATTGAGCTGAGGGAGGGGAGTGAAGAGAGAGAGATGGCTGAGCCCTGTCCTTTGCCCCTGGAACAGGACTCTGGGGCTCTGACCACATTCAGATCCTGATCCCAGTCTAGGCCCCCCCATAGAACAACAGCCCCCCCCAACTCGGCACCATTGGCAGAGGGGGGCACTTATGGTCATTCACAGATCAGGAGGGAGGACAGAGCCTCACACACTGAGACCCATGTGGGAGTGTCCCAAAAGCTCAGGAAGCACCCCAAAAACAGGCTTAGTCTGGGAAAATGAGCAAGCAAAGAAACAAGAGGAAGACCATTGAGAAATATTTTGCTAATGAGCCCAAGAAGGATCAAAATACTCAGACTGAAGATGAGGAAGCACAAGCTCCTGCATGTAAAGACTCCAAGAAAAACAGAAATTGGGCTCAGGCTATGATAGAGCTCAAAAAAGACTTTGAAAATCAAATGAGGTAGTTAGAAGAAAAACTGGGAAAAGAAACGAGAGAGATGCAGGAAAAACATGAAAATGAAGTCAGCAGCTTAGTCAAGGAAATCCAAAAAAATGCTGAAGAAAATAGCATGCTAAAAAACAGGTTAGGTCAAATGGATAAAACAGTTCAAAAAGTTATTGAGGAGAAGAATGCTTTAAAAAGCAAAATTGACCAGATGGAAAAAGAGATAAGAAAACTCTCTTAGGAGAACAAATCCGTCAGACAAAGAATAGAATTCAGGGAGACTGATGAATTTACCAGAAATCAGGAATCAATACTTCAAAACCAAAAAAATGAAAAATTAGAAGAAATTGTGAAAAATCTCATTGAAAAAACAACTGATATGGAAAACAGACTTAGGAAAGATAATTTAAAAATTATTGGAATACCTGAAAGTCATGATCAAGAAAAGAGCCTTGACTTCATTTTCAAAGAATTACTACAGGAAAACTGCCCTGATATCCTAGAAGCAGAGGGCAAAATAGAAATGGAGAGAATGTACCAATCTCCCCGAAAAAGAGATCCGAAAAAACCAACCCCCAAGAATATTATACCCAAGTTCCAGAACTCCCAAGTCAAAGAGAAAATATTACAAGCAGCCAGAAAGACACAGTTCAAATATCGTGGAGCTGCAGTCAGGATCACACAGGACTTAGCAACAACTACATTGGAAGCTCCTAGGGCTTGGAATACAATATACCGGAAGACAAAAGAGCTTAGAATACAGCCAAGAATGAACTACCCAGCAAGGCTGAATTTCATCTTACAAGGAAAAAGATGGACTTTCAATGAACCAGGGGAATTTCAAATGTTCCTTTTGGAATGGCCAGAGCTGAACAGAAGGTTTGATCTTCAGGTACAGGACTCAGGTGAAGCATGGATATTGGAGGAGAGGGCAGAAATATGAGGGACTTAATGAGGATGAACTGCATGTATAGAAAAATGATACTGATAACATTCATATGAACCATCTCAGTTAATAGAGCAGGTAGAGGGAGCTTTTATAGTTGAAGCACAGGAGAAAGCTGAATTCAAAGATAAAATATGGTGTAAAAATGGAGTCAATAGGAAACAAAGGGAAATGGAATGGCAGAAACAAAAAGGAGAGGGGCAATAGTCCAAGATATTTCACAGAATAAGACTTTTTTTATTACAATGAGCTATTGCAATGATATGGAAGGGGGGGGGAGGCAAGGGGGAATGAGGGAACCTTTGCTCTCATCAGAGATGGCTAGGAGAGGGAACAGGAAATATGCTCAATGGGGTATAGACATCTGGAGTAAGAAGCAGGGGGAAGGGGTGGGCATGTGAATAAAGGAGGAGAGGATGGACCATGGGGGGAGAGTGGTCAGATATTACACATTTTCTTTTGTACTTCTTGCAAGGGGCTGGGATTGGATGCCCTGCCCAGGACATTAGGGCCAGGTGGATTCTGGGCCTAAGGGGTGTTATGGGGGCTCAGGGCTTCTTGGCCCCAGGACCAGGGATCTGTCTGCTGTGCCACTCAGTGACCCTACAGAAGAGTCAGAGTGAAAGGAGAGAGAAAATATAGTACATGGTATTGGAGAAATAAGAAAGGAGGGAGTTGCGATCAGTAATGGCAACGTTGGAAAAATATGGAAGTAACTTTTGTGATGGACTTATAAAGAATGGGATCCACCCATGACAGAGTTGTTGGTGTTGGAACAAAGACTGATGCACATTTTTTGTTATTATTATTTGGGGGAGAGTGCAGGGCAAGTGGGGCTGGGTGGCCTGCCTGCGGCCACATAGCAGGGTGATCTTTGGGTGTCTGGGGCTGGATCTGGACCCAGGTGCTACTGGCTCAAGGGCCAATGCTCTGTCTGCCACCCAGCCACCCCTACTATTATTACTATTTTATTTTATTTTGGGTCTTTTTTTCCCTTCTTTTAGGTTTTTGCAGGGCAGTGGGGATTGGGTGGCTTTCATGTCACATGGATGGGTGATTATTGGGTTTACGAGGCTGGATATGGACTTAGGTGCTCGTGGCTCCAGGGCTGGTGCTTCGTCCAATGCGAATGTGCCACCTGGCCATACCTACAATTATTACTATTATTTTTTTTAATTTTAATTTTTTTTCTCTCCCCTTTACTTTTTTTGCCCAAGCAAGTCTATCTATATTCATGGGGGGAGGGGTATTTTGTTTATCATTTATACAAAATGAGAATAAAAAATAAATTAAAAAAAAGAAAAATGGGAAAAATCATTAACCTCCTTAGTGATCTGTACATAGGAATTTGCACAATATATCTAACAGAAACTGAACTAAAATTGATGTAGATAATTATGAATGAAGTAAGTTTATAGTTAGAAACAAATTCTTTAATCTTTTATCCTCTTAAATTTTGTTAATTGTGGAAGACTGCTCCTGAGATGTAAACTGACCCCTGTTAATTATATCCTGACTTCCCTTGACCCCTGTTGTTTATATCCTGTCTCCTCAATGAATGGGGGAGTGATTTCTCCTTTTGCCCCCAGTGCCCATTGATACTGGTGTGACATGAAATGACATGTTGAACTTGGAGGGACCAGTATGTCTCTTCCCATTGGAGAATTCCTGGCTCAGGTGCTAGACCACCCTCCAAGTGCCACTCCTTGTCCAACCTACTACAGAAGTGCATTTAAGAGGAAGCACTGTCCCTTCTTGCTTCTTCTTGTCTCTATCTTCCACACTTGCAGGATGTCTGCATCTTGCTTTCCTTCCTAGGCCATGTGCTCCCATGCTAGTCCCTAGTGATTCACCATGGGCCCCCATGCCACATGACCAAGGTTCTCTCTCTCTCTCTCTCTCTCTCTCTCTCTCTCTCTCTCTCTCTCTCTCTTCCCCTCTCTCTGTCTCACTCTCACTCAAACTTCAACTAGCCTATCCTCAAAGTACTTATAGCTTTTCTAGTTTTAACCTGTTTACTTTGTAATAATTTAAAATAAAAATCCTGAACAGTTTTAAAATCTCAGTGAATGTTCAAATTCCTTTGTCATTCAGTAACCCTCAATTTCTGTCTTTAATTGGTGACCCTAAAAATCCCATAGTCATTATAATCATTATCATTTTTGTATCTCCTCCCGAATTCCTCTCTTGTCCCTTGCTGGGAGGATTGTTTCCTTACATCCTGATCATTGTTCTCCTAATTGTGTAACACAGAGAGCTTAATTTCTTACTAGCAAGGCATGGTATTCTAATATATGCCTGCTATTCTCTAAAAGGAAATCATCTTGTATCACGATTTGGTTTTGAGAAATTTTATTGCTTTCACAAGTTATAGCTAGTAGATTGAATGAGTGGGTGAGGGAAAAAACTAAGAATGAAGAAGAGATTTGTCTGAGGAAAACACATTTCAAAATGTACAGTGAAAGAGATAGTGGGTGTTTGAATGCTTGGAGAGTTGGGAGGATAGGCATAAGAAATTAAATGATGAAAATCCAAATTTGAATAATCACCCAAAGGTATTCAGAACCACTGGAATAAGTCCAATATGGCAATGTATGATGGGAACCCCAAACCTGTAAATGTTAAAAATATAGGGTTAAAATAAAATGACAGGAAAATATATTAGTAATGTGTTATTCTCTGAGATTTACCATTGATCTATAGGTGGAGGACATTTGCCCAAGGCGACTACCCTGAAGGGGGGGGGGGGGATATTTATCTAAAAGCAAAGGATAAGGGAAATCATTAACCTGCTTGGTGGCCTAACAAGGAAGGTTGAACAATCTTAAATTGCCTTATTGGTCTTCAAAGTCTATTACCCTTATATAATAAATTGTTAACTCATCCTAGACTTTAAACTGTAGGAAGGTATACAGATCATTGTCCATTGTCTTCCTGAGTTTGTAATTAACATAGGGAGAAATACCACAGGTCTTGAATTTTAATCTAGTGTGAGAGGTGATGAAGATGTAATGGCTGATAGAAATAATTGGGGTGGGGGGGCACTAGGTGGCATAATATATAGAGCACCGGCTGTGGAGTCACACAGATCTGAGTTCAAATCCGGCCTCAGACACTAATAATTCCCTAGATGTGTGGCCTTGGACAAGTCTCTTAACCCTGTTTGCCTTGCAAAAAACTAAAAAAAAAAAAGGAAATTATAATCGTGAGAAACTTTATTTTTTATCATTATTACCATTATTATTATAACACTTTGACATTTCTCCCATTTTAATCAAAGACGACATCATTATTTCAGCTATAGATGAATTAAAGAGATATAGAAGAAAAAAATGGGGGGCATATAGGAGGGAGTTAGCATTTCTTGGTGACCTAGGCTAGAAGCATTCCCAATAAGATCATGGTTGAAATAAGGATGCCCATTTTCACCATTATTATTCAATATTGTATTAGAAATGCTAGCTTCAGCAATAAGAGAAGAAAAAGAATTTGAAGGAATTAGAATTGGGAAGGAAAAGACAAAACTCTCACTTTTTGCAGATGACATGATACTATACCTAGAGAATCCCAAGAAATCATTCTAAAAACTATTGCAAACAATTCACAATTTTAGTAAGGTTTCAACGTATAAAATAAACCCTCATAAATCCTCAACATTTTTATATATGACTAACAGGATACAGCAGAAAGACCTAGAAAGATAAATCCCATTCAAAGTAACTAAAGACAATATAAAAAATTTGGGAGGCTATCTGCCAAGACAGACTCAGAAACTTTATGATAATACCAACAACAAAACACTTCTCACACAAATAAAATCAGGTATAAATACATGGACAAACACCAACTACTCATGGATAGGTCGAGCTAATATAAGAAAAATGACAATTCTACCAAAACTAAACTACTTGTTACTGCCCTACCAATCAAAATTCAAAAATATTACTTTAATGAGTTAGAAAAATTTGTACGTAAATTTGTATGGAAAAATAAAAAGTCAAGAATTTCCGGGGATTCAATGAAAAAAAATGAAAAAGAAGGTGGTTTAGCCCTACCTGATCTATATTATATTATAAAGAATCAGTCATCAAAACTGTCTCGTACTGGGTAAGAAATAGAGTGGTGGATCAGTGGAATAGGCTAGGTGCAATAGCAGGAAATGTTTATCCAGCTACAGGGATAAAAACTCTCTCTTTGATAAAATCTGTTGGGAAAATTGGAAGTTATTATAGAAGAAATTAGATAAGAACAACACCTTACAGCCTGTACCAAGATAAGATCCAAATGTATATAGGATTTAGACATAAAAACAATATTACAAGCAAAGTAGTAGGTCAAGGAGCAGTTGACTTGTCAGATCTATGGAGAGGGAAGCAGTTTGTTACCAAGGAAATCATAGAGAACATCATTAAAAACAAAGTAGATAATTTTGAATACATTAAATTTAAAAAGCTTATGCACAGACAAAACCACTGTAACAAAGATCAAATGAAATGTAGTAAATTGGAAAACACTTTTTACAACTAGTATTTCTGACCAAGGACTCATTTCTAAAATAAACAGTGAACTGAGTCAAATTTCCAAAAATATTCAAGCCATTCCCCAATTTACAAATGATCAAAGGATATGCAAAGGCAATTTGTAGATGAGGAAATCAAAGTGATCCATAGTCATATGAAAAATTGCTCTAAATCATTACTTATTAGAGAAATGTCAATTAAAATATCTCTGAGACATCACCTCACACATCTCAGACTGGCCAATATGACCAGAAAATACAGTGATCAATGTTGGAAGGGATGTGGGAAATCTGGGACACTAATACATTGTTGGTGGAGCTGTGAACTCATCCAACCTTTCTGGAGACTAATTTGGAATTACACCCAAAGGGCAAAAAAAGTGCACACCCTTTGATCCGGCAATACTACTACTGGGTCTATACCCTGAAGAGCTTATCAAAAAGGGTAAAAATATGACTTGTACAAAAATATTCATAGCAGCCCTGTTTGTGGTGGCAAAGAATTGGAAATTAAGTGAATGTCCTCCAACTGGGAAATGGCTTAACAAACTGTGGTATATGTATGTGATGATACACTATTGTTCTATTAGAAACCAAGAGGGATGGGAATTCTGGGAAGCCTGGAAGGATTTGCATAAACTAATGCAGAGAGAGATGAGCAGAACCAGAAAAATATTGTATATGCTAATAAGAACATGGGTGTGATGATAAGCCTTGATGGACTTGCTCTTCCCTTCAATACAACAATCAGAGACAATTTAGGGTTATGTCCACAATGTTGAATGCCATTTGTATCCAGAGAAAATATTATGGAGTTTGAACAAAGACCAAAGACTATTTACCTTTAATTTAGGAAAAAAACACATTATCTTATTACATAATTTTTCTCTTACACTTTATTTTTCTTCCTTAAGGATATGATTTCTCACTCATCACATTCAACTGAGGTCAATGTATACCATGGAACCAAGAAAAGTCTAACAATGACTTCTGTGGGGGTTGGGGGAGAGGGAAGCAAGAATGAGGGGAAAATTGTAAAACTCAAAATAAATAAAATCTTTCTAAAATTTTTTTTTAAAAAAATGATAAGAAATCTTCCCTCTTCTAACTTTCCCTTAAACATTCTTTCTCTCTTTTAAACTTCTTCTAAATTCTCCCCAAACCACAGTTTTTTTTTCCTCTAAGAATTCCCCCTCCCCTTTTCTCTTTATCTCTACACACCAGAATAGCTACTACCAGCTCAGTGAGGGAGGGGCTGATTTCCATGTCCCCACGTCCCCTGCATAACTACTTCCTTCTCCACCAACTTCTGAAACTCCTCAGTCCAACCCCTGGCTATCCCTTTTTAAAACAACCTGGGTGCTCAGATCCAGAAGTACTCAACACAGCCATTTACACAAGACAGGACATGGAACAAACATACACATTTCTCTTGAGTCCTCAACCCCCCAGATTTCCCAGGAGCTCTTGGTTGGGCTTGAAGAACAAGAGTTCACCAGTTTCCTTGTCAAAGGTCATGAGCAGTATGATCTGTGCCTCCTTCTCCAACTCAGGGCATTTTCTTTCAAATGTCTTGCTCTACCACATTTAAAACATTCATTCCATACACTTCATTTCTCTTTCTTTCCCTTGTGAAGAGGACACTTAAGATTGACATTAGTTCTCCCCTTGTGAAGAGGTTGGGCCCTAAGAATTGTTCTAGTTGGTCAGATAGTTCTATTGGATCCTCTACTAATGATTTCATCTACTTTTTGAATGCCCTGACTTCTGATGTACTTAAAAGGGCATTCACATAACCTATTCCCCCTACTTGTCCTCCCATTGGCTATTTCTTTTTTCTCTGAACTTATCCTTTCCTCTTGGACTCTACTGTTAACCCCTTCCTCTCTAGGAGCAGTTGGAGAACTTAGAGTAGACTGAGAATCAGAGGCTGGGATGAAGGGTGGAGGCAATATTGCCATAGGATCCCACCTATGTTTCTTATCTCTTTCTAACTTACTTAGAAATAATTTAGTATCCCCAATTATCCTAACTCCTCTTTTTTAAAAGGTATCTTGTTACTATTTCTCTTTACTCTGGACAGCATACTGGCTGCCCCAGCTAGCTAATTTCCTACCCAAGGGCTTCTCCTTGGTATTTGATAGGGAAGGTTCTCTTTCTCAACCTGTCAGATGTCTTTTTTGACCCCTTGGCCTCCCATGTAGGATATTCCCTTTCTGGAATTATCTAGAATGAGGACTTCTAAGCCTTGAAAGTAAAAACCAAAGTTTCCCTACCTTGAAGATGGAACTCTACCTAACTCATTCTATGAAACCAATATGGTGCTGAGACCTAAACCAGGAAGAGTTAAAACAGAGGAAGAAAATTACAGACCTATCTACCTGATGAATATAGATACAAAAATCTTAAATAAAATCTTAGCACAATGATTACAACAAGTTATCACTAGGATAAGACATTTTGCCAGGAATGCAGGGTTGGTTCAATATTAGGAAAACTGTTAATATAATAAATTATATCAACAACAAACATATCAGAAATTAAGTGATCATATCAATAGATGTTGAAAAAGGTTTTGAGAAAATATAGCACCCATTGCTACCAAAAACACTACAGGGTGTAGGAATAAATGGACTGTTCATTAGAATAATAAGCAGTATCTATCTGAAATCATCAACAAGCATTATATTCAATGGGGAGAGGCTAGAGTCATTCCCAATAAGATCAGGGGTGAAACAAGGATGCCCATTATCACCACTACTATTCAATATCTTATTAGAAATGAATGTTAGCTTCAACAATTAGAGAAGAAAAAGAAATTGAAGGAATTAGAATTGGATAGGAAGAGACAAAACTATCACTCTTTGGAGATGACACGATGGTCTACATAAAGAATCCCAAGAAATCTTCCAAAACACTCATGGAAACATTTAGCAACTTTAGCAAAGTTACAGGATATAAAATAAATCCTCATAATTCCTCAACTTTTGTATATATGACTAGCAAGATACAGCAGGAAGTGCTAGAAACAGAAATCCCATTCAAAGTAACCTCAGACAATATAAAATACCTGGGAGACTATTTGACAAGGCAGGCTCAGAAACTTTATGAAAATGATTATAAAACACTTCTAACAAAAATTAAATCTGATTCAAATAACTGGGCAAACATCAACTGCTTATGTATAGGTAGAGTTAATACAATAAAACTGACAATTGCACCAAAACTAAATGACCTGTTTAGTGCCTTACCAATCAAAATTCCAAAAAATTACTTTAATGAGTTAGAAAAAGTTGTGGTTAAATTCATATGGAGAAATAAAATGTCAAGAATTTCCAGGGATTCAATGAAATAAAGTGCAAAAGAAGGGGAGCTTAGTCCTCCCTGATCTAAAATTAAATTATAAAGCATCAGTCATCCAAACTGTCTTTTATTGGCTAAGAAATAGATTGGTGGACCAATGGAATAGACTAGGTGCAATATCTGGAAATGATTATAGTAATCTGCTGTTTGATAAACCCAAAGAGTCCAGCTATTGGGATAAAAACTCTCTCTTTGATAAAAACTGCTGGATAAATTGTAAGTTAGTATGGAAGAAACTTAGATTAGACCAACACCTCACACCCTATACCAAAATAAGGTCCAAATGGATACAGGATTTAGACACAAAGTTTCTTTACCTTTCTGGGTTGTTTCCACAATTTTCTGTCACTCTCCCCATCAATGGCAAGGTTTCAGGTCCGTTCAGAGTTCCACCTGAGGGAACCCCAGAAAACAAATGGGCATCTGACTTGAAATCAAGCTATGAGTGCTCCTTCCTCCAGTCTCTTCTGGGGCTTCCTTAAGTGGGTTATGTAGATCCCAGGTAGAAGCCCCCAAATTGTTTTAAATGAATGAAAAAAAATCTGCTCGAATGAGAGAAAATTGAAGATTTTACTCACAAACCTTGCAAGATATGGGTACCTCACCTATCATGAGGCACGAGGTGGGGTTATTACAGCAGGTATTATACAATCTTCAGAAGCTCTTTCACTTCCCTCTTGGATTTTCATAGGTTCTCAGAGTTTGAGTTACAATCTAAGAGGTCCATTCATCTCATTACATGCCCCTAATATGGCCTTCCCGCCACATCTTACAACACATGATATGCTGATGAATCCCAATTTTCACAGGGGGTGTGTGTGGGATAATATTCTATTACCTAATTGTGCAAACTCAGTTGCATAAGGTCAAGATCTCTAGGTCACTCTTGATCATTTGAGAACTGGATCCTTTTGATGCTGCACTTGCCATCTCTGAAATGGGATTATGAAAACTCTCTCAGTTTTGTGATTGACCGGGCCATTTTCTCTTTGTAATGGATTCCCTAGGAGCTCCCCTCCACCCCATGAAGGCCAACAACACCCTACATTCTTCACAATCCTTTAAAAAATTAGATAATTTTGATTATATTAAATAAAAAGATTTTGCACAAACAAAACCACTGTAACCCAAGATCAAAAGAAATGTAATAAATTGGGAAATAATTTTTACAACTACTATTTCTGATAAAGGACTCATTTCGTTTTTTTATTTTTTTGTAAGGCAAATGGGGTTAAGTGACCTGCCCAAGGCAACACAGCTAGGCAATTACTAAGTGTCTGAGGCTGGAGCTGAACTCAGGTACTCCTGACTCCAGGGCCAGTGCTCTATCCACTGGGCAACCTAGCTGCCCCCTCATTTCTAAAATATATAGAGAAATGAGTAAGTTTAAAACAACAACAAGCCATTCTCCAGTTGACAAATTGTCAAAGGATATGCAGAGGCAATTTACAGATGAGAAAAACTAAGCAATCCATAGTCATAAGAAATATTGCTCTAAATCTTTACTGATTAGAGAAATGCAAATTAAAGCATCTCTGAGGTACTGTCACCACTGATTTGTTTCTTGGGTTCAGTTCTACCCTGACTCAGACTCAGGAATACCGGTTTTGGAAAGAAAACAGAGATTTATTAAAGGAAGTTACAGCATATTAAGAAAGGAAAGCTAAAAAGAGTTTAAAGTGAAGACCCATGTGGGTTGCTGGTTGAATTGTTCAGGCCAGCTGGCCAGGGTTCAGAAGGAGACTAGAAGGTAAAAGGGACTAGCCCCATCCTCCCCATTATCCTTAAATTCTCTACCAGATTCTATGGGAGGGGGGTGGTGACCTGGGAATGGTCCAAGTCCCTCATTGCCTTTTGGGGAGTAGTCTCTTTTGGATTATCTTCTAGGACCTGTGCTCCCTGGCTGCCCCACTAAAAGACAATGCAATCCAAATGAGGTTGAAGGTCAGGCCCCCAAGTGTGTCCTGAATTAGATGATAAAAGACAGAAGATTCCCTTTACAATGCAAACAAAAGATTTACAAAGTTTGTCTCCAACTGATCTCATCACTCCCATGCCCCGTTTTCTCTGCATCAGTACCACCTCATACCTCTCAGACTGGCCAATATGACCAGAAAGGACAATGATCAATATTGGAAAGGATGTTGAGAAACTGGGACACTAATGCACTGTTTGTGGAGCTGTGAACTCATCCAATTTTTCTGGAGAGTTATTTGGAATTATGCCCAAAGGGCAATAAAAGTATGCATACCTTTTGATCTAGCAATACCACTACTGGGTCTATATCCCGAAGAGGTTATGACAAAAAGGAGACAAACATCACCTGTACAAAAATATTCATAGCAACTCTGTTTGTAGTGGCAAAGAGTTACTGAACAAATTGTGGTAAATGTAGGTTATGGAACACTATTCTATTAGAAACCAGAAGGGATGGAATTTCAGAGAAAACTGGAAGGATTTACATGAACTAATACTGAGTGAAAGGAGCAGAACCAGAAGAACATTTTACAGCATAACAGAAACATGAGACTGATGATCAATCTTAATGGACTTTCTCATTTCATAGGTGCAACAATCAGGGACAATTTGGGGATATCTGCTATGAAGGATACCATCTGTCTCCAGAGGAAGAATTATGGAGTTTGAACAAAGACCAAACACTATCGCTTCTAATTTTTAAAAAAGGTTATCTTTTTTTATAGGGTTTTGTAAGGCAATTGGATTAAGTGGCTTGCCCAAGGCCACACAGATAGGTATTTATTAAGTGTCTGAGGCTGGATTTGAACTCAGGTATTCCTGACTCCAGGGTCAGTGCTCTATTCACTGTACCACCTAGCTATGCCACAAAAAAGTTATCTTATTATGTAATTTTGCTATCTCTTATACTTTATTTTTTCCTTAAGTATGTGATTTCTCTCTCAATACATTCAACTTAGATCAGTGTATAGCAAGGAAACAATGTAAAGCCTATCAGACTGCTTTCTGTGGGGAAGTGGGAGGAGGCAAGCAAGATTAGGGGGAACATAGTAAAATTCAAAAATAAATAAATTTCTGGGATAACCAGATCAGTTCCTACTTCCTCAGCATGGTACAGCTATGAAAACCAAACTTGTAAGCTTGCATATGCAGGCAGAGGAAACAAGGTTCTGTGAAACAGACAAAGCCTGTCTTCAAATGTATATTGATAGAGACATAGACATTGAAGGGGGCAGAGGTTAACATTCAGACTTCCAAACTTCAATTAGAGACTGACAAAACAATTTTTTATCAGGAATGTAGAAAAAGGCTTAGACATATCCTCATTTTATTCAAAGATTCACTCTAGTGTTGTCTGTAGATAAATCAGATAAAGATTTAGGGAGATGATGGATAAACTGGAGGGAGAATGATGTATCATTGGGATCAAGGTTTAGTCAAGAGATATGACCAAGCAATGTAAGAACCATAATAGTATATAAAATGTATAACACAATTACTATGTCAAAAAAATTAGATAGATCCAAAGTGGGTACTCCCCTTTTGTTATAAATATGTCAGCATATTCTCCTCCCTCAGTAGAGCTAAGGGAAAAGTTTGAATAGCCCAGAGCCACTCAGAACTTTCCCACTGCTAGGCTGATTTTTGGGAAGGCAAAATTGGCTCTAAATAGCAAATGAAAGGAGACTATGCTTACTAGAGTGTGGGAAGAATTAATCCATTTTTTATTGGCCCTTGTAAAATACAGGTGCCCCTTAGCAAGAGACACCCTGAATCCTCATTAAATACAAAATTATATAGTAGAAGACCCCTGTTCTTCCCCTCTGTGTCCTGATAGGTACTCATCCTAGGGGTACATTCTTAGGACACACCCTCCCCTCACTAAGCAGGCACATCAATTTTCACAAGAAAGTTATTATATTATTATATTATACTAATGAGCAAGAATAACTACTTCCTTCTCCAGATATAAAGGGATAATAGCACAGAATCAACCTATGTAAAGTTACTTAACCTTTTCCTTTTGTTTTAACTCTATCCTTCTGGTAAACAGGTTGGCATCTCTTGAGTTGCCACAAAGACTAGGCATTGTGGTTTTTGTAATGTATTATCCTCACAGACATTTGAAATGTATTATCCTCACAGACATTTGTGAGATTCTGGTAATACCCTTTCTCACCCTTGTGAAAGAAAAAACACTTGATTCTTTCCCATACCTTTTGATTATAAATATCAAACAAATAAAAAGTACAAAATAGAGGGAAGCAAGATTGGGGGAAAATTGTAAAACTCAAAATAAATAAACTCTTTCTTTAAAAAAGTGCAAAACAGCAATGAAATTTAAGTCTATTTCTACTTCTGGAGCAATCTAATACAATTCCATGTCCTCAGATGTTATTTCAGAGATCTCTTCGATTCAGGTTACTTGTAGAGATTTTCCTTTCTTATGAAAGAACTTCTGAAAATAACAATATAAACAAGTCAAAACATTATCATTACTAGAAAATGAAATTTTTTACCCCTTAGATCATGACATTTACAATGTGATTTGCTAATTGTCCTGTTGATATTCACAGAAAATAGTTACAAATAGAGATAAATTGATATTATTATTTTAATTATTATTCCTCTATTTGGAGTATGCTATTCCACTTAGCAAAATAAACTTTGATAACAATGAAGATTTCAGTACAGTGGTATTGCTGAAATCATACTAGCCTAACTGGCTTTTAGAATTTAAATAAATGTAGGACAAATGACTTAAATTTCTATACTTGATTTTAATATTAGTCACCTGACACGATGATTGCAATTTTTCCTTAAAGATCAGGAACATAAAAAGGACATGTCCCCTTACGTATTTAAATATCTGTCCTAGGAAGAGGTCATGTAGGAAGTCAAATGCCTTAGGTCAGTCTTCAGAAACTCTTTCCCCACCCTCTTGGATTTTTAAGCTATCAGAGTTTGAGTCATAATCTAACAGGTCCACACCCATTCTACTACATGTCCCTAATATGATTTCCCCCCACATCATATAACACATGATGTGCTGATGAACCCCAATCATCACAGGGGGGTATGTAGGAAAAAATTCCATTACCTAACTGTGCAAACTCAGTTGCATTAGGTCAAAATCTCTAGGTTACTCTTGAACGACTGAGGACTAGTTTCTTCTAAACTTGGGTTTGTCATCTCTGTAATGGCATTAGGAAAACTCTTCCAGTTTTGTGATTGAATGGGGCCATTCCTCCCATATCCTGTGAAGAATAACACCTTACATTACTCACACATATATATGTATTTTTTAACAAAATAAAACAACAAATTTCCAGCAAACTTTTTTTTCTGAAGTTTCTTACTAAAAACAGTTAGTATCAGAATATTTCCAGTTTTGAGTCTTTATTCTTGAACCAACCCTTGAGTATTTCATGAAAACCCACCAAACCAGCATTGTTTCATGATGCTTGGATTCCTTCTAACTCAAATAGTTTGAATCAAATTCCCAGAAAAGTTTCATTAATTATTTAAATATATTTATAAGGAGAGAAAAATATTTAGTGGAACAAAGATTATGCACAGACATCCTGTGTTGTAAAGTTTTAGGGATTCTGGCCTAGCCCCCCCAAAAAAACCACCCAAAAATCTAAGTGACCTCTTCTCATTTCTCTAGGTCAGTGGAGACTGGAGAAGAGCTGTTGGGGGAAGCAGAAGACATAGAGACCTTTAATTTAAATTGTTATTATTATTAGGAGTTTTTAAATATACTATCAGACTGGTCAAAAAATAATTTTAGGGTTAATTTTAATTTTCTTTAGGTACTTCATATGCATATTAAAATTTTAATTAGCCAGTCAATAAACAAAACCCTGCCAGTCAATCAGACCAGAACTTTTAAAAAATGTTAGGAAAAGAAAAATAGGACCTGTTATTCCTTCAAAAACAACAAAATTTCCAGGAAAATCTGTCCTGTGGTGTCAAATTGTGAGTCTTTGGAAAAGAAAAGGGTCTAATTTGAAAAGGGAGATTGAAGACGAAAGTTGAACAATAAGAAGAGACTTGACACCAAGTTTAAACGGCTATAGATACGTGAGATCTCCATCCTGTCTATACCACATAGAACTCACAAATCTACAAACACCTATTGTGGGAACACAGGCTTTTCTAACAACCATGACACAAATCATTTCCAAGTAAACCATCACCTGGACAATCTCAGGAGCTGGCTTGCTGCCCTGAGAGATAAGGTGTGCCGGAGGCCTTGGGAGCTAGACATTCTGCCCCACAGACCAAGGGAACTAGACACAGCTATGTTTTATCACCTCCTCCGTAACATACCCCCTTATCCTGTAAAGCAAGATGCTGAACATACCCTGCTTGCACCCCCCCCAATTGTCTCATTATTCTTTGTTCTACCCCAGAAGACCTAAGAGTATATATGTAATAGCTAAGCAGTAATAAAATTGAGCTGGAGGCATAAGGCAGTAGTGGCTTGACTCCTTATTCTCAGCTCCCCTCTGGAAGGGAGGTCGCCACTGTGGGCCCCAAGGTGAAGCAAGCCACAACAACCTATAAAAAACATAAACTGGGTCAGAGTACCTCAAACCAGAGTTCCCTGAACTCCAGGGAAAACCCATATTGCTCTCACAGGGGTTCCAGAAAACACAACACAGACAATGACAACAGGGTACCCGACAAGCCTGTATAGTAATCAGAAATGCCTCAAAAATCTAGTGCTCGGTCTTTTCTAAAAAGAAATGCCAACACTTAGATCTAGGGACAAGTTTTCAGTACACACCCTGGCTGGAAAACAAAGGTAATTACCACCAAAGTTGATAACCCTAAGAAACCAGAGGTAAAAATCTAGAGAATACTTATTTTCCAAATTAAAACAGTTGAGTGGAGAAAGTGGTAGCCTCAACTTATTCCAAGGCTAATTTCAAAACCAGGACAGGCCACATAAATAGCTATCCTTCCCATGTAAAAGCAAAAAGGTTTTAACTTCTGGGATGAACAGAAATGAAAAAAATGACAATGCATACCTAAGTGTATAAGGAAGCAAAAGAAGGAATGACAGATAACAGAGTGTGGGGGTTGGGTATCACATAAAAGCCAGGCATGACAACAGCTAAAAATGGTTCTGTCCATGGGCAACAGAAACAGGAGAAATTTTAAACCTTCATAAAGTTTGCAGTGAAGGACCTTTTAATTTCCTTTTTTTTTTTTTGCTCTCTACATTTTGACAAGGGTTTTGCACCGTTTCATCCAGTGGCCTGTTTTCTTACAATAAAGACACACCCCCCTTGTTATTTGATTCTCAGATTGACTATTAATAACATGTCGATTTTGGATAGGAACTGTTAACTGCTTAGGTTGCATGATATATACTTTATCTTAGTTCTTAACATTTTTCCTTGAGATCTTGTAACTGAGATGCTAAGGTCCATGCTAGCTGAGCAGTTAGTTCAGCGATGAACAGAAGATGCTTAGTTTGACATTATGACTGGGTAATTTTAATATTTCATGGCAGAGAAGGTTGAAGATACTCGACAAAGAAAGAAACTGAGTTTGTCTTCATCCTTCACGATCATGCTTTAGACCAAAATTTTACTCATAACCTTCTGCTAGATAATCAAAAAATTGCAATACTGTTTTTTCTTGCTTTGAATAACAGTTTTGATTTTTGAAAAATACACTGGTTGGGAAAAAGCAAATGGGGTAGCCTCTATTAAAGCATTCCCTAAAACTCATACATCAATATAGTACCTTTGCTGATCTGTACCCAATCTGTCTCCTTAAACTCTTCAAAAGTAACTTTAATATTGGCCTTTCTGAACCAGTTCTTTACCTCTCTTTCTCCAACTAAGGCTATAGTTAATTATCAGATGTCTGGGATATTAAGGTGATATGATTGCAGAGCAATTTTTAATTGATCACTAAAGTAAGAAGATAAATGAAACAAGAAAGGAGAAGCAGAAGAACAAGGAGGAGAAGAAATTGAATGAGACTGAAGGGAAGGAGAAAGAGTGAGTGATGAATAAGGATGACTTTCAGCAGGGAGAGGGGACAGAGAGGTAGAGGTTTCCTGAAGATCAGATAAGAGTAAGATAAATGAGAACAAATGGAAATGGGTTATTACTGAGATGTAGAGTAAGACTCAGGTTTGCAAACAGGATTGATATGCTAAAACTAGAATCTTGTGGAGGACAAAAAGTCACTGAAGACATGGAATAAGGGGAAGAGACAGAAACTGAATGAGGTAGAAAAGTTGGAGCTCCTGGAAAAGGCAAAAGTGTGAGGTTTGAAGCTCTTGTGACTCAATATGGGAAGGGGCTCAAACTGAGCCTGAAGCAGAAAAATGAACTGAAGCAGGAAGGGGGGTTCTGAGAAAATGGTATCTTCTGAGGGGGGAGGGATAGTTGAGACAGAAGAAACCTTTTTACAAATCTTAAGTGAATAAATTTCAGCTTTGTGTTCTCTTTGTAGCATCTCACAAAACCAGTGATGGAACCATTCCCAATACTTTTTAGAAGTTTTATTAGTTTTTTAAAATTAATTTTATTTTGAGATAGTTCAATTTAACTCTTTCAAAAGATCCCCATCTGAACCAATGGTGGCACCCACCTGACCAGTTAAAAAAACAGGCAGTTCTCATCAATTTGTGAGAATCCCCAAAACCAAAGGTAAAATTCCCAGAGAAACTTCATCTTCTAAGAAAGCAATAGAAAGCTAGAACAATATAAAAGAAAAGTAGCAAACTTCAGAATAACCACTTTATTGTCCAGGCTCAAAACTTGTCCTGGTTTTCTAGGGATCCATTTTTGTGGTGTTTTCCAAAGGACAAGTCTATTCCATTTCCAAATCAAAATGGTCTAAGCCCACAATAACTTAACTTAAAACACTGATTTTAAATAGAATTGGAATTTTAAGTTATAGACATCTTTTCTCCCAAGCAGCACATCTGACTACAGACAAAAGACATGTTTTACAGACTGCTTTCCTTACAAGGAACATGTCTGAGTCCAAAAAGAGGACTAAAAATGAAATAACAAAAAGTTTTATATATGAAGTTTTTTCTCTATTTTCTTTTTTCTTTTCTTTTTGCAAGGACATTGGATTAAGTGACTTCCCCAAGGCCATACAGCCAATTAAGTATTAAGTGTGTAACTGAGGTCACATTTGAACTCAGGTCCTTCTGACTCCAAAGTCAGTGCTCTATCCTCTTCATAACCTGTTCCCAATGAAGTTTTCTTCTCTATGGTCTTACTGAACTCATAGATTGATGATATCAAAAATACCAACAAAGAGATTTATAAGGAAAAAACATTTATAGAAATTTCACAAAAGGATCGTACTAATTTGGGGAGTCAAATAATCACGTTACACATTAGTGCATAAAAGTGTCATTAATTTGACTTATATTTTGTTATTTTGTTCACAAGGTCTGTTCTATTGTAAGAAAAACTGAAGGAAGACTATTGTCTCTTATTCTGGGATAACAAGTTTGGTTCCTCCTTCCTCAGCATTGTACAAATGTGAAAGCTAACCTTGTATGCTTGCATATGCAATCACAGGAAACAGGTTGTGTGGAATAGACAGAGCCAGTCTTCAGATATATATTGATAGAGACACAGACCTTGAAGAGGACAGCGATTAATATTTAGAATTACAAATCTCAATTAGAGACTGATGATACGATTTTTCATCAGCAATATAAAATAAGACTTAGACAGTAATAACTATTGGAATAACTAGGAAAGAGTCAGGGAGAATTTGTTTATTTTTTCTTTTTTTTGAATTATAAAGATTTTATTTATTTTAAGTTTTACAATTTTTCCTCTAATCTTACTTCCCTCCCCCCACCCCCCACAGAAGGCAATTTGCCAGTCTTTACATTGTTTTCATAGTATTCATTGATCAAAATTGAATGTGATGAGAGAGTAAATATATCCTTTAGGAAGAAACATAAGGTATAAGATATAGCAAGATCAGACAATAAGACATCAGTTTTTTTTTTTTAATTAAAGGCAATAGTCTTTGGTCTTTGTTCAAACTCCACAAATCTTTCTCTGGATACAGATGATATTCTCCATTGCAGAGAGCCCCAATTTGTCCCTGATTGTTGCATTGATGGAATGAGCAAGTCCAGCAAGGTTGGTCATCACCCCCATCAGAGAGAATTTAAAGTTAGATCATTAGCATATACTATGGTGGACACTAAATTTTAAATAGATTTATGACTTTATTAAAAACATCACAAATAATTAGAAAAAGTAAAACATTTACTTCATTCAATTACAGAGGAAAGATATATTCATAAGGCATTCTGAATTTTCAAAACATTATTTTTCCTTCCATTCAATTCATAGCTTAGCCAGGATCTCTTTTAAGGCATGAATTATCAGGTAAGGGAAGAAGGAGGGGGCTGGGGGAAGAGCTCCATGTGCCCAATGTCTCCACCCGCTTTCACGTAGGGGCAGGAGAGGGTAATGCAGCACTCCTCCGCGCCATCACTTTTCCCTTTTCTCGTTGCCCCCTCACAGAACCATGTAGCCCAAACAAAACCATCTGCTGTTCGGGGGATCATTCTCCATCACCCTCCCCCCGGGGGCTCTGGACGTGAGGAAATTTTCTGTCACTGCGGGACAGAGCAGAGTCTCATCGTGGAACTCCTGGATCTGCAGGCTCAAGTGCAAGGAGACGCAGCCGCGCGGTACCGCTTCGAGGCTCTGGAAGGGGTGCAGGCGTAAGGGTGTGAACTGGTGGAAGCCGTGGAGCCCGTCTCTCCCCAGACCCTGGCCCTTGGGGGCATTTGCCCAAAGAAGAGGAGGAGAACGAAAAGGATGTGATCTTACACTTGGCCCTCTTTCACAGAAGAAAGGGATTGATGGTTGCGATTTCCCCTAAGTCCCTGCTCCTTATACAGACATAAAGCACCTCCTTTGCAGAAATAAACTTGCTTTATACCAATACAAGAAAAGGATGAATTATCAATTTCAAAGTTAAATTTTAAAATATTGACCTAAGGGAATATCAGAAGTGATTAGTGTTCATTTCTACATCAGTTATAAAACATTGAGGAAAGGAGTCTATGTTTTATAGATAAACAGCTACAGATGATGAAGAAAAAAACTAAAATGTATCGATGTTTAACCAGAGGCCATGAAGTGAGAACTCTGGTTTTCCCTCTAATAAAGAACAAGCTAATTTACAACTAACTTTGAGGAATCTGGATTTACAGAATGAAGATCATGCTAATTTACAACTAACTGTGAAAAAAAAGGAATCTGTCCCTACAAATTAGATAAATTTACAACAAGAAACCAACAATCTCTAAAATTAGAATATGGGGTGAATTAATGAATAAACTGGTACCAATTTAGGTGTCAGATTCCTACATCTGGGTTATGCATCTTAAGGGCCTGATCACCGAATTGTGGGGAAGGGGGGGTTCATAAAGAATGGTGACCAGCATGGGGAGAGAATTTGACATGAAAAGCCTTTGATATCTACAATACCGAAACAATTAGGGACATGGGAGGGACTCTTGTTTCTATACAGATTATGAAAGGCTATGATTTTGTACCCCAGCTGTGCACAATTTTAGGATTACCCAATTTTAAGAATGTTACAATAAAGGATCCTCTTTACTTCCATAATAACTGTTCTGAGTTCTTGGTTAGGTGCTTGTTTCTTACAGGGAAGACATTTTCATGAATCTAATGTAAATAGCTGAATAAAAGCCATTCAAGACACAGGTAAGGAATAGAATGGACAGAATGGATGAGTGTCCTATTAGATTACTGTATTATATTGATGGTCTCATGTTGCAAGCCAACTCTATTAGTTCCAAGTAAACTGTGTTCTGTGTTACTCTACTGGATGCCCTTGTGAGATCCAACTAGGGAGACCAAACATTTGTTCTTTTTCTGGGTCAGCATCCAAGTTAAATTCTAGGATGACAATACATTCATAGTAGCTATCAGGGAGCATGAAATTGTTCTGGAACCTGTGGAAGCTCCTTAGAACTCCATTCTTAGAACTTCAATCTCCTACAATTTTGTGTAGAACTGTGAGATTTAATTCATAAAATTATCTACAGATATTCATCTATTTGTATTTTAGAATTTATTTCTACCTTTCCTCTAGATAAAAATGACATCAAAGACCTGCCACATTTTTAGGAGACACTTAAATTTATGTGCAATTTAAAAAAAAATTATTGGCAAAATTTCTCCTTGCATTATGTTTTCCCATATCCACTACCAACTTCCTTCTGGTCCAGAACTCATACTATTGCAATGCAATTATTGAAAAGGAAAGAAGGAGAAAAGGAAAAAAGTAAGATTGGATATAAAGAAAGAAGGAAAGAAGGAAGGAAGAAATGCATGAATAGAAGGTATAGAAAAATAAAGTAAGATGAACCAATGTGTACTCTGATTCTATTAGTTCATTATCTCAAGCTGGGTAGCATGCTACATAATGAGTCCTCTAGAACTGTAGCTGTTGTATTGAGAACAAGTTTGAAGTATTCCAAAATTAATTATATCTAAAATATAATATTGCTGTTATTGTATAATGTGGTCTTCTGATTCTTCTCCCTTCGGTTTGCATCAGTTCATAGAAGTTTTTCCATTGTTCACTGAAATCATCCCCTTGGGCATTTCCTGACATCACAAGAGTAGTTCCTCATATTCCTATAAGATAATTTTTTTTCAGTTATTCCTCAGATGATGCTCATCTCAGTTTCTAACTCTTTGTCACCACAAAATGAACTTCCGTAAGTATTTTTATGTGTAAAGGCCCTCTTCTCCCTTCTTTGAACTATTTGGAGAATAGAAGTAGTGGCCATATCATTGCATAAAAGATTATAATTCCAAATAACATTCCAGAATACTTGGACCAATGACAACCCTACTATGTTTTCTAGATTTTTTTCAATGAGAACATATATGTATGATTGTAAATATGTATATATATGAATATATGTAGTCTTGAGGAGGGGAGGGGAAAATAAAGTTAAAAACTGCAGAACAAAAAGCAAAGATGAAAAATTCTGTACAAGATGTTTAGTATTTATTATGTGGGCTCTCTTGAAATTAAAATTTATTGCATTATGTTTAAAATTCACATGTTCTGCTGAACACATGGAAAGATTTTCCCTTTCTTTTCATATTTTGAATTTAAGTTTAAAATAAAGAACTACTTTTAAAAACTAAAAAATAAATAAGAACAAGGGGGAGGTTGTAACTTATGAAAAACCTTTTCTCCATCTATTGATAAAATGTGATAGTTTTATCATTCTTATTAATTATGTGATTAACAATTTTCATCATTTTCCTAATATTTAACAATCAGTGACAAATGTTGGAGGAAATGCTAGAAAACTGAGAGACTGATGCTCTCTTGGTAGATATGATAGTTTGATTTAATCATAATGTAGATCAATTTGGAACTAACTATATAGCCCAAAGAGGTATAAAACCATGTATATACCCTTTGACTATATGTATAACCTTTGACTATGTATATATGTACATATGACTATGTATATATTCTTTGACTATGCAAGAGCACTATCAGGTCTCAAACCCAAAAGAGATTTTCAAAATGGGAAAAGCATGAATATTTACAAATATATGAAAGCAAATCTTCTCTGATGACAATGTCTGAGACTGAGGGGATGTCCATCAACTGAGGAATGGCTGAACAAACTGGAACATATGATTATGATTTATAAATAAAAAGGGAGAGAGCAAAATTAAGTGTAAAATGGATAATTTCAATTACATTAACTTAGAAAGTTTTTGTAAAAATAAACCTAATTGGAGGGGGGGCAGAACCAAATGGTGACAGGAAAAGAGCTGCTCTTAGGTGCTCTCTCTCAAAACTTATAAAATAAAGACTCTTCTAAATTTTTGAGAAGCAGAAACCACAGAGAGATCCAGTGAGGCAGTTCTCCAGCCCAAGGTAACCTGGAAAATAGCAGAAAGGCTCCATTCCAAAGGGTTAGAGGGGCAGCCCGCCAAAGTGAAGGAACTTCAGACTCCCAGAGGCAGGCCCAGGGCTCCTGGGAGCTGTGGCTCATGGCAGCAAGGGCAGTTTCCTGACCTAAACCCCAGAGAGCGCCAGGTACAATGTGGAAGATCAGAGTGGGGACCTCTGCCAGAGTGAGCACATGAAGCCCAGCCCTCAGGGCACTCGGCCAGCATGGTCAGGCAGCCCAGATAAAGGACTGGAAGCAGGAGAAGCCAGTAAGCAGGAGCCTCCAGGCAACTGAACCTTGAGTACTCCAGCTTACCAAAGGGAGGGCAGTGTAGAGAGACTTCTGAGATTTTTCCTCTGTCCCTGGAAGAGGACTCTGGGGCTCTGACCACATGCAGATCCAGATCACAGTATAGGCCCCCAATAGAACAAGCCCCCTCCACCTCAGTTCCATGGCAGAGTGGTGCACTTGTGGTCATTCACAGATCAGGAGGGAGGGCAGAGTTTCACATATTGAGATCTTTGTTGGGGGAGGGGGGTCCCAATAATACTCAAAAGCTCAGGAAGCACCTACCAGGCACAGGCTGGGGAAATGAGTAAACAGAGAAAAAAGAGGAAAACCAAAGAGAAACACATTGTCTCTGATCCCAAGAAGAATCAAAATACTCAGTCTGAAGATGAGGAAGTACAAGCTACTGCATCTAAAGACTGCAAGAAAAATGATGGAAATTGGACTCAGGCTATGACAGAGCTCAAAAAATATTTTGAAAATCAATTGAGGGAGATAGAAGAAAAATTGGAAAAAGAAATGAGAGAGATGCAGGAAAAACATAATAAAGAAGTTAACAGCTAGGTCAAGGAGATCCAAAAAAAAAAAAAATGCTGAAGAAAATAGTATTTTAAAAACCAGCATAGGTCACATGGTTAAAAACAGTTCAAAAAGTTAATGAGGAGAATGCTTTAAAAAGCAGAATTGGCCAGATGGAAAAAGAAATAAGGAAGCTCTCTGAGGAAAACAAATCCTTCAGAAGTAGAATGGAACTAAAGGAAGCTGCTGACTTTATGAGAAGTCAAGATACAATACTTCATAACCAAAAGAATGAAAATTTAGAAGAAAATGTGAAACATCTCATTGAAAAAACAACTGATCTTGAAAACGAATTCAGAAAAGATAATTTTAAAATTATTTGAATTCCTGAAAGTCATGATCAGGAAAAGAGCCTTGACATTATATTTAAAGAATTCCTACAGGAAAAATTGCCCAAATATCCTAGAAACAGAGGGCAAAATAGAAATTGAGAGAATCCACCAATCTCCCCCCAGAAAGAGATGCAAAAAAATCCATCCCTCAGAAATATTATAGCCAAGTTCCAGAACTCCCAAGTCGATGAGAAAGTATTACAAGCAGCCAGAATAACACAATTCAAATATCATGGAGCTGAAGTCAGGATCACACAGGACTTAGAAGCAACTATATTAAAGGCTGATAGGGCTTGAAATATAATATTCCAGAAGGCAAAAGAGCTTGGAATGCCATCGAGAATCAGCTATCCAGCAAAACTGAGCATCCTCTTCCAGAGAAAAAGATGGATTTTCAATGCACAAAGGTAATTTAAAATGTTCCTGTTAAAATGGCCAGAGCTGAATAGAAAGTTTATTCTTCAAATAATGAACTCATATGAAGCATAGAGAGTGGAGGAGAAGGGTAAAATATGAGAGACTTAATGATGATTAACTACATGTATTCCTGCATAGAAAAATGATACTGATAATATGCATAAGAAAATTGTTGAAGGAGCTTTTATAAATGAAGCACAGGAGAGAGCTGAATTTGAAGATATAATATATTGTAAAAATGGAGTCAATGGCTAAAAGGAAAATGTAATGGGAGTAAGAGAAAGGAGAGGTGGGATAGGATAAGTTATTTCATATAGTAAGATTTTTTATTACAATAAGCTATTGCAATAACATGGAAGTGGGGAGGCGAGGGGGAATGAGGGAACCTTTATTCTCATGAGAGGTGGTTCGGGGAGGAAACAGCATATATACTCAATGGGGTATAGACATCTAGAGTAAGAAGGAGAGAAGGAGGACAGGGGGAAGGGGGGGAAAGTGAGTGATGGAGGAGATGGTGGATCATGGAGGAGAGTGGTCAGATATAACACATTTCCCTTTTTACTTCTTGCAAGGGTTTGGGATTGGATGGCCTATCCGGGACCACAGGGCTGGGTGGTTTCTGGGCCTTAGGGGTGGTGTGTGGACTCGGAGCCTCTTTACCCCAGGGACAGTGATCAGTCTGCTGCACCACTCAGCTGCCCTACAGCACATTTAAGGAGAGGGATAGAGTGAAAGGAGAGAGAAAATATAGTATATGGTAGCGGGGAAGTATGAATGGAGGGAATTGCGATCAGCAATGGCAAGAGTACAAAAGATGGAAGTAGTTTTTGTGATGCACTTATTATAAAGAATGTGATCCACCGATGACGGAGCTGGTAGTGTTGGAACACAGTCTGAAGCACATTTATTGATGTTGTTGTTGTTGTTGTTGTTGTTTTCATCATTGTTGCTGTTGTTGTTATTTGGGTGGTTTGCAGGGCAAATGGGGTTGGGTGGCTTCCCCAGGGCCACACAGTTGGGTGGTTGTTGGTTTTCTGAGGACAGATTTGAGCCCAGGTGCTCCAGACTCCAGGACTGGTGCTCTGCCCACAGCACCACCTAGCCGCCCCTATTATTATTATTATTATCATTATTATTATTTTCATTATCATTATTATTTTTGGTTTGCATTTTTGGTTTTTGGTTTTTGCAGGGCAGTGAGGTTGGGGTAGCTTGCCCAGGGTTACACAACTGGGTGATTGTTGGGTGTCTGGGGCTGGATTTGGACTTGGGTGCTCCTGACTCCAGGACCAATCCTGTGTCCACTGTGCCACCTAGCTGCCCCTATTATTATTTTTTTAATTTAAATTTAAATTTTTTTTCTTTACTCTATTGTTCACGAGGGTCTATATTTTTAGGGGAGTGGGTATTATGTTTACTCTTAAACAAGAATATTTAGTAATGTATAAAAATCATTTGTACAAAAAATAAATATTATTAAAAAATAAAATAAAACTAATGTAACCAAGATAAGAAGGAAAGCAGAAAATTGGGAAGAAAAAAATCTTTTGTACACAGTTTATCACCTAAAATTCTAACATCTAACATCTATAAAGAACTTTTTCAAAGCTATGAGTCATTCACCATTTGATAAGTGCTCAAAGGATATGAACAGGCAGTTTTCCAATGAAGAAATCAAACAATTTATAGATAAATGAAAAAAATTCTAAATCTTTATTGATTAGAAAAATGCAAATTATAAAATCTTTGACGTATCATTTTACAGATCTCCCAGATTGTCTAAAATGATAGAAAGGGAAAAGGACAAATGTTAGAGGAAGTATGGAAAAAATGGTACATTAATTCAGTGTTGGTGGAATTGTGAACTGATCCAAAAATTGTGAAGAGCAATTTGGAATTACACCCAAAGAGTTATTAAGTTATTAATAACATCTCTTTTTGTGGTGGCAAAGACCTGAGAAATTGCAAGGTTATTCATCAGTTGGAAATGGCTGGACACATTGTGGCATAAATTGTGATGGAATACTACTTTACTACAAGAAATGATGAGCTTAATGATTTAAGAAAAACCTGGAAAGACAGGCAAAATAAGGAAGTGAGGAAAGAATAGTTCCAAGAGAATATTTTGTATAATAATAGAATGATCTTTAATAAATGTTATTTTGATTAAGATGAATGTCCAAAGTAATTTAAAATAACTTATAAAGAAACATGCTATCTATATCCAGAAAAGGAACTGATAAATGGAAGCATATATAGAATAATTTTACACACACATACACACACACACATATATGTATATATATATATATGTATATATATATATATATATATATATTCTATACAAATAGGTACCTATAATCACTTATTTGTGCAGAAATCTTTAGGGTGGAGAGAGTAGGGAAGAATATAAAGAATTTTCCAAGATAATTTTGTTGCATATTTGAAAGTTATAGCAAGCTGTGCATAGTAGATTTGCAGTTTAATGGACAATAATTTTTTACTGTACTACATTATGAAAATGCTTGTTTCCATTCAAACATTAAAATGAAATTTAATAATAAAAAATTTTCTTTAAAGATGATAGGATATGGTAGGGGGAAAGTGAAATGTAATCATCATTAGAATCATCATTATTCTTCTATTATCAGTCTTTGATCTGTTTTCCAGGTCATGTCAGTAGGTTTTGGCTAAGAGATATCTTATATTTTCATGTGTTTAAAAAATATTTTGATTTTATTGTAATAGTTCTTGTTGGCTCTTTTAGCTGTTATCTTCTTATTTAGAAGAAAGATACATTGCAGGGTGTAAAGAGCCAAGAACTCAATTCAAATCTGGCCTCAATAATTATTAATTATGTGACTAGGCACATCATTTAAGCCTGTTGGTCTCAGTTTCCTCATCTGTAAAATGAGCTTATAAAAGGAACTGGATAATCACAAAAGTATCAAAAAATTACTCCAAGAAATTTATTCTACAGATGTAGTTCTATCTACATTTGATGACTGCTTTCTACCTTTCGTCTGGATGAAAATGACACTAGAGGCCTGTCACTCTTTTAGAAGATAATTACAATTTTGTGAAGTTTTTAAAAATTGCTGTGAAAAAAGTATTCTTTCATTATGTTTTCCCATAATCCGTACCAAAGCTTTGTGGTCCAGAAGTTGTATTAGTGTGATGTAATTATTGAAAAATCAGAAAGGAGAAAAGGAAGGAAGGATGTAAGGAAAAAAAGGAAAAAAAGGAAGGAAAGAAGGAAGGAATATAGAGTGAAAAAGGGAAGATGATTAAATCTAAACTCAGAATGTTTCAGTTCATTATCTGAAGCTGGGTAGCATGCTACATGATGAGTCCTCTGTATCTGTAGCTGGTTTTTGTGTTGATAAGAGATCTGAAATCTTCCAAAACTGATTACCTTTAAAATACAGAATTACTGTTATTATATATTCTTCTGATTCTTCTCACTTCATTTGGCATAGTTCACAAAAGATTTCCATATTTTAGTTTTTTTTTTTTTTCTGAAACCATTCCTTACATATTATTTCTTACTTCACAAGTAACTCTTGATATTCATATGCCATAACTTTTCAGTTATCCTTCTATTGGTGGTAATCTCCTGAGTTTATAATTTGCCATCACCAAATGAATATCTGTAAGTATTTGTATGTATAAAGGTCCTCTTCCTTTTTGTACTATTTGAAGAATAGAACTAGTAATCATATCACTAGGTAAATTAATATACTCAATTGAATAACTCTTTGGGTATAGTTCCAAATATGTTTCCAAAATGTTTAGACCAAGAACAACTCTACCAAGATTTCCAGATGATTTTTTAAAAAACAAGAACATATATGCATGGATATATGTGTGTATATATATATATATATATATATATATGTATGTATATATTTATATCTGTATATATATATAATTTATATATGCATTTATATCATTAGATAGAGTAATTGAAAATATATGCAAAGATCTAAAAAACTGCATACACTTTAGCCCACCAATATAGCTACTAGGTTTTTATCCCAAAAGAGATTTAAAAAAACTAAAAAGGAAAATGAGCTATATGTGCAAAAATATTTATAGTAACTCCTTTCTAAAGGCAAAGAATTGAATATTGAAGGGATGCCCATCAACTGGCAAATGAGGGAAAAACCTCTTCTAAACTATTGTGATGAAATGCTACAATACTATAAGAAATGATGAGTAAAATACTCTCAAGAAAACCTAGAAAGAATTATATGAACTGAAGCAAAGGGAAATGAGTAAAACCAAAATAATATTGTATACAGTAGCAGCATTATTGTATGATTGTCAGTTGTGAATGACTTAATTGTTCTCAGCAATATAATGATCCAAGAAAACTCTGAAGCATTTATGATGAAAAATGCTATCCATTCCCAGAGAAGGAATTGAATACAGATTGAAGCACACCTTTTTAAATTTTCTTCCTTCTTCCTTCATTCTTTCCTTCTTCTCCCTTCGTTCCTTTGTCTCTTTCTTCTTCCTTCCTTCCTTCCTTCCTTCCTTCCTTACTTTCTTTCTTTCTTTCTTTCTTTCTTTCTTTCTTTCTTTCTTTCTTTCTTTCTTTCTTTCTTTCTTTCTTTCTTTCTTTCTTTCTTTCTTTCTTTCTTTCTTTCTTTCTTTCTTTCTTTCTTTCTTTCTTCCTTCCTTCCTTCCTTCCTTCCTTCCTTCCTTCCTCCCTCCTTCACTTCTTTCCTTTCTTTTCTATGTAAAAATAAAAACAAATATTATATAATATGGTGATAGCTAGAAACTTTCTCAAGAAATTCACTTGTAAAATAAGGATGTTCAAGCTTCCCTGTATAATTTAAGTTTTTAGAAAGGCTTGAAACAGCATTAAGATGTGAGAAATAAATCAAAGGCATAAATAAAAGGAACAAGAAAATAAAATGATACCTATGTACTGATGATTTGATTATGTACTTCAAAAAATCTTACGACAACAATAAATATATTAATCAGGGCAGAATAATTAAAGGCTATAATAATTGTTCTCAACAATAAACTGTACTATATTATAAAAAGAAATTAATAAAAAGTTATAATAGAAAAGTAAATCCCAATAAAAAAACTTTAAAAGGAATAACAATCCATAGATTGATCTAACAAAGAAAACAAATATTTGTATAGATTCAGTTACATGTGGTTCCTTAAAGAAATAAAAAAAACTAAAATAGCAAGAAAGATATTCAGTGCTTGTGGCTAGGCAGTTTTCCAAAGCTAATTTAAACCTATTTTTTGCCATACCAAACCGGTTGCCAAGATGTTACTTTATTTAACTTGACAAACAATAATAAAAGCCATTTAGAAATTCAAGATTTCTCAAATATCAAATGAAATGAAGAAAAGAAATAGGGATGAAAGGGGTGCAGCACTCAGAATTCTTCAACCATATTGTAAGATAACAACAATCCAAATCATCTGGTATTGATTTTTTTTAATAGAGAGTTTGATAATTAAAACATACTAGACAAGAGAGAATAAAAATAATCAGAAATGATCCCCATATACTAGTGTCTGGTAAACTAGAAAACATAAATTACATAAGAGTAAACTGCTGAGAATACCTATACATTCCAAATGGAAACATGATCTTTATATTACTAATCATGTTATTAAAAAAAAGTTTAGAAAGAAACAGATCCTATACCTATCACAGCTATGAGCAAGAGATATCTTAATGAAACAAGAAAATGAGAGGATTATTAAAAATGAATATAATATCTCTTACTCATAGTTAAAACAATGACAACAATGTAAATAGAAAGAACAGCTGCAAAAAATTAAAATTAATATTATAGAAATCTAAATATCAACAAATGACTACAAAAAAGGAACAAGATATCCTTAGAATCCTAAATTATGAAGGTATGAAATCCACAGTTGTTACACTTTATACAGATATTTAAAATTTTCCAATGTGTCAATTTGTTGTGCTCATATTTTTTGATCTTAAAGAAATACAATTTGATATAGGAGATAGATACCTAGGTGAAGAAAGATATAGATACTGGGGATAAGAATAATAATTTAAAGTACAGAAAATATCAATAAACACTTATTTAAAAATGTGTAAAAATAAGTTCATCTCTGAATTCATAGATTCCTCTATGAACTCTTAACAAAATAAGATTAAAATAGATATGTGACTTTGATATAAAGAAATTTTATGGGAGAATTATAAGAATAGAGAATAGATTACTCATCAGGTTCATGAATAGGTGAATAATTTATAAATAATAGAGAAAAAATTAATTGTAAAACAGACAATTTCAATTATATCAAATTAGAAAGGTTTTGAACAAATTAAAAAATGTAACCATGAAGAGATGCAAAGTAGAAAATCAGGAAAATTCTAGAGAATTTATCAAATTAAAGTCTCATATCTAAAGTATTTAAAGAATTTTGTCAAATTTAAAAGAGTACAAGTCATTCACCAACTGATGTGATCAAAATATATGATAAAAATGTTCTAAATCATTACTGATTGGAAAAGTGTAAATAAAAAAACCTTAAATTATCATTTTATGTAGCTCCCAGAGTGTCTAAAATGTTAGAAGGGGGAAAATGACAAATGTTAGAGGGGAATGGAAAAATTGGAACATTAATTCAATGTAGGTGGAATTGTAAATTGATCCAAACATTGTGGAGAGCAATTTGGAATTACACTCCAAGTTATTAAAGTATCTACACCCTTTAACTCAGGAATACCACTACTTGGTCTATTTCTGTAAATAATTAGGGAAAAAGGAGAAAAGCCTAAATGTTCTAAAATGATTATAAATCACTGTCTATGTGGTGATAAAGAACTGGAAATTGCAGGAATTCCCATCAATTGGGGAATGACTGGACAAGTTGTGGTAAAAATTGTGAAACAGTACTTCTTTGCAATAAGAAATCATGAATTTAATTATTTTAGAAAATCATGAAAAGACTTCCACAAAATAAGGAAGAATGAAATGAACAGAACCAAGATAACATTGTATCCAATCATAGTAATATTATTTTAATAATGATCTTTAACAATGAGTTATTTTGATTATTATAAATGCCCAAAGGAACACCTAAGAAATATACATATTTTTGTACCTGTCTTTATGGTGAGGAGGGTTGAAAAGAGTAAAAATAAATTTACATGATAATTTTGGTGCATATTTGAAAGGGACAGCAAACTGTGAATAATATAGTTGTAGTTTAATGAGCAATAATAATTTTATTGGACTAAATCATGGAAATGCTTGTTTCATAACATAAATTAAAAATAAAATTTAATAATGAAAACAAATGTTAAAAGATGAAAGGTTTTGGAAATAGGGGGTGATATGTAATCATCAAATATGTGAGAATGTAAAGAGCTCTTGTTTAGAGTTTCTATACAACTCAGGTCTTCACATCAGGAATTTTTGGAAATCTTCTATTTCATTAATAATCCATTCCTCAGCTGCCACCCCAAAGCACCTTATATTTATACAGTTTTATTGGGCAAGTTTCTACATTTTAAGTCTGTATTTTTTTCCTTCTCATATGTGATTTTCTACAGTCATCATTCTTTTATTACAGTGGGCATTTAGTTGTATATAATGCTGATGGGCTCCTTGGTATTTTGCTTCTTTCTTTCTGCCAGTTTGCAATGTTTTAATTTACTAAAAAGTTTTGAATTTATGTGAAAAATGTTCCTAGGATTTTGGTTTTGAGGTTTAATTCAGAAAGTTATTGATGGATTTCTTAAAATTTCTATTTTGTGTTCTGATTTTAAGATATCTGACCAAATCTAAATTTTTTGGAAATGCTTGACTCTTTTATTGGCTATATAGTGTTATTCTTCTCCTATCTCTCTTTGATATGTATTACAGGTCAAGCCTGTTGTCTTTGCTGTGAGATACCTTATATTTTCATCCATTTAAAATATTTTCCTTTTGTTTTCTTGTAGGCTCATGTACCTGATATCTTCTTTTTCAAACCTTCCCTTCTAGGGAAGGCAGGTAAGTGTCAGTGTAAAAAGTGCCAAACTTGGAGTCAAGAAGACCTGAATTCAAATTTGGCCTCCAACCCATATTGTGTGACCCTGGGCAAGTCACTTAGCCTCTTGGCTCAATTTTCTCATCATTAAAATGAACTGAAGACTTCCGGCCAAGATGGTGGAGAGAAGACAGGCACAGTTCTAAAGTCTCCTGATCTCTTCCCCATCTATCACATGAAACAAACCTCTTAAAAGAAATCTGATCCACAAAACCCAGAAAGAAAAGCCAGGAGAAAGAATATCTACCTCAGGATTTGTCTCCCACAGCAGCCTTGGCCAAGTACCAGAGGGTGAGTCTGGGCTCAGAGGGAGGATCAGCCCCAGATCAGCCAGATTAACAGCTGAATTGGAACCAGAAGTCTGAGGGCCCAAGAGCTAGACCTGCTGGATCAGCGGTGGGGCTGGAAGAAAGGGGCTTGGGTCTGTGGGGAAGCAGAGGCGCTGGTGTTGGTGCTGGCCCCCTGTAGCTTGGGGAATGGGCTGCGGAGAGACGTCTGGTGCAGGAGACCTGCGGACACCATCACACCATCGCTGGGCTCCTCTGGTCTGAGAAACACTGAGTCCACACCTCCATTGCACAGAGGCCTCCTCCAACACAAACAATTGCAAACTACTTCTGCCTCAGGCCCAGGTGTGTGAGCAAAAGAACCAGGCCAGCTGAGGAAAGACCTCAGGCCAGGGTAAAGCCCACCATTGATTGAAGGCAAAAGAATAAAATAGCTCCCATTCCTTCCCTCAAGCAAAGGGAGAAGGCCTCTCAACCAAGGTCACAGACACTCCATAGAAAGCAGCCAGCTCCTCCTACTGGCCAGCCAGAGAAACTGCACTCAGTAAAGCCTTTAGCGATCCCAAGCCCAGGTGAACCAGCACCCCTCAACTCAAGGTCTTAGCATAATGAAGAAGGGTCAGCAGAAAGATGGATCCATAGAAAACTTCCTGGAAGGGAAAGACCCCAACTCAGAGAGATCTGAAACCTCTGAGGAGAATACAATCTGATCTCCAGCACAGAAAGTCTTCCTTGAAGAAATAAGGAAGGAGCTTAAAAATTTGGGAGAGACAATTAATACCTTGCAACAAGAAGACAAAACCTTAGAAAGTACAATTGGACAAACACAAAAGGAGAATAAATCTCTCATATTTTTGTATAAGTTATACAAAAACAAATGCAAAAAGAAATTAATTCTCTCAAAACCTCAATTGGTCAAATGGAAAGCTCCTTCAAAAGTAGAATTGCCCAATTGGAAAAGGAGTTGCAAAAGGTAATTGAAGAAAACTCCTCCCCCCAAAAAAGAATGGAGTCTACAGAAACTAATGACTCCATAAGACAGCAAGAGTCAGTTAAACAAAATCAAAAAATAGAAAAAATAGAAGCAAATGCAAAATACCTCATCAACAAAACCACTAACCTTGAGAATAAATCAAGGAGGGGCAACCTGAAAATTATAGGACTTCCTGAAAACATTGAAGAGAAAAAAAGCGTGGACTTCATATTACAGGATCTAGTGATGGAAAAATGCCCTGATATCATGGAATCAGAGGGCAAAACAGTTATTGAAAGAGTACATCGATCCTCACCAGAAAAAGATCCTAAAATGAAAACACCAAGGAATGCTGTGGCCAAACTCCAGAACTATCAGATAAAAGAGAAAACCCTGCAAGCAGCCAGAAAGAAGCAATTTAAATATCAAGGAGTTACAGTAAGGATCATGCAGGACCTGGCTGCATCAACTTTAAGGGATTGAAGGGCCTGGACCGAGATATTTCGAAGACCATGGGAGGTTGGAAGGCAGCCAAGAATCTACTTTCCTGCAAAGCTGAGCCTTCTCTTCCAGGGAAAAAGATGGACATTTAACGAATTGGAAGAATTCCAAAAATTTCTGATGAAAAGAACAGAGCTAAACAGAAAATTTGGACATCAAACAGGAGGTTCAAGAGACACATGAAAAGGTAAAAAAAGGGGGGGAAAAAGATTCTCATAAATCCTGAGAAATGTAACTCTAACAGAGAGAATATACCTAGCCAGAAATGATAGACATTCATGACCTATCCATGAGACTGCTATCTAATGGGATGCATCTGGCTTTAACCCCACTTGGGAGTAAGACTCTAATAACTCTCAGGAATTTTGACTCTATTCAATAGAATATACTGAACTAGAAGGGCCAGAAACTGAGAATTTTCTATGACTTAGAATGATCTTAAAAAATGCACTACCTCCCTAAAACGGGGGACAGGAAAGAGACGGGAGGAGGGAGGGGATTGAATGGGACAAATGTCATTACACTAAGAGATACAAAAAACCTATGGTAATAGAGGGGAAGAAGGGAGCAGAGGAGAAACACCTGAATCTTCTTCTCATCAGACTTGGCTTAAAGTCAACCTACACATACTCAGTTAACTTATAAAACATCTAACCTTTCAAGTATTAAAATGGGAAAAGGGTAGGGGGGGATTGAGAAAGGGAAGGGGAGTGGGGGAAATAAGGGGAAATAACAAAAGGAAGGGAAGGGAAAAGGGAAAAAGGGAAAGGGGAAAGAAAGGGGAGGGTATGATATAGGAGGGCAAACACACTGAAGGAGGTGGTATTCAGAAACAAAATACTGGGGAATATGGATAAAGGGGGGGGGGAAGGGGGAAAAATACAAACAGAGGGAAGAAAGCACAGAGGGCAATAAAGAATTAGTAATCATAACCTTGAATGTGAATGGGATGAACTCTCCCTTAAAACATAAGCAAATAGAAGAGTGGATTACAAACCAGAATACTACAATATGCTGCTTAGAAGAAACTCATTTGAAGCAGAGAGATACATATAGAGTAAAGGTAAAACGTTGGAGCAAAATATATTTTGCTTCAGATGAAGTAAAAAAAGCAGGGGTAGCAATCCTTATCTCAGACAAAGCAGCAGCAAAAATAGATACTGCTAAAAGGGATAAGAAAGGAATCTTTATCCTCCTAAAAGGTACCATAGACAATAAAGTGATTTCAATATTGAATATATATGCACCTAATGGGACAGCACCCAAATTCTTAGAGGAGAAGCTGAAATAACTACAGGAAGGCATAGACAGCAAAACTCTACTAGTGGGAGATCTCAACCTCCTGCTATCAGATCTAGATAAATCGAATCATAAAACAAACAAGAAATAAATTAGGGAGGTAAATAGATTGTTAGAAAAATTAGATATGGTAGACTTATGGAGGAACCTGAATGGGGATAGAAAGGAATATACCTTTTCTCTGCAGTACATGGAACTTATACAAAAATTGACAATGTACTAGGACATAAAAACCTAATGATCAACTGCAGAAAGGCAGAAATAGTGAATACATCTTTCTCATATCACAATGCAATAAAATTCATATGCAATACTTGGCCAAGGAGATATAGATCCACAACAAATTGGAAACTGAATAACCTCATTTTAAAAAATGAGTGGACCATAAAACAAATTATTGAAAGAATTAACCATTTTATCCTAGATAATGATAATAATGAAACAACATACCAAAACCTATGGGATTCATTCAAAGCAACTTTCAGGGGATATATTATAGCTCTCAATGCTTATATGAATAAATTGGAGAAAGAGAAAATCAAGGAACCAAACATGCAACTAAAAAATTAGAGAAAGAACCAATCAAAAATCCCCAATTAAGTACCAAATTAGAAATTCTAAAAATTAAAGATGAAATTAATGAAATTGAAAGCAAAAAAGTATTGAATTAATTAAAAAAACCAAAAGTTGGTATTATGAAAAAACAATAAAATTGATAAACCACTGGTCAATTTGATTAAAACAAAAGAAAGAAGAAAACCAAAATGCTAGTATCATAAATGAAAAAGGTGAACTCAGCACTAATGAGGAAGAAATTAAAGTAATAATTCAAAATTATTTTTCCCTACTCTATGCCAATAAATTTGATAATCTAAGTGATGAATATTTACAAAAATAAAAGTTGCCCAGGTTAAATGAAGAAGAGATTAATACCTAAACAACCCTATTTCAGAAAAAGAAATTCAACAAGCCGTTATCAAACTCCCTAAAAAAAATCTCCAGGGCCTGAAGGATTCACAAGTGTATTCTACCAAATATTTAAGGAACAATTGGTTCCAATCCTATATAAACTCTTTGGGAAAATAGGGAAAGATGGAAATCTACCTAACTCTTTCTATGAAACCAATATGGTACTGTTACCTAAACCAGGAAGAGTTAAAACAGAGAAAGAAAATTATAGACCGTGATGAATATAGATGCAAAAATCCTAAATAAAATCTTAGTAAAATGACTACAACAAGTCATCACTAGGATAATACATTATGATCAAATAGGATTTATTCCAGGAATGCACGGTTGGGTCAATATTAGGAAAACTGTTAGTATACTCAATTATATCAACAACAAACCTATCAGAAATCATATGATCATATCAATAGATGCTGACAAAGCTTTTGACAAAATACAGCATCCAGTCCTATTAAAAACACTAGAGAGTGTAGGAATAAATGGACTGTTCCTTAAAATAATTAGCAGTATCTATCTGAAACCATCAACAAGCATTATATTCAATGGGGAGAGGCTAGAGTCATTCCCAGTAAGATCAGGGGTGAAACAAGGGTGCCCATTATCACCACTACTATTCAATATTGCATTAGAAATGTTAACATCAGCAATTAGAGAAGAAAAAGAAATTGAAGGAATTAGCATTGAGAAGGAAGAGACAAAACTCTCATTCTTCGCAGATGACATGATGGTCTACCTACAGAATCCCAAGAAATCATCTAAAAAACTACTGGAAACAAATAGCAATTTTAGCAAAGTTTCAGGTTATAAAACGAACCCTCATAAATCCTCAGCTTTTCTGTATATGTCTAGGACGAAACAGCAGGAAGAGCTAGAAAGAGAAATCCCATTCAAAGTAACCTCAGACAGTGTAAAATATTTGGGAGTCTATTTGCCAAGACAAACTCAGAATCTTTTTGAAAAAAATTATAAAATACTTCTCACACAAACTAAATCAGATTTAAATAACTGGGCAAATATCAACTGTTCATGGATAGGTAGAACTAATATAATAAAAATGACAATTCTACCAAAAATAGACTATCTGTTTAGTGCCCTACCAATCACAATTCAAAAAAATTACTTTTAATGAGTTAGAAAAAATTGTAAGTAAATTCATATGGAGAAATAAAAAGTCAAGAATTGCCAGGAGCTTAATGAAAAAAAGAGCAAACGAAGGTGGCTTAGTACTACCCGACCTAAAATTATATTATAAAGCATCAGTCATCAAAACTGTTTGGTATTGGCTAAGAAATAGAGTGGTGGACCAGTGGAATAGACAAGGTGTAAAAGCAGGAGAGGATTATAGTAATCTGCTGTTTGATAAACCCAAAGAGTCCGGCCACTGTGATAAAAACTCCCTCTTTGATAAAAACTGCTGGGATAACTGGAAGATAGTATGGAAGAAACTTAGATTAGAGCAACACCTCACACCCTTTACCAAGATAAGATCCAAATGATTACAGGACATAGACATAAAAAACAATACTATAAGCACATTAGAAGATCAAGGACGAGTCTACCTGTCAGATCTATGGAAAGGGGAACAGTTTATGACTAAGGAAGAGTTGGAGAATGTCACCAAAAACCAATTAGATGATTTCGATTACATTAAATTAAAAAGCTTTTGCACAGATAAAACCAATGTAATCAAGATCAAAAGAAATGTAGTGAATTGGGAAACAATCTTTACAACTAATGATTCTGACAAAGGACTCATTTCTAAAATATACAGAGAACTGAGTCATATTTTTAAAACAAAAAGCCATTCCCCAATTGACAAATGGTCAATGGATATGCAAAGGCAATTTACAGATGACGAGATCAAAGCAATCCATAGCCATATGAAAAAATGTTCTAAATCATTAATTATTCGAGAAATGCAAATTAAAGCTTCTCTGAGGTACCACCTCACACCTCTCAGATTGGCCAGTATGACCAGGAAGGATAATGATCATTGTTGGAAGGGATGTGGGAAATTTGGGACATTTTTACACTGTTGGTGGAGCTGTGAACTTATCCAACTCTTCTGGAGAGCTATTTGGAACTATGTCCAAAGGGCAACAAAAATGTGCATACCCTTTGACCCAGCAGTAGCACTACTGGGTCTATTACCTGAAGAGATGTGGGGAAAATGGTAAAAACATTACTTGTACAAAAATATTTATAGCATCCTGTTCGTGGTGGCAAAGAACTGGAAATCCAGTAAATGTCCTTCAATTGGGGAATGGTTTAGCAAATTGTGGTATATGTATGTCATGGAACACTATTGTTCTATTAGAAACCAGGAGGGATGGGATTTCAGGGAAACCTGGAGGGATTTGCATGAACTGATGCTGAGTGAGATGAGCAGAACCAGAAAAACTCTGTGCACCCTAGCAGCAACATGGGAGAGATGTTCAACCTTGAAGGACTTGCTCATTCCATCAGTGCAACAATTGGGAACAATTTTGGGCTGTCTGCAAAGGAGATTACCATCTGCATCCAGATAAGGAGCTGTGGAGTTTGAACAAAGTACAGGGACTATTCCTTTTAATTTAGAAAAAAAAAAACCAGATATCATATTGTCTGATCTTGTTACCTCTGAGAATTTTTTTCACTTTAAGGATATGATTTCTCTCTGAATCACACCCAATTTGGATCAAGGTACAATATGGAAACAAAGTAAAGACTGACAGAGTGTTATCTGTGGGGGTGGGGGGGGGGAGGGAAGCAGGATTGGGGGAAAATTGTAAAACTCAAATAATATCTTTATTAAAAATAAATTTAAAAAAATAAAATAAAATGAACTGAAAAAGGAAATGGCAAACAACTCCAGTATCTCTGCCAAAAAACCCCATTAGGGTCATGAATAAATGAATATGATGAAACAACAGAACAATCACATTTTTTAACTTTTCTTGGGCTTGACTAATATTATGAATTTTTCTTTTTTAATACATTTTTCAATTTACATGTGGATAATTATATTATTCATTTTTCAAATATTTTATTACAGTTTCCCTCCCTTCTCCCACATTAATATGGAAACAATTTGATATGGATTATTCATGAGCAATCATGAAAAATATGTTTCCATGTTACTGATGTTGTAAAAGAACATAGAGGAATCTGCCCTCCCCCCCAACAAAAAGTAAAATAAAGCAAAAAAATGTATGCTTCAATCTGATGTCAGATTCCATCTGCCATTTCTCCAGAGAAGGACATCATTTTTCATCATTAGTATTTTAGAATTTTTGTGGATTATTGTAATCCTAAAAATCATTACGGCTTTCACAGATCAATCATACAATATTTCTCCTGGTTGAAGCTCTTTTTCTAAGCTGTTGAAGGATGCTCTTTCCTTATTTTTTCATCTATAATTCTCTTTCCTTTTCCATTTATTTTTTGGCATTTTCATTTTATTTATCCAATCATTTTAATTAATTGTGAAAACTTTTTTTTCCATCTGCTTTCTGCAGTTTACAGATAGTTATGTGACATAGAGTACAGGGCTTGGAGTTCAAATCTAATCTCAGATTCTTAGTACCTTTGTGATCTGAGGCAAGTTACTTATTCACATTTGCCTCAGTTTCCTCATATGTAAAATGAACTGGAGTACAAAATATCAAACTACTCAAGTATCTTTGTCAGGAAACCCCTACATGGGGCCCTCAAGAATCAGACCCAGTTGAAAAAATGACTAAACAACAAAAGGATGTCTAGTTGAACTGCTTAAAGTCCATTTGATTTTTTTGAGGCTTTATTTATAGATATTTTGAAGTCATTTACTTATTCTAAATGTGTTGTTTGAGTATCCCTGTCATTCTAACAGTTTTTTTTTTTCTGGTGGGACCAAACCTTAATCAAAAAGTCACAAAACACCTATTGCTTAAATGCCATCAGATGTTGAAATGTCTGACTTCCATCTCTGAGAATTCATTGCAACAAGTATGCCCATTGTCTGAAGCGGGGGCAGCAAGTCGGGATGGTGTAATGCAGCCCATCCTTACAAGTTTCTCCAAGGCAGATTTCATGGACTCCTCCAGCACTGGAAGAATCTTATCTGTCCTCTGGGCTGGTGTGTTCATTCCCATAATCTGGTTGGGCATAGAGTGAACTGATGAACTCTTATTAATTTCCTGAGAAACTCAATATGTTGACATTAGAGGGATCCTGACCCAGGAAACTATGAAATGTGACCATGAGTCTTATGGATGGGTTGAGCACAACACATAACCTTTATAAAGGATGATTTGAAAGAAATAGAAAATGTCCACTCTCTTATCCCAAGTTTGTGCTGCTTCTGACCTGTACATTTCTCTTCTTGACAGTGATGTAGTAGGAGAGAGGCCTCTAGTTTGGGCCATGGAGAAAGCAAACATGTCTCCCTGCCTGCTTCATCTTTTCTTTCTGTGTTTAGCCTTAATCAGCCTCTGCCACAGTTTGCAGGGTAAGAAAGAGGATGGGAGGGAACCTGGGCAAAATTTCTTTATATCTGGTGTAACTCACCCAGGTAAAGAGCAGCTTATCTTCAGGTTCACTTTGCTCCTCTAACTTCCTTCTAACATAACTGGGCACAATCCCTGCTGAAGCTTATTGAAGGGAGGGAGGGAAGAAGGAATGTTGACAAAGCCTCTGGAATAGGTGGTTCTGGTATTTGGCTCAGGAAAGAACCCACGGGTCACTTTATGCATCTCCTGAGAATGTGGAGGCAGGTGAGGAGAGGTGAACTACTGGGCCTTTCCTGTGACACTTTATATGAATGTGCCTTGCCTGGATTTCCTCCTGTTATTCAGGAGGAGGATAAGAACTGGAAAAGATTTCACTAACCCCCTCCTAAGTCTCTGCTGAGGAAGTATTCTCTGTCTATGAAGGCAGCAAAAGCTGAGTCTAATCACCAGTTGCTGTGGAGACTGGTCTGTTTCCAAGGGAACCCCAAATCCTGACTTGTTTAACCTCATGCTAGGGAGATCTTTATCAGGATCCTGATTTTACCCACAGACCAGGAGGTTGTATATGTTCACATTAAAAAATTTGGGTGGGAAGTTTTTGTTTATATTTTTTTGTTTTGCCAACGATCATTGTATCAAATAGCATTATCTGAAGGGAAATTAAGTCAGGTGAATAAATGATACTGACTGATCAACATGGGGGAAATATGCACTGTTGAGGCTTCATGATGCCCACAGGGCTCTCCCTCCCAACTCCAGGTCTACATCTAAAATCTGAGGAGAGTTATATTAGGTGCCCTTTGGGGGCTTAACCTGCCAGTGTGATTTGGGATTGGACACTCCAAGCCTATACTGCACACAGATTATGTCATTTTATTCTCACAGATTCCCTAGAGATATTATCATTTCTATGTTAGAAGTGATGAAGTTGAGATTGTTAGGTTAGTGCATTTACTAGGGTTACAAATCTATTAACTGTTAGAGAAGAATTTTCAAAGCCATGTTCCTTCTGAGTCCAAATACACACCACCCCCCGTTTCCAGTATATTATTGAGTCTGGATTCCAGTATATTATTGAGTCTGGATTTGGTTTTTTACTTCCTAAACCAGTCATTTTGGTGAGAAAAACTGACTCAAAATTTGACCACATTTAGATTTCTATATGCTATTTTGAACCTCTACTCCCCACCTCTGTACAAAGAAGAAAGAAAATACTGTTACTTAAAGAAATATTAGATATTGTTAACATACCACAATATATTGCTGGAATTAATGTGCCCAAAGATTATCTGCTCTCAGAGGGTATCATTTGGGCTTCATTAAGCTAGGTTGGTCAAAGGATCTTGGCATTAGAACTTCCAAGGTACTCGCAGGCTATCTTTTCCAATACAATTCTTTTATGATTGAGCAAACTGAGACATAGGGAGGGAACGTGACATAGGTGCAAAGTATAAGATATAAAATTTAAACATAGTTACACCACTATAAACAAATGTTTCTTTTCAGTGAACAGCTGGGCCCCTAAGGGGAGTTTATATGAATTTTCCCACAGGTAAAGCAATACTTATCTTCTATCTAGGTTAACATCAAGTGTAAAAATCACACATGCACAAAAATAATCATAGCAGCTCTGTGGTGGCAAAGAATTGGAAATAGAGGGGATGTCCATTAATTGGAGAATGGCTGAACAAAGTGTTATATATGTATGTGATGAAATATTATTCTTCTTTAAGAAATCTTGAGGGATGGGATTTCTATAAGAAATCATGAGGGATGGGATTTCAGAGAGGCCTGAAAAGACTTGCATAACTTGATGCTGAGTGAGATGAGCAAAAGCAGAAAAATATTGTACAGCCTAACAGCAGTATGAGGTGATGACCAAACTTGATGAACTTCCTCATTCCATCGGTTCAATAATCATAGACAATTTTTTATCTGTTTTTTTAATTTAATATTTATTCTCATTTTGTACAAATAATGTTTTTTTACATTAATAAAATATTCTTGTTTAAGAGCAAACGAATTACCCACACCCTCCCCCATAAATATAGACTGGCTTGAGTGATAAAGTAAATGGGAAAGAAAAAAAATTAAAATTAAAAAAAATAATAGTAATGATTGTAGGTATGGTCAGGTGGCGCAATGGATGGAGCACCAGCCCTGGAGCCATGAGCACCCGAGCCCACATCCAGCCCCATACACCCAACAATCACCCAGCTGTGTGACATGCAAGCCACTCGAACCCCACTGCCCCTGCAAAAACCAAAAAAAAAAAAAAAAAAAAAAAAAGACCCAAAATAAAATAAAATAGTAATAATAGTAGGGGTGGCTGGGTGGCAGACAGAGCTTTGGCCCTTAAGCCAGGAGCACCTGGGTCCAAATCCAGACTCAGACACCCAACGATCACCCTGCTATGTGGTCCCAGGCAGGCCACCCAGCCCCATCTGCCCTGCACCCCCCCAAATAATAATAAAAAAATGTGCTTGAGTCTTTGTTCCAACACCAACAACTCTGTTGCAGGTGGATAACATTCTTTAGGATAAGTCCATTGCAAAAGTTACTTCCATATTTTTCCACCCCTGCCATTGCTGATCGCAACTCCCTCCTTTTGTATTTTTCCACTCCCATGTATTATATTTTCTCTCTCCTTTCACTATGACTCTGCTGTAGGGTAGCTGAGTGATGCATTAGACAGATCCCCGGCTCTGGGGCCAAGAGAGCCTGAGTTCCCATACCACCCCTTAGGCCCAGCATCCACCTGGCCCTATGGTCCCAGACAGGCCTTCAAATTCCAGCCACTTGCAAGAAGTAAAAAAAGAAAATGTGTTATATCTGACTACTCTCCCCCCATGGTCCATCCTCTCCTCCTTCATTCACATCTCCACCCCTTCCCCCTGTCCCCCCATTTCTTATTCCAGATGCCTATACCCCATTGAGTACATATGCTGTTTCCTCTCCTAACCACCTCTGATGAGAGCAAAGATTCCCTCATTCCCCCTTACCTTCCACCCTTCCATATCTACAATGATTTATTTCTTACAATATAGCTCATTGTAATAAAGAAAAATCTTATTATATGAAATATCTTGGCCTATTCCCCCTCTCCTTTTTCTTTCTGCCATTACATTTCCCTTTTTTCTATTGACTCCATTTTTACACAATATTTTATCTTCAAATTCAGCTTTCTCCTGTGCTTCAACTATAAAAGCTCCCTATACCTGCTCTATTAACTGAGAAGGTTCATATGAGTATTATTAGTGTCATTTTTTTCTATGCAGGAATACATGCAGTACATCATCAAGTCCCTCATATTTTCCTCTTCTCCTGCAATCTGTATGCTTCACCCGAGTCCTGTATCTGAAGATCAAACCTTCTGTTCAGCCCTGGCCATTCCAACAGGAACATTTGAAATTTGCCTGGTTCATTTAAAGTCCATCTTTTTCCCTGGAAGAGGACATTCATCCTTGCTGGGTAGTTCATTCTTGGTTGCATTCCAAGCTCTTTTGCCTTCCGGTATATTATATTCCAAGCCCTATGAGCTTCCAATGTAGTTGCTGCGAAGTCCTGTGTGATCCTGACTGCAGCTCCACGATATTTGAACTATGCCCTTCTGGCTGCTTGTAATATTTTCACTTTGACTTGGGAGTTCTGGAATTTGGCTATAATATTCCTAGGGGTTGGTTTTTGAAATCTCTTTCTCAGGGGGATTGGTAGATTCTCTCCTTTTCTATTTTTCCCTCTGCTTCTAGAATATCAGGGCAATTTTCCTGTAGTAATTCTTTGAAAATGATGTCAAGACTCTTTTCCTGATCATGACTTTCAGGTCTTTCAATAATTTTTAAATTATCTTTCCTAAGTCTGTTTTCCATATCAGTTGTTTTTTCAATGAGATATTTCACATTTTCTTCAAATTTTTCATTTCTTTGGTTTTGAAGTACTGATTCCTGATTTCTGGTAAATGCATCAATCTCCCTGAGTTCTATTCTTTGTCTGAAGGATTTGTTCTAGTCAGAGAGTTTTCTTATCTCTTTTACCATCTAGCCAATTTTGCTTTTTAAAGCATTCTTCTCCTCAATAACTTCTTGAACTGATTTATCCATTTGACTTAAGCTGGTTTTTAGCATGCTATTTTCTTCACCATTTTTTTTTATTTCCTTGACTAGGCTGCTGACTTCATTTTCATGTTTTTCCTGCATCTCTCTCATTTCTTTTCCCAATTTTTCTTCTAACTCCTTCATTTGATTTTCAAAATTTTTTTGAGCTCTGTCATACCTGAGCCCAATTTCTGTTTTTCTTGGAGTCTTTAGATGCAGGAGCTTGTGCTTCCTCATCTTCAGACTGAGTATTTTGATCCTTCTTGGGCTCATATGCAAAATATTTCTCAATGGTGTTTATCTTTTTCCTCTGCTTGCTCATTTTCCCAGCCTATGCCTGTTTTAGGGGTACTTCCTGAGCTTTTTGGACACTCCCACAAGGGTCTCAGTGTGTGAGGCTCTGTCCTCTCTCCTGGTCTGTGAATGACCCTATACTCCCCCCTCTGCCATGGGGCTGAGGTGGGGGGGGGGCTGCTCTTCTATGGGGGGGCCTAGACTGCGATCAGGATCTGAATGAGTTCAGAGCCCCAGAGTCCTGTTCCAGGGGCAGAGGACAGAGCTCTGTAGTCTCTCTCTCTTCACTCCCCTCCCTCAGTTCAATAGGCTCATGCCCTGGGGGCTCCTGCTTACCTACTCTGCCTGCTTTTGTTCCTGGATCTGGGCTGCCTAAACACTGTATTGCTCTCTATGTGCCCTGAGGGCTGGGCTTCTGTGCTCATTCTGGCAGAGGTCCCCTGCTGTTCCCCCACTTTGTTCCTGGTGCTCCCTGGGGGCATAGCTCAGGAGACTCCCCTGCTGCTGTGAGCCACAGGCTCCCAGTGCCCTGGGGCTGCCTCCGGGAGGCTGCAGTTCTTAAGCTCTGGCCTGCCACCCCTCTGGAGGTCCACCCCTCCAATGCCAGGGAGCAGAGCCTTTCTGCTCTTTTCCATGTTACCTTGAGTAGGAGAACTGCCTCATTGGGTCCCTCTGTGGGTTCTGTCTCTCGAAAATTTAGAGTCCTTAGCTTGTGAGTTTTATGAGAGAGTGCCTAAGACACGATCCATTCTTGTTGCCATCTTCAATCAGGGAAAACTTTAGGGCATCTGTGATGAAGAATACCATCTATATCCAGAGAAGGAATTGTGGAGCTTAAATGAAGACCAAAACTTATTATCTCCAATTTTTAAAAGTTGTCTTATGTATTACATAACTTTGTTATCTTTAATGTTTTCTTTCTTCCTTTTGAGTTTGATTCTTCTTTTACCACACATTCAGTTTTGGTCTATACATATCATGGATGTAAATGTAAAGACTATAACAGATTACCTTCTTTTGGGGGGAGGGGGAGGGAAGGGACGGAGGAAGAAAAAATTATAACACTCAAAACCTTGCAAAACAATGATTGATAGAAGCTACCATTGAATATAATTGGAAAACAAATAAAATATTTATATAATAAAAAAGGAAAAGACAGGTCCTGAACTCAGGTCTTCCTGACTCTCTGTCCAGGAGATACAACTATAATTCAGCCTACAAAAGTATAAAACCCTTTACAGAAATCTTATAAACTATGAGGCTTTACCTTCTACCTTCCCTGACCCTAATGCATATACAGACACACACACACACACACACACACACACACACACACACACACACAGAGTCTCCCAGAATATCTTCAGTGTTCACTTCAAGTAGATGATACATCCATTCACTTGTATAAAATCCATTCATCCAACAGACATTGAGCAACTGTGGCATGCTTCACTTTATATCTTGAGTTTCTATGGTATGTTGTGGGTGTGGAATGGTTTCATGAAATACCTCATGTTCCAAGTAGAGATTCATGAATCATCAATCTAAAAAGAGTCTGGGATGCCTGTGAGTTTAGGCATAGCAGGCAGTGATCAAAACCCTTAGACCCCTGAGCAATAAGCCAAGGGCCAGAACCCTGACACTCTATGCAAGAAAATTGGGCTAGTGCCCCTAAAACTCAAAAACAAATCTCAACTTGTAAAGTCACATCAAAGGCTGGAAAATCAGGGGGGGGAAAGCACTGGTCTTAGAAAGTTTCTGTGGCAACAGGAAATAGAAAAACAAACTTGGACAACAATTCCAAAACATCTACATGCAAAGGTAAAAAGAGAAATACGAATTGATCTCTGACTCAGAAAAAACCTCCTGGAAGTGACATAAAGAATTTGAAAAATCATGTAAGAAATGCAAAAGAAAAACTGGAAGAACAAATGAGAGGCATACAAGAGAATCTTGAAAATAGAGCCACCAACTTCTTAAAGAAGCAGAAAATAAAGGGGGGGGGAGAGGTATAAAAACCACATGAACAAAACAACTCCTTAAGACGTAGAATTAGGGCTATTGGAAACAGCCAGGTGATGCAGTGGAGAGAGCAACAGTCCTGGCATAAGGAGGACTTGAGTTCAAATCTGACCTCAGGAATTTAATGCTTACTTAGCTGTGTGATTTTGGGCAAGTCACTTAAAAGCATTTCCTTTCAGAAACCAAAATAAATAAATAAATAAATGCAAGAAGAAGCACAATTGGTTAAATGAAAAAAAGAAATAGAAAGCTATCTGAAGAAACAATTACTTAAAAATTAGAAGTGAATATGTACAAGCTAATCTAATGACCTTCCAACTGCAAGAAAAAATTAAACAAAATCAAAAGAATTAAAAAATAGAATATGTGAATTAATTACTTTACTGAAAAAAGCAAATGACCTGCAAAATAGAACCATGAGAGATAATTTCAGAATTGCTGGACTACTTGAAAACCATGATTAAAAAATAAGGCTGTACAGTCTCTTTCAAGAAATTATTATTGAGAACTGTCCTAATATATTAAATCCAGAGAGTAAAAGAGACTTTGACAGAATCCACTGAGCATGTCCTGTAAAATACCAAAATGAAACTCCCAGAAATATTGTAGTCCAATTCCAGAATTTTCAGGTCAAGGAGAAAGTACTGAAGACAGTCAGAAAGAAACAATACAGATTTCAATAAAAGAAGAAAAAGAAATAGAAGGGATTAGAGTAATCAATAAGAATAAAAAGCTATAACCCTTTGTGATATACTTAAACAAAAGAATCAATTAAAAAACTAGTTGCAATCATTAACAACTTTAGCAATTTTTGACAGTACCATTAACTACTCTATTTAGTTTATAAAATAAACCAACATATATGTTCAGAATTGATTTATTTTATAGTTTCATTGTAAGATTCCTCCTTTAGGAAAATATACCCCTAACAGCTAAGCCAAACTAAAAAAGATATTCTCTTAATATTAGGTCCCTTTTAGATATAGCAAGTATATAGATGGATAAGACTTTTGTCAATTAGTAGATGATAATTTAGAAGACTTAATATTTATAATTTTAGGAATAAAATAATCATAGGATTAAAAGAATATTTTAAAGACTTGAGTTCCCCTTTCTGGAAGCTAGAGAAAGGGGAGTTGACAAAAAAAATAAAATTCTTTAGACCTAGTGAGTAAGTTCCCTTAGCCTGAAGTTAAATCTAAGTTGAGTGTTAGAATATTCAATAGTTGGGATTCCTTTTCTGTCAACTGAAGGATGGGATGTGAAGGGTGAAAGATGACCACAAATCACAAATTCATAGTATAATTGTAGATGCATTGAAGGGAAGCTTTCTGGTTACAAAATGTTTCAGTTGTGGAGCAAGAATTCCTGGGGGATTTTCACTTTAACAGCTAAATGTTGCCACCACTATAAATTTGGGTTAAGAAAATCTGGGAGAAGCCAAGCTGTCAGATGACCTGCCTTGCCTAATTAAATTATGTACAAAACAAGTTTTCTAAGACTGATTATATGTTTTTATTCCTCTTTTCTCATAAAAATAATATCTATAAATTACTTCTTTGTCTCTGATTACTGAATCATTAGTTGACCCCATTAAAAGGAAATCTGTCAATCATTCTATTAAATATTTATTTATTTGTTTGTTTGTTTATTTATTTATTTATTTGTTTGTTTATCTGGAAACTATATCTAAATATTATTCCCTCATTCAGATAATTATTTATGACAGACAGAAGCAGTTTCTGCTTTGGGAACTCCCAAGCCAGAAACAGTAAGTGGTCTTAGTAGCTGGTTAGAAAGAGATTATTGGGGGGCAGCTAGGTGGCACAGTGGATAGAGAACTAGTCCTGGAGTCAGGAGGACCTGAGTTCAAATTTGGCCTCAGATACTTAATAATTACCTATTTTTGTGACCTTGGGCAAGTCACTTAACCCCCATTGCCTTGCAAAAATAAAGAGTTAAAAGAAAGAGATTACAGGGATCACTCTGCAAGCACTACACACAAGATTGGAAGGTGTTTCTATACTCCAATGCTTATACAGATTTCTGAGTCAAAGTTCAAGAGCAGAGAGGAACAGTTTCTGGTAAGAGTAATTAGGGAACCTGATAAAGCAATAGCAGTTCAGGTCACAAGGGATCAGGGATCCTAAGAAAGATTATCACTTATGATCTCAATGGAGCAGGAACCCTGAGGAGCAATATCAACTACTTTTTGTTTCTATGTTTTTTTATTTAAGGCAATGAGGTTAAGTGACTTGCCCAAGGTCACATAGCTAGGCAATTATTAAGTGCCTCAGGCAGTATTTGAACTCAGGTCCTCCTGATACCAAGGACAGTGCTCTATCCACTGTGCCACCTAGGTGCCCTGAAGCAATATCAGTTGCATTTCCAAGGATTCAGAGAATTTTCCTGGTTAAGGAACAGAACATAGATGGAGAAAGTAATGACCAAACTTCTCTCCAAAACACATCAATTGGGGATGACCACAAACTTTCAAATCCCCAGAACTAGTACAAAATACAACATTGTCAAAAGCATAAAGTGTCAGACAATTCCTTTCTTTCTCTTCCTACCCCTGATCATACATCTTTGGACTTTAAATGAAATATAATAATAATAATAATAAAAATAAAAGTGTAGCAATCATGATCTCTAAAAAAGCAAAAACTGAAACAAATCTAATTCAAAGATATGAGTAGGGAAATTTATCATCCTAAAAGATAAACAGTAATGAATAACAATATTAAACAAATATGCATCAAATGGCAGAGCATCCATCTTCATAAAGTAAAACATAAGTGATTTACAAAAGGTTATAGCCAAACAGAAGTTATGGTGAAACTATATTAATGAGTCACCCCTACTTTCTCAAAATTAGATAAATCTATGCATAAAATAAATAAGAAGTCAAGGAGATAAATTTTTTTTAAGTTCAATATGATAGAATCCTAGAGAAAAATGAATGGAAATAGAAAAGAATATAACTTTTTCTCAGCTAAACATGGCAAAATGAACATCTAATATGGTATAAAACATCATAATCAACTGGAAAAAACAGAAATAATAAATAAAGACTACGTATCTTTCATGGATCACAATGCAATGTGAATTACTGAGTTGTGGAAACATAGATTAGTATTTAATTGGAAACTAAATAATCTAATCCTGAAGAATGAATGTTTCAAAAAATAAATCATAGAATGAAACAATAATTTCATTAAAGAGACTTACAACAATGAAGTAAAAGTATCAAAACTTGGGGAAAACAGCCAAAGCAATGCTTAGGAGAAATTTCTATCTTTAGATGTTTATATCAATAAAACATAGAAAGAGTGGATCGGGGAATCAGGTATGAAATATTAAAAAGTAGAAAAAGAACAAATGAAAAATCTCCAATTAAACATCAGAATGGACATACTGAAATCAAAGATGAGATTAAGAAAAAAATCAAAATAGCAAAATGGGTGTTGGTTTTATGAAAATATTAATAAAATTCATATATCATATTTTAATTTGATTAACAAAAAAGAAAACCAATTTACTAGTCTCAAAAATGAAAGGGTAAATAACTAATGAAAATGAAATGAAAGCAATGAATAAGAGTTATCGTGCTCAAGCAGATAACTGCAAAGATGGATAAATTCATACTTACCAAAATATTAATTGCTCTTGTTAACAGAAGATGACAGAGAAAACCTGAATAACTCTCTATCTTAAAAAAAGAAATTATATAAGGCATAAATGAGTCTCCAGATTCAAAATCCCTAGGACATGATGGATTTGAAAGTGAATTCTAACAAACATTTAAAAATAATTCATCCCAACATTATATAAGCTATTTGATAAAACACATTAGGAAAGACTCATATCAAACTGCTTTTATGGCACAAATATGGGTTTGATACCTAAACAAGATATGGAAATAGACACAAACTAATACATTGTCAGTAGAAGTATGAAATGACAAATCAATTTTGAGAAATAATTTGGAATTATGCAAAGAAAGTAACACACTTTCTAAACTTTTAAACAAAGACCTCAAGGAAGTCATCAAAAGAAAAATGGCTCCATATATACACCAAAACATTTCTAACAGCACTTTTTGGGACAGCTACAAATTGGAAACAAAGTAAATGTTCATTTACTGTGCAATGGCTAAGTAAGGTGTGGAACATGAATGTCATGGGAGTATTACTACCGTGGAGTGAGAAATGATGTATATGGGCATTCAAAACAAAAGATTCAAAGGAAGGTTATTTTGTGAATTTTACAGAAGACTGATGGCTACTATTGTAGGAATGGCTCCTTATGCAGTAGTTTTATTGGTTATTTTTGAATATCTTAAAGACTTCGGACTTTCTCATGATCCTACATTGACTGGAAGGCTTTCATCAGACAACCTTAATGCTTATAACCTTGCTTTGTGGTGATGGTGTTAGAGCAAAAGCACATACAATATCTTATCCACTTGATGTGATCCTTCATCAGATGCAATTAGGGACTGGTTCCCCAGATTTCCAGATTTTTTAAACTACTTCACAATGTTGAAGATACTGACCTTTGAGTACAGATAGCTTGGAATTCACAAAGGACTCTATCAGGACCTTTTTCTCACCTGCATTTACTGAGATCCTTCGCAAGCCATGAAATTTATGACCTATGAGCACATAAAGCAGTTTTAGTACCTTGACTGAAGTCATGGTTATCTTAAGAAACCATGTCATGTCAGAAAACAATTTATCTGTTTAGATAGATAGATAGATAGACAGATATGATGTTTTACTTCAATATTGGTATTTGGGGGAGGGGAGTGTGTATGGATTAATTGAAGTTAAAAATTACTTTGCTGTTGTAAGCCTTGTGATGGGACTACTTGATTATTTTTTAAGCCAGAAATCAGAAGTGCTTCCTGTCATTTTTTTTAATACAATAATTTGTGGTTTGCTGAAATGAAGCATATTCTTAGATGAACTGTATGTTTTATTTAATTAAACAGTTTCATTAAGGTAATTAAAAGATGCCCATTATAAGTTTTCTGATATTTACTCTTGGTTTTAGCATGTTCTTTTAAGCATTTTAGTTTTGGTTTATGCAACTTTATTGAAGAAAAATAAGTCAATTACTAGCAGAGCTATTGGTTGACCACTCATCCATTGACAGCTTGCATCATTTGTTCAATGTATTATTATACAATATATTGGAAGGTGGATTAACTAATAGCTCCAAGCCTTTTAACCAAATTTAAATGAAAATGACAAAAAATGTTCAAGACTTTATTTTGCAATACAAGAGGCACTTGACTTCAAATTTCTATTCTCTGTAGAAAAAGTCAAGGTTATTCCTTTATTGACCTGCATAAGATCCATCACATTTTCTGTTTTCCTGATAGTATAAATTCAATACCTATTCTTCAAAGATAACAGTTATGCTTATAAAATGTATCATGAAACCTTAAATCTCTAACAATAGAAGGCTTAAAGAAGCTGCTGCTACAGTAATGTTGCTTTCTTTGATATGTCAATTGCACATACATCTCCTTCAATATCAGATGGTATCTTCAAACATCTGTCAGAGCAGTGAGGAATGGTTTTAGTCTCATAACCAAGTTAGAGGGAAGGCATTGGCCACATAATACACATACTCCATTTCTTAAAAAAAATTCTGAATCTTGGGCAATTGTTTTTTTTTTCTAACTACTTTGTAATTTCTAAAAGCAGTTATTGTCCAAACCTGGAAGAACTTAAGTCTTCTCAGATGAGCATGTGCATGAGATAAAAAACAAATAATATTTAAAAATATGAGGTCTGATAGGGGAGCAGCCAGGTAAGAAAATCAAAATAAGAACAGTGATTTGAAATTTATTCCATCTACAATGCAGGTTATTCTGACTTTAAGGTGGCATCACATGGCAAACATCTGAGTCCATTCTCAACATATCCTGTTTTACATGTCTCTGTTTTATAGATGCATGTGATTTCTGGCGCTAATGGGTAATCTGGGTTTGGATCACATAGAAGTGAACAGATGGACAAAAGAACTCTAGAAGCAGTTAAAGCAGGAGACCACTCCGTTCTGAGAATATTGAGACAAATGCTGCCATTACTGTTAATGGTGGGATGGTAAATTATTGTTGTAAATGCCACCTTGGGTGGTTTGAATGGGTAGTCTGTAAGGAAATTAATTGTCAAAAAGAACACCCCGCCTTGATATGGGCTGTCATTAGGTCCCATAATGGTAGCTTGCCAGTAAAACATGTCATCCCCAACTGGACCTGCAGAACACTCTGCTGTAGAGTCACGGGCCCAGCCACTAAGTTTCTTTTTGATATGTTTCAGCTCCATGGTGTGTGCTTCTTTCCAAGGGACTTGACACTCTCTTGGTGGGCAGAAGGGTCCTGTCAAACACTCGATTATCCCAGGATGTGGGGAGGGGTTGGGGGGCTGGGATCTCTCTTCTCACCCCTGCTTCCCCACACAGGTGTTAATGAAGACTGGGCAGAGAAGGCAGAACCAGAGGCCAGTCAAGATCTGAGGAAGCAGAACAAGCTGGAGGCTGAGAGGAGCCTCGAGAACAGAAGGAGAGACCATTATATGGGGGGAGATAATGAGGCCGGCAGCAGCGGAGTTCCCCTCCCCTTTTCGTTACCTGAGCAGTTTTTATTAGTAATCATGGCAAGAAAAAATTCCAGCCTTGGATGTGTAGCCGCTGGTGCCTTGAGTTCTGTTCTACCTATGAGGAACCATTATTCAGACTTGGGAAAGCATGGGTAGAAATAAAACAAAAATTTATTAAAAAGGTTACAAAACATAGGAATGGTTGGGAGAGAGAGAGAGAGAAAGAGAGAGATAGAGAGAGAGAAAAGAACAACTGGGCCATGGTGAGAGAAGACTGAGCCGACCCTGGAGTCCAGCTCAGGTTTTTATGTCTTGCCTCTCATTCAGAGGGCAAAAGGTGAACTTCCTTCCCCTATACTCAACCCTGAATTAGGTAGAAGGTAAAACCTAAGAAGATCAGGATATAAATTTTCATTCAAGAATGGGGAGGGCCTCCACTCAAGCAACTTTTAAGATTACAATTATTTGTTACAATCATAACTGTCTACTTTAAGTCAATTTACATCTCCATCCAAATTCTTTCTGTTACATTTACAATTTTCTTCATCTTTCCCCCTGCATCAGATGGAGTATAGCGAAAAACTCTATTGGATTTTAAAATGAACTAGATTCACTTTTTTAAATTCAGATTTAATCATTTGTGATTATTGTAGCAACAATGTATTTTGAAATTTTTTCTTGCTCAGTTGGATAAACTTACTGGCAGGTGTTAGTTATAAAGTTCCCTGATACAATGGAATATTTTCCACCAGATTTTATAACGGACAACCTATTCTTAAATGGAGTACCTAGAAACCATAAGAATAAATCTACTGATCTCAAAGAAAATACCAGAGCTTCGGGATTTTATTTGTAGAAGTGGGCTACTCTATGACTTCTGTTACACAAAATATGTACAGGGAGGCTGTCAGCATCCTCATCATTGTCAAAGTATGGATCAAAGGGTATTCACTGTACTTGTATGTACAACAGAATGATATGAATGTTAATTAAGATTTATGTTCTTGTGTAAATTTACATAATGGAAGTATGGAATATAATTTCCAGTGATCTCCTGTTGTTTAAAACCAAGTTAAAGGGGGGGACTAGGTGGCACAGTGGATAAAGCACTGGCCCTGGAGCTTACATATTGTGCTGATGCAGAGAATAATGAATGTAGAAAATAATCTTTAATGCTATAAATCTTGTTAAAGGGTGGAAGGTTCTTTGCTCTTGAGATGTAAATTGATTTCTATTGTCTCATTGTTAAATGTAAAATTTGTGTCCTGTCTTCTCATTCCCAACCCCAGCTTCCAACCTTCTACCTGGTTTCTGTCTCATAAGGGGGAAGGTATTTCCCATTTTTGCCCTCAGTGCCCAGTTAATAGGGCAAGTTTATAAAGTCTGTGCTGGTTCTCCCTTGGGACTGGTCAGCTCTCTAGCCCTGTCAGCACTCCCTTTATATCCCTCTGTCTCTGTCTCCCAAGCAACCTGGCCTAGTCTTTTCTTATTCACCGTGTCCAAAAGTGTTTATTGACTCTCCTGGAAGAGAAAAAGTTTTAACCTGTTCACTTTGTATTAAAATCCTGGGCAGTTTTAAAACCCCAGTTCTTTAATTTTTGTCCCCAAATCTCATAGTGCTATCAATGATTTTTTAATATTCTTCATATAAATGCACAGAATTACTGTCTTTTGTACTCAATAAAAGTGTTGGTATATTCCCTCATCTGCCACAGGCTCCATGAAATATCTTCAGGACAATTTTAAGAGGAGTCACACTGTGGAGAGCACATGTTCCTCAAGCTGCCCCCACATGGTTTTCAATTTTCCACGAGGTCTCTATATGTTGAAAGTATTTCATCCATGCAGCCTATAGATATTAGGTATGCTGTTAAAAACACTGTTTTTGAATTTTTTAGGATCAATGTTATGACCAGAAAATGGGGGCAATAATTTTGTTCAATGACAATATTCCAGATCCAGTACAATTAATTTTTGAAATCTCCAGGATAGCCTGACGTCTCTACCTATAATATGAATATTTGTCATCTGCTTACTTTTGAAAGGTAGTGAGCTTTTGATGGATAATTCCAGCCACCAGTTCATGACTTGCTAAGTATTCATTAGGAAGTAATGTTTTACAACCTGCAGTCATATGTTGTTCATTTTCAATCATTTCCTTCTGTAGTCTGTATTTATTGCTGAATCTGGGCTCCCTAAATATAATCTTCTATAATTTCTGCTGAGACTGACCTGATGTGGGATTGCCATCAGAAATGACTTCCATTTCTAGAGATAAACCCACATGATGAGAACATGCTCAGTGCATCTGTATACATTGTTGTTTGAATCTATGTACAATAGCACCTTTGGAGTTCCTTTGGACACTTTCTTGTTCTTTATTTGGGAGGGAGGGTTGCAAGGCAGTGGGGTTAAGTGACTTGCTCAAGGTCACACAGCCAGGTAATTATTAAGTGTTTGAGGTTGGGTTTGAACTCAGGTCAAAATGACTCAAGGGCTGGTGCTCTATTTGCTGCACCACCTAGGTGCCCCTATTATTCTTGGTCTTTACTATTTGATGGGATTTAACAAAGACTGACCTCTTTCAGGTACACTGGCCACACCTAGGGAGGAGTATCTGTTTACTTTTTTAACTTCCTGTTACTATTTCTGAATGAAGTGTTACAGCTCTTTGTTCCAAAAATGCATCTGTTAGTTTTAAACTTTTATTATTTATGCTTTGATAACATCCCTCAATCCTCTCCCTCCTTTTTAAATGAGAAAATAAATCTCTATTTTTCCTTAGTGGAAAAATTTTTGTGGAATATTTTCCAAGTCTGTTCTTGTATACTTTTTCAGAAGTAGTAGAGGGTCTTTTGACTTTAGACTCTATCTCAGAGGGTGGCTAAATTAAGGAGGCCATCAGCTGAGAGAGGGAATGGGAAGTAGGGAATGCTCCCCTTCATTTGGCACCAAGAGTGTTCTAAAGGATAGGTGGATGACTCTAGGAGTCACAGGCATGGCTGTGGTTCAGGTCATATAGAACAAGTGCTGCATGGAGTTCCAGCTCAAAAGACTCTCTAAATTTACTTAGGAGACACCTTAGATTTTGTTTCACCCAGTTAGTCTTCCTGAGGGCACCATGGACCATCACTCATCCCTTCAGAAGGGTACTAGCCTAGGTCTCAGGATGATGTGATCCATATTCAACTGTTGTCCATATGGAACCATTCTCCACTTCAGTATTCAAAGCTCTTATTTGAATACTTGCTAGCAAGATCACACACATATATTCCTCCATACACACTGACCCTTTTGTGCTTTAGGTCATACATATTCTAGAGCTTTCACCCCAATTCAAGGAGAATAGTAGAAAGGACTTTACACCAGGAGTCTCAATTCATTCATTCAACTGAACACATAATCACCCTCCTAGTCAGGATCACCACAGAACTGAAAGGTTTTTTGTTAATCTCTCTTTTGATTTTCAGAATTTCTAATTTGGTATTGAATGAGGAATTTTTAATTTTTTCTTTTTCTAGCTTTTTTTTAGTTCAATGATCTCCTCTTCCTCTAATTTATTCGTGTAAGCATTTAGGAGACATACAATTTCTCCTCAGAACTGGTTTGGATGCATTCCATAAGTTTGGGTATGTTGTCTCATTATTGTCATTCTCTCTGATGAAATTATTGATCTTAATCTCTTTTGATTTAACTAAAAGCAGGAATGATATACATATTCAATTAGAATCTTACCCTAAAGGGAAGTAGGAGTGAAAAGGGTAAATGAAAGGAATGAGAAGCTGATAGAATGGAGGGAAGAAGAAAGGGCAGGAGTAAGAGGGAAATGGAGAAAGAAAAAGGAAGACTGCTAGAAGGGAGGGTAGATTGAGGGAGATAGTGGTTAGAAACAAAACACTGATGAGGAGGGATAGACTGAAAGGAGAGAAAAAAGCATAAATTGGGGAAAATAAAAGGGAAGATGATAATAAAGTATTTTAAAAACCAGAATCCTACAATAGGTTGTCTAAAACGAATACATTTGAAGCTCAGTTTCACAGAAGTTAAAGGTAATAGGATGGAGCAGAATATATTATGCTTCAGCTGAAGTAAAGAAGGGGTTGCAATCCTTATATCAGACAAAATATTAGTAAAAATATATCTAAATAAAATAAATAAGGAAGGAAACTACATCTATTTTTTAAAAAATATTTCATTTTGGGGGGCAGTTAAGTGGCACAGTAGATAGAGTACTGGCCCTGGAGTCAGGAGTATCTGAGTTCAAATCTGGCCTCAGACACTTATTAATAACCTAGCTGTGTGGCCTTGGGCAAACCACTTAACCCCATTTGCCTTGCAAAAACCTAAAAAAGCAAACAAAAAAGTATCATTTTACTGATTTTATTGTCTGATCTTATTATCTCTTATACTTTATGTTTCTTCCTTAAGGATCTGATTTCTCTCTCATTACACTCAATTTGGATCAATGTATAACATGGAAACAATTTAAAGACTGACAAATTGCCTTCTGTGGGGTGGGGAGAGGGAAGTAACATTGGGAGGAAAATTATAAAACTCAAAATAAATAAAATCTTTAATGGAAAATAATTTCATTTTTCCAATTACATGTAAAGATAATTTTCACCATTTGTTATTTTTAAGAGTTTGAGTTCCACATTTTTCCTCCATCTCTCCTGGTACAAAAGGCTCAAGCGCACTTAGTCCAGAGTGATTAAAATGGTTTCTAATAAGATATCTTAACAAAATGGCACACCTCTCTCATGATGGGAGAAAGGGGCTGTGAAACACCAAAATACAAGCTCTTTTATGTACTTTGAAAGACTTTGTTCCTGCCCCTTCATGCCAACCATAGACTGGGGTCACAAATCTAATTGATACATTGGTTCCTATACATTTCTCCACTCTGCTCATTATACTAATGACCAAGAACAGATAGATCTCCATGAGCATGTCCAAAGGAAAAGGTCAAGGCTCTAGGTTACTTTCTACCAACTAAGGGCTAGTTTCTTCTAATCTTGGGTTTATCATTTTTGGAATGGGATTAGGAGAACTTTCCCAGTTTTGTGATTAGTTGGGGCCATTCCCCCTTTGTAATGGATTTCAAAGGAGCCTCTCCACACCCTGAGAAGACCAACAATACCCTTCATTCTTCACATCTCCTAGCTCTCCCCTCTCTCCAAAACAGCACATGGCCTGATACATATGCTATTCTGTGGGAATACAGGTTATTCTAATGGACCGCCTCCTGGACAGTTTCAGGAGCTGGCACACCGCCCTGAGAGATAAGGTGTGCTGGAGTCCTTGGTACATTCCTCCCCACAGACCAAGGGCACTAGACACAGCTGTGTTTTACCACCTCCCCTCCTAACATACCCCCTTATCCTGTAATGCAAGATGTTGCACATACACACTGCTTTTTTGACCCCCCCAATCACCTCATTTTCTTCGTTCTACTTGGGAAGACCTAACAGTATATATGTAATAGCTAAGCAGTAATGAAATTGAACTGGAGGCATAAGGCAGTAGTGGCTTGACTCCTTATTCTCAGCTCCTCTCCGGGAGGGAGGTCATCACTGTGGGCCCCAAGGAAGCAAGCCACATTATTCATGTAAAATCATATTAAACATATTTCCATATATTCATGATGTGAAAAAAGAATCAGAACAAAAGGGGAAAAATAACATGAAAAAGAAAAAAAAAACAAAAAAATTGAAAAATTGAAAATTATATGGTGTGAACTGCATTGAGACTCCTTAGTTCTTTCTCTGAATGTGGATTACATTTTCCATCACAAGACTTTTAGAATTGACTTTGGTCTCTGTATTGTTGAGAAGTGATAATTCTAATAGTTTGTCAATAGGTAATATTACTGTGGCTGTGTTCAGTGTTCTCCTGATTCTGCTCACTTCACTTAGTATCAGTTCATATAATTCTTTCCAGGTTTTTCTGAAATCCACCTTCTCATGATTTCTTACAGAACAATATTATTCTATCAGATTCATATACCATTACTTGTTCAACCATTCCCAAGTGGATGAGAATGCCCTCAGTTTCCATTTCTTTTTTTTTCTTAGGTTTTTGCAAGGCAATTTGGGTTAAGTGGCTATAATTATTAAGTGTCTGAGACCGGATTTGAATCCAGCTACTCCTGACTCCAGGGCCGATGCTTTATCCACTGTGCCACCTAGTTTCCTTACAATTTCCTTTCCACAATGAATAGAGCTGCTATAAATATTTTTGTGTAAGGAGGTTCACTTTCCTTTTTCATGATCACATTTGAATAGAAATCTAGGAGTAGTTTTGCTGGATCAAAGGGCATGCACAGTTTTATAGCCTTTTGAGTCTAGTTCCTAATTACTCTGTCAAATGGTTGGATCAATTCACAACTCCAACAAAAATGCAATTATTTCCCAGCTCTTGGCTTTCCTTCTAATTTGGTTGCATTGCTTTTGTTTCTGCAACAGCTTTTAATTTAATAATCAAAACAATTTATTTTGCATTTTTATGATGCTCTCTCTCTCTCTCTCTCTTATAATAAATTCTTCCCTTCTCCATGGATATGACAGATAACATATTCCTTGTTCTCATAATTGACTAATGGTATCACTCCTTCATGTCGACATCATATCCCCATTTTCACCTTAACTAGGAATAGGGTGTGAGATGTTGATCTATGCCCAGTTTCTACATACCATTTTCCAGTTTTCCTAGCAGTTTTGACAACCTGGAATAAGTTCTCATCCCAGAAGCTGGAGTCTTTCTGTTTATCAAACAATAGATTACAGTAATCATTTATTAGTGTATTTTTTTTCACCTAATCCATTCCACCACTCTATTACTTAGTCAGTACAAACCAGTTTTAACAACTGTTGCTTTATAATATAATTTTTGGATCTGATAAAAGCAGGTGACCTTCCTTTGCAGTTTTTTTATTATTTCCCTTGATATTCTTGATCTTTTCTTACTCCATATGAATTTTGTTACTTTATAAATGGCTCATGAATATTTAATTCAGAGTGATTAAAATTGTTTTGATAAGATATCTTAACAAAATGGCATAGCTCTCTCATGGTAGGAGAGAGGAGTGAGGAAATTCCAAAATGGATGATCTTTTATGCATTTTGAAAGGTTTGTTCATGCCAGTCATACATAGGCTAGAGTCACAATCTAAAGGATACATTGGTTCCCTCATACATTTCCCTACCCTGCTCATTATACTAATAAGCAAAAACAGCTATCTCTTTTAGCATGTGCAAAGGAGAAGGTCAAGACTAGGTTAATTTAAAAACAAGTGGGGCAATCTCACAGTTTTTTATCAGATTGAGGTCACCTACCCATAAGGCAGCAATGTAGGCAGAGTCCAGTCTTTGTAATGTAAAATAACAATCCTCCCTTCACATTGTTGTGGAACCCAAACACCAACATATTCCTCACAGTTACCATTTTTCTGATTATATAAAATAAGTTTGATTTGTATGGCCCTGTATTAATTTAAGTAGAATTACCTTTTTTATCATATTACCTTGGCCTACCAATGTGCAACTGACATTTTTATTGTTTAGATGTAACTGTATCTGTGTCAAAAGAGTTTTGTAATTGTGTTCATATAATTTCTGGATTTGTGTTGTTTACAGTTAGTTTAAATGGAATTCCCCTTTCCATCATTTGCTGCTGAACTTTGTTAAGAATATATAGAAATGCTATGCTGATTATTTATGTGGGTGTATTTTACATCTTGCAACTTTGTTAAAGTTTTTAATTGATTTTCTAGGATGCTCTAAATATGCCATCAGTACAAGAATACCTCCTGCAAATAGTGAGAGTTTTTTTCCCTCATTGCTGATTCTAATTCCTTCAATTTATTTTTCTTCCCTTATTGTGAAGGCTAACCTTTCTAATACAATATTGAATAATAGTGGTAACATTCTTGCACCCCTGATCTTATTGGAACTGCTTCTATTTTATACCCATTATATACCATGCTTGAGGGTGGCTTTTAATAGGTACTTCTTATCATATTAAGGATTTTTCCTAAGCTTGCTAGTGTTTTTTATAGCAATTGGTACTATATTTTTCAAAAGCTTTTTCAGCACCTATTGAGATAGTCACATGATTTCTGTTGCTTTTTTTATTGGCATTGCCAATTATGCTGATTGTTTTCTTAATTATTGAACCAGCCCTGCTTTCCTGGCATAAATCCCAGTTGATCGGAGAATATTATAGTCATTATAAATTGCATTTATCTCATTGCTAATACTTTATTTTGTTTTATTTTTTGAAAGGCAATATGTTTATGTGACTTTCCCAAGGTCACACAACTAGGTAATTATTAAATTTCTGAGGTCAAATTTAAACTCAGGTCCTCCTGACTCCAAAGTTGGCAATCTATCCACTGTGCCACCTAGATGCCCCCTAATATTTTGTTCAAAATGTTTTTTATCAATATTCTTTAGAGAATTTGGTACATTACTTTCTTTCCTCTGTGTTGGCTCTTCCTGGTTTAGGTATTAGTAACATAGCTGTACCATAAAAGTCATTTAGCAGGACTCCTTCTTCCCCAATTTTTTAATCTCATTTTATTTTTTGCCATTCCATGTAAAGGTAATTTTTAGTATTCATAATTTCCTATGTTTTTGAATTCCATATTTTTCTACCACCCTCCTTTCCCTTACCCACCTCTTGGTAGTGAGTAATCTGATATATATTATATATGTACAGTCATGGGTAATGTATTCCCTTATTAGTCATGTCATAAAAGAAGAATCAAGACTAAAGAAAAAAATGAGAAAAAATATAGAAAAATTTTAAAAAATGAAAATAGCTCCTGAGGGTTGAATTCCTATAGGGATAATTGAATGGAGTGTACTTGGACTGATGGTGTGGGTATGAAGTGTTTATGATATGATAATTCTTATGCCTCTGGAGAATGCTATTTTTAATGGCACAATGGAAATGAGTATATTTTGACAGAGGTTGTCAGTTCAAGACCTTCAAAACAATTAAGAAAGAAAAAAAGGATTATACTGGGAAGCATCAGAAAATGAATGACACCACCTGAAAAAGGACAAAGGATCTATTATCATACAGAAAAAGAAGGAAGAATGTGAGCACTGAGTAAATTTTTCTCTCAACATATTTGGCTCAAAGAAGTAATAGCATAAATATTCTGTTGCATTTAGAAAGTTATCGTACCCTATAAAGGCTGATAAGGGGGAGGGGGAAGTGTAAAAATAAAATTAAGGTAAAACGTAAAAGGGGGAAAGGAGATGAAAAGGGAAGAGTGCTGATAGAACCAAGGGCAGATTTAGGGAGATAAAAGTCAGAGGCAAAACACTAGAGAGGAGGGATAAGGGTAAAGGAAAGAGAGAAAAGTATAAACGGGGGAAGATAGGATGAAGGATAATACAGTGATAGTAGTCATAATTATGAATGTGAATGGGATGAACACTCCAATAAAATGGAATGGATAGCATGGTGGACTAAAAACCAGAATCCTATATGTTGTTTACAAGAAACATATTTAAAGCAGAGAAATACACAGTGTAAAGGTAAAAGGTTGGAGCATAATATATTATGGTTCAGTTGAAATACAAAAAAGAAAAGTAGGAGGAGCAATTCTGATCTCAGACAAAGCAAATGTAAAAATATAGACCTTTTAGAAGGGATAAGGAAAGAAATTACATCTCCCTTAAAGGTACATAGGCAATTAAATATATTGATTTTAAACACATATACACACCAAGTGGTAGAGCATCCAAATTCTTAGAGGTGAAACTAAACAAGTTATGGGAAGGCATAGACAGATAAACCAAATTAGTGGGGAACCTCAACTGTCCTCTCTCAGAATAAGATGAAACTAATTAACAAGAAGGAGATTAAGAAAGTGAATAGAGGGGCAACTAGTTGGCACAGTGAATAGAGCACCAGTCCTGGGGTCAGGAGGACCTGAGTTAAAATCTGACCTCAGATACTTCATATTTACCTAGCTTTGTGACTTTGGGCAAGTCACCTGAACTTATTGCCTTAAAAAATAGAAAAAACAAAGTTAATATTATTTTAGAAAAATTACATATGATAAACCTCTAGAGAAAATTGGATGAGGATATAAAAAAATATATCTTCTTCACTGTGGTTTTTGTCATCTACACAAAAATTGACTCTTTATTAGGGCATAAAAACTTCACAATCAAATTCTACAATTAACCTTTTCAGGTCATGATACAATAAAAATTACATGTAACATAATGCTTTGGAACAATAAAGTAAAAAATTAATTGGAAACTAAATAACCTAATTTAAAGAATGAGTGGATCAAACAACAAAAGTAGAATTGATTAATCATTTTATCCATGACAATGACAATGTGAGATCATACCAAAACTATTTAGAAAAATTGGTGGAGTTCTGCAAAATTCTTTTTATGAAATCAACATGGTTTTGTTAATTCAACAAGAAAGAGCCAAAACAAAGAAAATTATAGACCAATCTCCATAATGAATATTGAAGAAAAAATTTAAATAAAATTTCAGCAAAGAGATTACACCAAGTTATCACTAGAATAATACATTATGATCAGATAGGATTTATACCAGATATGTAGGGATGGTTCAATATTAGGAAAACAATCAGCATAATTTATGACTATTTCAATAACAAAATTAAAAAATCATGATTGTCTCTATAGATGCTGAAAAATATTTTGACAAAATATAGCACCTGTTGCTATTGAAAACACCAGAGGGTATAGGATTAAATGGAGTTTTTCTTAAAATTATAAGCAGTTATCTCTCTACTACCATCAGCAAGCATTTTATGTAATAGGGATAAACTAGAAGCATTCCCGATAAGATCGGGGGAAACAAAGATGCCCATTATCACCATTATCATTAAATATTGTAATAGAAAAGTTAGCTTTAGTTATAAGAGGACGAAATGATATGGATGCAATTAGAATAGACGATGAGGAAACAAAACTCTCACTCTTTGCAGATAATATAATGGCATACTTTGTAATCCCTAGAAAATTCACTAAAATCTACTTGAAACAATTAACTTTAGCAAAGTAGCAGGATATAAAATAAACTCACATGAATCATCATGATTATGTATTATCAACAAAGCCCAATAGCAATAAGAAGAAAGAAAAATTCCATTTAAAGTAATTTCAGATGACATAAAATACTTGGGAATCTATCTTCCAAGATAAATCCAGAAATCCTATGAATATGATTTCAAAACAATACTTTTCACATAAAGATTTAAATAACAGCAAATTAAGATTTAAATAATAGCAAAAATACTAATTGCTAATAAGCAGATCAAGCTAATATAATAAGAATGACAATTTTACTTAAATTTATTTATTCAGTGTCATACCAATCAAGCTACCCAATAATTATTTTCAGGGTTAGAAAAATAACAATACATTTATGTAGAGGGGAAAAAAGATTAAGAATATCAAGGGACTTTAAAAAATGCCAAGTAAGATGAACTAGCCATACATGATTTAAAACTGGTACATTAATTACTACTATAAAACAGCAGTCCTCAAAATAGTCTGGTAATGGCTAAGAAATAGCAAAGTGGATTATGGAAATAGATTAAGTATAAAAGAAACAATGGCAAATGATTGTAGTAAGCTATTCCTTGATAAGCTCAAAGTTTATAGCTTCTGGAATAACAGCTCATTATTTGATCAAAAAAACCAAAAAGAATACTAACCATAGAAAGTTACTATTCAGAAAGACATGATAAAAATGCCATCACACAAGAAGAAGTGACAGATTACCTACATGGAAAATCTCAAAGGAGTTTACAAATTGGACTCAAATCTAAAACCTCATGGAAAAATTTAAAAAAGATTTTAAAAAGCCAAAGCAGAGATGAAGAAGAAAAATGGAAAAAAGAAATGAGATTCATGCAAGATAATTATGAAAAATTGACTTAAAAAATCCAAGTCCTTTAAAAGTAAAAATAACCCACTGGAAAAAGAATATAGCACATCAAAAAATAAAATTAATCAACTTGAAAAGGAAATCATTTCATTTAAAAGTAAAAATAAGCAACTGGAAAATGAAGCTCAAAAATTACCTAAAGAAAATAAAACCTTAAAATTACCATTGCACAAATCACAACTAATGACTCTGTAAGATACCAAGATTCCATCAAAGAAAATCTAAAGGCTGAAAAAAATCAAAGAATGCAAAGCATCTTTTAGAAAAAATAAACAACTTGGAAAATAGATCCAGGAGAAATAATTTATGAATTATTGATCTGCCCAAAATCCTAGATCAAAAAAAAGAGCCTAGAAAACATCTTTTAGGAAATTATCATGGAAAGCTGAACCAATATACTAGATCAAGAAGCCAAAATAGTCTTTGAAAGAATTCAAAGAACACCTCAAGAAAGAGACTGAAGAATAATGATGTTTGCCTTTCATTTTTTGTTTGGTTTTTTGTTTGTTTGTTTGTTTGTTTGTAAGGTAAAGGGTTATGTAACTTGCCCAAGGTCACACAGTTAGGTAATTATTAATTATCTGAGGTCAAATTTGAACTCAGGTCCTCTGACTCTAACTAACTGTCCCTGGTCTTCATTCTTGAAGAAGACCATATCAGAGAGGCAATGCCATGACAAGCACAGGAACTGGATTTGAGAGAGGGCCTGTTGTGCTAAGTTACCTACCTCACTTTCTCCTCCAAAGTCATCTGGGATCAGGGGTCAGATCTGAATGCAAGGATTAAGTGACTTTCCCAAGGTCACAGAGTTAGGAAACATGAAGTCCTCCTGCCTGCAAGACCAGTGTGCTCCATCCACTGTGCCACTTAGCTGCCCTGACCCCAGAATAAAAATTCCAGGGAATATCAGAGCCAAATTCCAGAATTCTCAACCAAAGGAGAAGATATTGTAAGCAGCAAAAGAGAAGCATTTTAAATACAAAAAAATCAGAATTACACAGAATTTATCAGCTTCAACATTAAAGGATCAGAGTGTCTGGAATATGGTATTCTGGAGGGTAAAGGACCTTGAATTACAACAGAGAATTAAACACCCTACTTAATTCAGCATATTCTATCAGGGGAAATAATCCATTTTCTTTTTTGAAATTTTATTTATTTAAGACAAGATAATTATTAAGTGTCTGAGGCCATATTTGAACTCAGGTCCTTCTGACTCCAGGGTTGGTGCTCTATCCACTGCGCCACCTTGCTACCCCTGAAAAGATCAATTTTCAATGAAATAGAGAACTTCCACCATTTTCTGTAAAAAAGAACAGAACTGAACAGAAAATTCAATTTTCAAGCACAAGATTCAGGAACTGCATTAAAAGGCAATCAGAAAGGGGAAAAAATATCCAAGTCAAGAGCATTAATCATCCTGTCTCTGTCTTTCTGCCTGCCTTTGTCTCTTCCTGTCTGTCTCTGTCTCCCTGTCTCTCTATCTCTGCCCCTCTGTCTGTCACTATCTCTATCTCCCTATCTCTTTCCCTCTCCTTTCTCTTTCTTCCTCCCTCATTTTGTCTCTTTTCACTTCTCTTTCTCTTTTTGTCTTTCTCTTTGTCTCTGTATCCCTGTCTTTCTCTATTTCTTTCTATTTCCTGACTCATTTCCCTTCTTTCTCTTTCTCTCTGCCTCCCTCCCTCTCTCTCTTCTCTATGTCCCTTTTTGTCTATCTGTTTCTCTGTCTTAGTCTCTCTTTGTCTCTGTCTTTCTCTGTCCCTCTCTGTCCCTGACTCTCAGTCTCTCTCAGTCTCTGATTCTCTGTCACTGTTTCTTTCTGTCTCTCTCTCTCTGTCACTATTTCTCTGTCACTGTCTCTCTGTCTCTTTCTCTGTCTGGCTCTCTGGCTCTCTCTCTCTCTCTCTCTCTCTCTCTCTCTTTTCGCCTTTCAAAGCTAGGGGAAAGGTGGAATTTTTGTGTTGCAATACTCTTTGCAGTGATCCCAGATAAATAAATTGAGGCTAGCAACCAATGAGATGCCTGGACATCTTCGTTTCTCCTTCCAAGGACTGTACTTGCTTCAATGCCTATATTGTGCTTTCTGCAGTGATCTTTTTAGTTAACATTCCAGAAGGAGGTGGGAAGATAATAGTGCTTTTATGGCTAAGGATTTGAAAGGAACAAGCAGCTTGTGTAGGGTCAGTTGCCAAGGGGACCAGGCTGCCATCACTAAAGCTGCCACCCTCAATTTACTTCCAAAAGAGGTCTAATTATAATGGAATGTGGAGGGTAGAGAGGGGACTTTTAACCTTTCCCAGTACCATGGACTTTCTTTTAGATGAAAATCCTTTGTAAGTGGGCAGAGGATTCCATTTCTCGACCCATCAAAAGGTACTTTTAACTTTCTTATTCTGTAGGACTATGGCAGAGGATATGAGCATTGATTGTGGAGCTGGGGGTGATGGTGGTGGTGGTGGTGGGGAGAATGGAGCCAGCTGCTTTGCTAGGAGAGCAAGCATGGCCACAAAGAAGAGAGCTGGCAATCCCCCATGTCAGTACATAAGAAGGAGTATCTCAGCTAGCTGAATTACTAGATAACTACTATTTATCTTTTTTTTAGATAGAGTGCTAGGTTTGAAGAAAGGGTGTTCTGGGCTTAGTTCCCTCTTCAGGCAATGACCTATTAAAGACCTTCTCCAGGCTTCAGTTTCCTCCTATATAAAACAAGAATAATAATAGTTGTGGCAAAGATCAAATGGAATAATGCATATAAAATATTTTGCAAGCCTTATAGCATTAAATATTTAATATTTATAATACATTAATATATTATATACATTATAAATAATATATAATAATAATATTTAAATACTTAAGTAAATCATTGACACCCAAAAGACTTAACTCTACCATATTGACTTTTAAATTTGATGCTCTACTAATATTATCTCTCTTTGAAGACAAAATATGTACATATGCAAAGAAAAATATTTACACAAAACTACCAGGGAAAAAGAATAACTTAAGCAGAGTTTTTTTAAAAAAAATTTTCCTATTCTATTGAAGGTATTTTATTTATTTCTATCATCAATGCTTTCTTTGTTTTTAGAACTTCTGTTTTTTATTCATGTTCAATTTGATAACCATTTATTAAGACCTTACTATGTTCTGGCACAATGCCCAGGCTCTGAGAATACAAAAAAACCCATCCTCTCAAAGAGCCTTTGCTTTCAAGATTAAATTGTAATGGGTAAGAGAACATATATAAATCAGAACATGCAAGGAAAATTCAGAGCAGATGGAAAACAAGTTTAGATAAGATGTTGCTAGAACCTTGGGATGGGGCAGGGATGGGAAAGACCTCCTGGAGGTGGAGGAGGGAGCAGGAAGTGGAGGACATGGTACCTGAAGTAAGTCTAAAAGCAAGTCAAGAATTCCAGGAGTCAGAGGTTGGGAAAGAGAATGTTCTAGGCATGAGGAAGGGCTTGTGCAAAGGAATGGAGAAAGCAGATTGAGTGTTTCTTCAAGAAGCATCATATTTGCTGGATAGATGATAGAATTTGAAGAAGAGAACAGAAATAAGAATACTGGAATGACAGAAAGTTGCCAGCTTGTGAATATCTTTAAATGCCAAAGGATTGAATATTTAATCCTGCAGGTAATAGAGAACCTCTGGAGTTTATTGAGTAGGGATGACATGGTCAGATCTTTGCTCTAGGAAAATCAATTGACAGCTAAGTGAAGGATATATTGGAGTGTCAGCAGAAACTGATGAGAAGATTATTGCGATAGGCAATAAGAGGTGATAAAGGGCCAGAAAAACTGGTGGCTGTATAAGTCGAGAGAAGGGAGAGATTGTGAGGAGAGAAAAATGACAAACTTGTTATATGATTGGTCAATCATCCAGGCTTTTATCACCTCTTGTCAATGATAGAAGTATGTCACTGAATTTACAAATCTGACTGACCTGAAGGATGGTGATGTTTTCTTTTTTCTTTATGTAAATAGTACTTTATTTTTTATAATTACATGTAAATATGGGTTACAACATTCTGTTTTATAAGATTTTGAGTTCCAAGTTATTTTCCCTCCTTCCCTTCCTTTCCCTCTCTCCAAGGTGACAGGTAATTTGATAAAGGAACCATGTTTACATATTAGTCCTGCTGTAAAAGAAAAATAAAATAAAAGGGGAAAAATCCATCAGAAAGAACAACAAAAGAAATATTTAAAAAGTGAAAATAATATGCTTTTATCTGTATTCAGACTGTATAGTTCGTTCTCTGGATATGTGTGGTTTTTTTCCTAACATAAGTCTTTTGGAATTATCTTTGATCACTGTATTGTTAAGCAGAGCTAATCAGTAAGACTATCATAGTTGATCATCACACAATGGTGCTTTTAAGGCATACAATGTTCTCCTGGTTCTGCTCACATCACTTAGCATCCAGTTCATCTAAGTGTTTCCAAGTTCATCATATCTTATAGAACAAGAGTATTCCATTATATTCATATACTACAATTTGTTCAGCCATTCCCCAATTGATGAACATCCCCTGGGTTTCCAATTCTTTGCCAGCCACAAAAGAGATGCTATAAATATTTTTGCACATGTAGGTACTTTTTCTTTTATATGATCTGTTTGAGACACAGATCTAAACCCCACCAACAGTACATTAGTGTTCCAGCTCTTCCACTTCCTCTCCAACATTGATCATAGTTCTTTACTCTCACATAAACCAATCTGATAGTTGTCAGGTCATACCTCAGAATGGTTTTAATTTGCATTTCTCCAAGCAATGGTGATGTAGAGCATTTTTAAAATATGACTATAGATAGCTTTAATTTCTTTATCTGAAAACTGCCTGTTCATATCTTTTGACCATTGTTCAAATGGGACATCACTTGTATTTTTATAAACTTAACTCAGTCTCTCTCTATATATTTTAGAACTGAGTCCTTTATCATTAATATTAGCTTTCTGCTTTCCTTTTAATCTTGGTTGCATTGGTTTTGTTTGTGGAAAACTTTGCTGATTTAATGATAATAAAAATGTACCCATTTTCATTTCATAATGTTATCTATCTTGTTTGCTCATGAAGTTTCCCATTCTCCATAGATCTAACTATTCTTCATAGATAGGTTATTTCTTTCTTTTCTAACATGCTTATGGTATCAGATGGTGATATTTTTCAGGAGTAATGGGGAGTTCGGGAAAGGGAAGAGTTTAGTTGGAAAGATAATAAATCCAGTTTTGAACACCTTGAGTCTCAGATGCCAATGGGATATTCAGTTTGAAATGGGATTCAGTTTCCTCATTTGTAAAATAAGAGAGTTGGCTATGTGACTTAATGAGTTCTTCCTTACTTTACATCTAAGATCCTATGCATGACGTTGGTCAAATAAACTTTCTTGGCCCTTACTCTCCTTTTATGTAAAATGAGGGAGACTTGAACTCAATGATTTCTAAGATTCCTTCCAGCTCTGGATCTAGGATTTCATGTATGAATTTCCCTCATTGGGCCTCAGTTTCTTCCTTTGTAAAAAGAGGGGCTTGGATTAGATGACCCCTTCTAAATCCTAGCTCTAGGATTACATAATTCAAAATGCAGGATGCCCAGAGAAAGATGTCAGAGGAAAGACTCAGGACACAGAAAGAGGGAGGGGGTTCAAGCTGGGCTTGGAAGGAAAGGAAGCCATTTCTGGGGGAAAAGATGACGCAGGAGAGAATTCAAGGTATGATTCATCAGCTCTGTCCAGGAAGGGAGTCTTGGCCTTCACTCTTTGGCAGCTCTGCACAACTCCTAGATGACTACTCCACCTAGGAAGGGACCTAAGGCATCTCTGTGGTTCACTGAGGTCCACAGTGAAAGCTCCCCTTCTGAGGCTTGTCAACAGGCTGGATGCCAAAGCCTTAGCAGGGGTTCTGTGAGTGAGCTCTTTTCTAGGGCCCACTTAGGCCCAGCCCCCAACTCCTCCTTCTCTTGTGAAGGCGCTATCTTTCTAACAGCCTCTAGATGGCAGGATTGGCCTGACCCAATGCTCTTGCCCAGAAAAGCTGCTGCACTCACACCCTCCTTTTTGTCTAATTATCATGGCAAAGGAGGTGCAGTCTAAACAGTAGAAGCCAAGATTTTCCTTTCTCATCACCAGCCTGGTCATGTAGAAACGGTTCATGGAATTCAATGCCGTTGTAAGGCTCCCGAAGATACTCCGGCTGCTGGTGGCATAATCCCTGAAGGCCTCTCAAAGGTAAGACTCAACATTTACAAGATTCTCCTGAAGCCACACATTTTCCCCATTTTTCAGACTTACCTAAATGATAATTTTCTTTAAAATAAGATAATCCCTCCAATTTAATTTTATCCCAATGCATGGATGGTCCAGTGATTTCATTCATTGCAGAAAACAATAGTTGGGAAGGTATCAAGGTAGTCATCGAAATGTATCACAAGTGTAGCAAACCCAACAAGTGGTCTCCCAAAAGGAGAGGTGATCTGGCAAGTCAGGACAGACCCCCGGATGACTTTTGAGGTTGCTTCTAGTTCTAGATCTGTAATTTTATTATTATAAGTAGATTTGCTTCCTTAGGTTTTCATTTTCATCCTCTGTGATACAAGGATATTATTTGGTTTCTGCCATCACTTTCAACTCTAAATCTAGGCTCCTATTCTCTTAGGAGTCCTCAATTTCCTCATATGCAAAGTAAAAGTTTTGTATCTTCTAACTCTAAGGTCTGGGCTCCTTAGCAATGTAACTTCCCTGGGTCTCAGTTTTCTCATCTGGAAAATAAGAGGGCTGACCTAGGTAACTTCAGAGGTCCCTTTCAGTTCTAGATCCAAGTTCCAATTATAAGTCATTTCCCCTCTTTGGGGCTCAGATTCATCATCTGTAAAAGAAAAGAGGTGGATGACCTCTTAAGTCCCTTGTGGCTGTAGATGTAGTATCCTATTAGTCTAAGTCATTTTACTTTGCTGTGCTTAAATTTCCTTATATGGAAAATAAGGGGGTTGAAATAGGTGATATATTTGGTCCCTTCTAGCTCTAATAAAACTTTTATTATCTTCAATTACTTTCTCACCCTTGGCCTCAGTTTTCTTATCTGAAATATGATAGTGACAGGTCAAAAATATTATAAGATTCTTTCTGGTTGTTGATCAAGTCTACAAAGATGTTTAGCTCCTGTCCTTCTTAGGATCTCCTTTTGCTCCCCTATAAAGTGAAGGGTTTGGACAAGACAACCTCTGAGACTACTCTCTAGCTGGAGATTCAGAATCTGATTATTCTCAGTCTTTTTACTCCCCTTGGTGAGAAATTTGTCTCCTGTAAATGGAGAGGGATAAACTAGATATGTCTTATTAGGGTCCTTTTTAGCTCAGAATCTATTATTCTATTCTTGAAAATCATATCCTTTCCTGGGGTCTATCTCTGCTTATTGTTAAAATGAAGGGGTTGGACAAAATGGCATCCAGGGACATTTCAACTTTTGATCCAGGTTTCCAGATTAGGTATATTCATTGATCCTCTCTACGTCTCACTTTCATCAGCTTGTAAAATGAAGGACTTGAACAAAATGGCCTCTAGGTTCCCTTCCAGTCCGAAATCCAGTTGCCTGAATTTGGCAAATTCATTGTCTCTCTGTGGATTGTAAAATGAAGAGGCTGAATAAAATGGCCTCCCAGTCTAGCTCCAGATCTGCATTCTTTGTTTAGGTATATTCATAGCCCTTTCCTGGGCCTCAGTTTACTCCACTGTAAAATGCAAGCATTATACAAAATAACTTCCAGGGTACTTTCTAGTTTTTTATCCAGGTTACTGGATTAGGCATATTCATTTTCCCTCCCCAGGTCTGAGGGAAGGTTTCATTCTTTACTTCTAACTGACACTTGCTATGATTTCTATTTGAGTAGGTATATTGCAAAAATAGTTACTGCCTAACATGTCATTGTTTGAAATTGAACTTGTAGTCAATCACATTTGAGCTGGGTATGAAAAGATTCAGTCTCTCTCTTTTAATGGGACAGTTTTTGCAGAGAGGAAGTGAGTCTAAGGATTCAACTTTCTCTTTGTTCAATTTCAGTCTTTTATCAGCCACAATTAAAACAAGAGAGTGTCTCAACCTGCTGAAGGAGATTGAGACACTGAGGTGGTGGGGTGGGGAATTCATGCTGGGAGCTGTCCAGTGTGCTGAGAGCTGTCACCCAAAGTACTCCTCTCAGAGTAAGGTTTCTAGTAATACAAGCTATTCTTTTTTCTTCTATATCTAATCTAAAGCTCTGCATCTAACTTTCAGGTTGCACTCTCCCTCCTCAAGAGCTGACCTTCAGGTAAAAATGAAGTCAATGATGGTTTGGAATTTAAGAGAGTTCAAGGAGATCATCCAATGAACAGAAATTTATTATGCTCTAATTAAAGCTCAGGAAGCCTGGGCTCATGGATAGAGAGCTAGACTCAGAGTCAAGAATTCATGTATGCTAGTTCTTTCTCTGATCCAAACTTAGTGTATGACCCTGGGAAAACCAGTTAATTTCTTTGTACCCTAGGTAATCCTTAAAAATTTAAGTGTCGAAAAGTATAAATTTCAGAGCAAGAGCTATAAATCTGCATTTGAAGAGGGACTCTCCTTCTCTTTAAATTCCCTATGCCAGTGAAATCCTAAATCTATTCTATTCTTTAGTGCTAGGTGAAATGCTAGGGAAGTGAAGCAAAAACTACAAGGGCATGACATTCTAAGAGACAGACATAAAAGTTCATAAGGCCTGTTGCCTTCTGCCAAAGTGAGATTTCAGCTGACTATAGAAGGAAGCCAGGGGTTCTGAGAGGTACCAATGAAGGAGACCATGCCAGACATATAAGGAAGCCAGTGTAAAATCATGGAGGGAAAAGCATGGGAACAATTGGCCCTTTGCTAGCTATGGAACTCACAACAAAGTCCCTCATCTTTCATAAACTCAGTTTTCTCATTAACCATGTGGGGATAATATTTTCCCTGTTTCTTCCCTCCTAGAAGCATTGTGAGAAAATGACTTTACACAGTGCTCAAGCAAAGGAAGTCATTACTGTTTTGATGCTCTGGTTCGTCTCTCCACAACACACTGAGTCTCCTTGATGGTGCCTCACCTCACAGCATTAAGATGTCTTCCAATTGCAGCCACTCATTAGCTGTGTGATGCTAGGAAAGCCATAGATCATAGATGTACATTTGAAGGGACCTTAGAGGCCATCCAGTCAAGTTTTCTCATTTTATGTATAAAGAAAGAAAAACCCAGAGAAGTAAAGGAACTGGATGGAGATTATACAAGTATTAACCATAAATGATGGGTTTTGAAAACAGTTCCTCTAACTCAAGCACCAGTAGTCTGTCCACAGAACCATACTGCTTCCACTTAATCTCTCCCTTAACCTCTCTCAGTCTCAGTTTCATCATCTCTAAAATGACATAATAAATACACCTAAGAAACAATTGTTATGAAAATAAAATCAGATAATATATGTTAAATGCTTTGCAAACTTTAAATTGCTACAGAAAAGCAAGCTATTATTATTTTATCAGCACTGGGACTTGGATGGGGTTGTACCACATGCCTAGAATGAGTTCTGCTTTCAGTTTTGTCTGGCCTTCCAGGTCCATGGAAAAGCCTACCGCTTCCTCTAAATATTTCCATGTTCATCATAGCCTTTAAAGATCTCTTTCTAGGGCAGCTATGTGGTGCAGTGAATGGAGCACAGGCTCTGGAGTCAGGAGGACTTGAGTTAAAATCTGACCTCAGACACTTAATACTTAGCTGTGTGACCTTGGGCAAGTCACTTACCACCATTGCATTTTAAAAAACCAAAATATAAATATATATATATATATATATATATATATATATATATATATATATATATGTATTTTAAATTGGTCTCAAATACTTGCAAACTATGTGACCCTGGACAAGTTATTTAATGTCTGTTTGCCTCAGTTTCCTCATTTGTAAAATGATTTTATTATTGTGTCTTCCTTCCTTGGTTGTGGTGATGATTAAATAAGATAATAATTGTAATGCATTTAGTGCAGTGCCTTACACAGTTCACTATCAGTCATAAAGGTTCACCATCAACTTTCTCATTATCATCCTTACTCCTTTTCATCATTTCACTTGATATTCTAGATCTTTTATTTTTCCAAAAAAATTTTGTTAATTTTCTGTCAAGTTCTAGAAAGCATCTTCTTGGTAATTTCATTGATATAGCATTAAAAGTGCAAATTAATTTTAGTAATATTTTCATTTTTATTACATTAGCATAGCTCAGATATGGGCACTGCATTTTCTTTTAGTTTAGGCTATTTTTTATTTCTTTAAGAAAAACTTTGTATTTGAGTCTATACAAGACTTTTGTGTTCCTCATGTGGCTGATCTTCAGATATTTTATGAATTTTGTAGTTATTTCTAAGACTGTAATATTTTAAATCTCTGATCTTCTGGTAATTTGGCATTTTTGATAAATCGATAAATTGAATCTGATAAATTGCATATTTTAAAATATTTTCTTCAATTTCTTTTTCTTTCTCAGTTTTGTTGATACAAAACTGTATAACATGTTCTAATATTCATTTTAGAATTCATTTATTTTTCTGGTTTTGTTGAGATTCCATATTACTCATAAATTTTCAGTTGTATTGGTTTGATTGCTGTTATCTTTCTTTAAAATAGTCATCTATTTTTTAGTCTCTTTAAAGAACCAGTCTCCAGTTGCTATGGGTTTTGTTCCCCAAAGTACTAATTATCCTCTAATTTTTAATATTTTTGTACTTATTTTAGGTTTGTTTATTTGTTGACTTTTTAAAAATAATATATCTTAAAATGCATATTCAGTTTATTAATATTTTTTTCATTTTGTTAATGTACAATCTTTTGCATATGATTTTTCCTAAGGATTATATTAGTTGCAAACATAAAATTTTGATGTATTTTTTCATTATTATAATTTTATTCCACATAATTATTGTCCTTTTTAATTTATTTTTTGATCTACTCATTTGGGATTTCATTGTTAAGTTTCCTTTTATGTTTGTAACAGTATTATGTTTTCTTGGAATCAATGACTTTCTTGTCTGCTTTATAGTCTGTAAGAGATGCATTTAGAATTTCTGTGTTTTTATGTCTGTCATAGTGCAGTCAGTTTTTTTAAAAGTTTCATGTGGTATTGAGAAATATATGTTTTTGCAATGTTATTTATTTTTTAATTGATAATTTATTTTATTTTTCCAATTACATGCTATGGTGGCTTTTCAACATTAATTCATTTACATATTTATAAGTTACTCAGTTTTCTGTCTCCTTCCCTTCCCTCCCTCCTCTCCACAGTGGTGAACAATTTGGTAGAAGCTGTACATGTACATTTGTGTTTAACATATTTGCATGTTATTCATTTGTGTAAGAGGAATAAATACCAAAGGGAAAGAAAGAAAGCCATGAGAGAGGAAAGAAAAAATAAAAATAAAATTGACCATAGTATACTTTCTGAATTTTTGGGTTGTAATTTTTTTCTGGATGTGGATGGCATTGTCCATAATAGGTCTCTCAGAATGTCCTTGACCTCTGAACTGTTAAGAGGAACTGCATTCATCATAACTGATTAACTCACTTTTTCAAACCACGTTTCCTTCAGCATTTTACATTTTCATTTTTTATCTTGGTCAGTCTCATGGGTTTGGGATGGTACCTCAGATCTGTTTTAATGTTCATTTCGCTTTTTAATAGTGACTTAGAACATTGCTAGTAACTTGAATTTTTCATTTAAAAACTGCCTATTCAGGCAATGAGGAAACAAATCTTCACTCTTTGTAGATATGATGGTATACTTAGAGAACCCTAAAAAAATCAACTAAAAATTACTTTAAACAATTAACAATTTTTGCAAAGTAGGAGGATACAAAATAAACCCACCTAAATCATCAGCATTTCTATATATAACCAATAAATGCCAAGAGCAAGAAAAAGAAAGAGAAATTGCATTTAAAGTAACTACAGACCACATAAATATAATCTACTTCCCAAGATAATTCCACAAACTATATAAGCACAATTACAAAATATTTTTTCACACAAATAAAATCAGATCTGAAAAAAAAAATGGGAAAATGACAACTCTCATGGTTAGGTCAAGACAATGTAATAAAAAAATAAGCAGTCTAATCAAATTAAATTATTTGCTCAGTGCCAGAAAAAATAGTAACAGAATTTATATGCAGCAAAAAAAAATTCAAGAATAGCAAGGAAATTGATGAAAAAAAATTCAAAGGAAGATAGCCCAAGTATACCAGATCTATAACTATATTATAAAATGGCAATCTTTAAAACTGTCTGTTACTGAGTAAGAATTAGAGTAATGGATAAGTGGATTATATTAGGTACAAATGAATCAGTAATCTACAGTCATCTATTGTTTGATAACCCCAAAGACATTAGTTTCTGAGATAAAAGCTCACTATCCTACAAAACCTGCTGGGAAGAATGGAAAATAGTATGATTAAAAACTAGGCATAGACCCACATATCACATTCTATACCAAAATAAGATAGAAATGGATACAGGATTTAGTCATAAAGGACAATACTATAGACCAATTAAGATAACAAGAACTATTCTATCTGTTGGATTTATGGAAAAGGGAGAAGTTTATGACTAAGCAGGGAATAAAGAACATTATAAATTGCAAAGTGAATGATGTTGTCTATAATACATTTAAAAGTTTTTCCATAAATAAAACCAATGCAGCCAAGACTAGAAGGAATGAAGAAAACTGGGAAACAATATCCACAACTAGTGTTTCTAGTAAAGGACTCATTTTTAAAATACATTAGAGAATTGAATCAAATTTATAAAATTACAAGTCATTCCACAATTGATAAATGATGAAAGGATATGAACAGACAGTTTTCAGATGAAGAAATTAAAGTTTATAGTTGTATGAAAAAAATTCTTCAAATCTTTATAGATAAAAGATCTACAAATTAAAACAACTATGAGGTACCACTTCACAGCTGTCAGATTAACTAAAATTATAGGAAAAGAAAATAATCATTGTTGGCGAGGTTGTGAGAAAATTGGGACAATAATGCACTGTTGGTGGAGCTTGGAAGTGATCCAACCATAGTGCAGAGCAATTTGGAACTATGAACAAAGGGCAATAAAACTATTCAAAATCTTTGACCCACCAATACCAATATTAGGTCTATATCCCAAAGAGAATATGTTAAAATATTTAATAGCTGCTTTTTTTGTAGAGGCAAGGAATGCCCATGAATTGGGGAATGGTTGAACAAGTTATGGTATAAATGAATGTTATGGAGTATTACTGTTGTCTAAGAAATCATGAATGACAGGACTTTAGAGAAACATAGAAAACTTTGCACGAACTGATGTTGATTGAAGGGAACAGAACCAAGAGAACATTGTACATATTAAGTACAAAATTTTGAGATTATCAACTATAATTGATGCAGCTCCTCTCAGCACTTCAGTGATCAGGCATAATTCTGGGAGGAAAATGTCATCTACATTCAGAGAACAAACTAAGGAATCTAAAGGCAGAGCAATGCATATTATGTATACTTTTTAAAAACTTTCTTTCTCATGATCTTCACCCTTAATTCTTATTCTTTTTACAACATGACTAATATGTAATTATGTTAAACATGATTTTACATATATAATTTTTGCCAGATTGTTTGCCACCATGGGGAGGGGAGAAGGAAGGGAGGATAATAGAAAAATTTGGAATTCACAAATTTGCATATGGACAAATATTGAAAACCACCTTTGCTTGTAATTAGAAACATTGAATAAAATTTAAATTTTAAAAAATTGCTTATTCATAGCCTTTGATCACTTATAACCCAGCGAGTGACTTTTATTCCTATAAATTTGATCAATTTCTTATGCATTTTAATGAGACCTTTATCAGAGAAATTAGCTATAAAATTTTCCCAAAATTTTCTTCTTCTCTTCTAATTTTAGTTGGATTAATTTTATTTTGGAAATTGACTTTATTTGTGAAAAAATAAACTTTACAATTGAATGTAATCAAAATTGTCCATTTTGTCTTCCCCAAACCTCTCTATTTCTTGGTTGTTCATAAACTTTTCCCTTATCCATAGAACTAATAAATAATTCCTTTCATGCTCCACTTATTTATGATGTTACCTTTTATGTATAATTCATATGCCAGTTTGTAAATTGTCTTGGTAGACTGTTTGAGTGTCTTATATAATGTCTTCCAAACTTCTTTCCATTTTAGCAACTGTTTTCTTGGATAGTGAAAGAATTCTTGCTCCTGTAGCTGGGATTTTTGAATTTATCAAATACTAGGCTACTTGGCTACTGATCAACCTCTCTATTTCTTATTCTTATTCAACCTGTATGAAATAATGGATATGTATAAACCTAACTTTGGATTCTACTTCTGGTACTTGTCTTCACCTTTTACTTGAAAAGGGGAGTTTCTGTCTCTTGTGGCTTAATTTTACTGAGTTTCTGCAGAAATGTTCTAGAGTCTGAGAAATTGGGTTCCCGTTCTGCCTTTGATTTTTACTAACTGTGAGACCTGGGACAGGTCCCATCACCTTCTCTGGGCCTCAGTTTCTTGCTCTGTAACATAGGAATAATAGTGCTCAGCTCTTCAATTTCACACCTACCACAGTAACTGGCACATACTGACCAATCCTTGCCTACTGATTGGCAATAATAACTTAGATTTATATATCATCTTAGAGCTTGTAAAGCATCTCTCATTTTATACTTCATTCTCACCTGGCTGTGAGGACCAGAGGCTCAGAGGATTTAGCATTCATAACAGTGTGGCTAGTAAGAACAAAGAGATTCAAAGCTGGGCCTCTTGAAGCTACAAGCACAGTCCTCCTCCCACTTTCCCACCATTCTCCCCCCCCCCCCCAATTTGTATCATTGGAGTAATCCCAGGTTATTTTCTCTTATTCTTCTCATACCAAGTTAATTTCTGTAATCTGCCAATCTGGACTTACCAAGTTTTCCTCTGTACTAAGCAGGCCATGTCCTCCCTTTGTGATTTTTCCATGCCAATGACAAATCATTATTAATTGATCATCAAAGAGGTATCCTAAGGATCTTATTCATAGCCTTTGATCACTTATGACCCAGCAAGTGAATTTTATTGCTAAATAATTGATCAAGTTCTTATGCATTTTAATGGAAACTTTATGAGAGAAATTATCTATAAAATTTCCCCCAAATTTTCTTCTTCTCTTCTCACTGAAGAGATACCTCACTGAACTGCTGAGAGGAGCTGCATCAATTATAGTTGATAATCTCAAAATTTTGTACTTAATATGTACAATGTTCTCTTGGTTCTGTTCCCTTCAATCAGCATCAGTTCATGCAAAGTTTTCTATGCTTCTCTAAAGTCCTGTCATTCATGATTTCTTAGACAACAGTAATACTCCATAACATTCATTTATACCATAACTTGTTCAACCATTCCCCAATTGATGGGCATTCCTTGCCTCTACAAAAAAAAAGCAGCTAAAAATATTTTAACATATTCTTTTTGGGATATAGACCTAATATTGGTATTGGTGGATCAAAGATTATGAATAGTTTTATTGCCCTTTGTTCATAGTTCCAAATTGCTCTGCAGTATGGTTGGACCAGTTCCAAGCTCCACCAACAGTGCATTCGTGTCCCAATTTTCTCATAACCTCTCCAACAATGACTATTTTAGTTTCCTGTAATTTTAGTCAATCTGACAGCTGTGAAGTGGTACCTCAGAGTTGTTTTAATTTGTAGATCTCTTATCTATAAATATTTTGAGAATTTTTTTCATATAACTCTATAACCTGGTAGGTTAATTTCAATGATTTTTCATTTTAAAGTAAGAAAACAACTTTGCTTAAAATATATCCTATAATTCATACATTATCCCCCCTCCCCAATTTTAATCTGGATTAATGATGTTGGACTTTGTTTTAAAAAGGAAGGGATTGGCAGTTTTGTTCATTTATTCACTCATTCACCAAACATTTAGAAGTGACTTTTAATGTGTGAGACCCTTGCTGGATGAGGAGGATAGTACAAAGATGAGTAATCCATGACTTATCTCTTAAGGCAACTAAACTTTAATTGGGGTAGTTAGAGTTATTTAACTACAGCAGATTTGGTATTTCATTGATTGCTGAGACACCTCCAAAAGTAATGACAACCCATTTTTGTTGTATACCTTCTGAACATTTTTTCTGTAACCTCCCATAAGTTTGTCACATGGAATCCCCCAGTGAAAAATTTGAGATGTACATAGATAAGTGAATGAACTATAACTAAGGTTTTTGTTCTTTGTCCTTGAGTGATTTGAAGCCTGTAAATTCCAAGAAATCTTAGCAGGCCTTTTGGAGGAACTAATAAACATGTAAGAGGATTGAAAAGTGCTATGAGATCAGAAGAGAAAGTTAGTTATAGAATTTATGTATTTATTTAAAATTTTAATATTTTGAGATTCTAAAGCTAATTAACACTAAATAAAGAAGTGTTTCCACATATGCAGCAGAACAGTAAAAAAGATTATATTTATAATTGAGAATTTCTGTTATTAATCATAGAATTTAAAATGAGAAAGAACTTTCCAGATCATCAAATTCAACACCTTCATTCAACAGATGAAGAAACTGAGATCCAAGAAGTTAAGTGACTTAGGTCACATGTCAGAGCTAGAATTGAAATCCAGGTTTTAGAAATCCTAATTGATTTCTCCTCCTCCCTTTTTAAAGCAAATTTTCTTTTAAGGGTTAGGAGAGAAGATAAATTTTATTTTAGAACTCACAAGATAATAATGCCTGAGATCACTAGCCTGTCTGGTGAGATTGTAACTCATTTTCTAACCATAGGCCTTGCCCCAGCTACTTGATAGGTCAGTGATTCCTTCTGGTGGATCCGAAACCTCTTGTCTGAGCTTAGAGGATCACATTCTAAAGAAAATTATGGCTGAACAGATTAGGGACTCGCCCTTGTAGATGTCCTTAGCTAACTCTCCAACATTATGTTTTGTCCTTTGGGGGCAAAAAAGTTGAATAAGCACACTTATTTCTCATTCTTAGATCAGTTAGACCCTTTGTACTCTGTAAAAACCTTGTAGATCCTTTCAAAAGGCTTGGAGTCATCTCAAATACCAAGCCTATTCTCAGTGAATCATAGGTTATGGCTTTCTATTTTTCAGGTGTCTAGATTGAAGACTCCATCCTGACCTCCCGGTCCACCTTCCAGTAGATGTGACACAGTGAGCAAAAAACAAAGAAAACCATAGACCATTCTCCAGAATTAATATCAGAAAAAATTTTTTAAAATAAAATATTAGCAAGGAGATTACAGCTATATGTCACTATCATATGGTATGATGAAAGTGAATTCAAATCAGGAATGTAAGACTGATTAAATATTAGGAAAACTGTAAGCATTAAGAGCATATCAATAATGAAAACAATCCAAAAAAACAAAGGAAATGACAGTAAATGTCTGAATTCACTTACTATGGTTTCTTCCTACTGCTTTGAAGTTGGGAAGAATGTAAAGGGTGTAAAATATGGAATCAGCAGACTTGCAGTAACTAGTGCTTCCTGTATATTCCTTTCTGCATTAGTAAAATAGGAGTTCATGACAACAGAATTTCAGGAAAATGTGAATGAATTCACTTAAAAGAATCAACACAGAGGTGTTAGGGATGTAACATTTTATACTATTAAGGCAGCAAAGTAAAGGGATTAAATATTAATACATTAGGCTAGATTTAGTGAAATTTAGCAAAGTATATAAAGTAAGGACAGTTACTCATTTTTTGTAACAGAACTATCTTTGGAGATAAGTAGTCTGGCAGAGAGAAAGGTAAGACTTTTTAAAGGAAAGTATGACATGGTGTCTGTTCAGGGAGGAATTGGTAGAAAAGTTAGGGAAATGCTAGAGAAGGACTAAGGAGTGGTTAACACATAGACCAAGACTATGTTTCCCTTACATATCCTGAGGGATCAACTTAGTGTTCTGGGACTAGTTAAAATAATTTAATAATTTAAAATAATTTAAAATTTAAAATAATTCTACAGGAAAATTCACAGACTGGGAGAGCAGTCAGAACCTCACACACTGAGATCTTTGCAGGGGTTGGGGTGCCCCAATAATACTCAACAACTCAGGAAGTACCCCAAAACCAGGTACAGGCTGAGGAAAGGAGTAAACAGAAAAAAAAGAAACCTGACCATAGACAATTACTTTGGTCCTGTGGAAGACCAAAATACTCAATCTGAAGATGAGAAACTCGAAACTTCTGCATCTAAAAACTCCAAGAAATATAGAAGTTGGTTTCAGGCTATGACAGAGCACAAAAAAATTTGAAAATCAAGTAAGGGAGGTAGAAGAAAAATTGTGAAAAGAAATGAGAGGGGGGTAGCTAGGTGGCTCAGTGAATAGAGCACCAGCCCTGGAGTCTGGAGTACCTAAGTTCAAATCTGGCCTCAGACACTTAATAATTACCTAGCTGTGTGGCCTTGGGCAAGACACTTAACCCCATTTGCCTTACAAAAAAAGAAAAGAAATGAGAGAGATAAAGGAAAAATATGAAAATGAAATCAGCAACTTAGTCAAGGAGATCCAAAAAAATGCTAAAGAAAATAACATGTAAAACCAACTTAGGTCAAAAGGATAAAACAGTTCAAAAAATTACTGAGGAGTGGAATGCTTTAAAAAACAGAATTATCCAAATGAAAAAGGAAATAACAAAGCTCTCTGAGTAAAACAAATCCTTCAGAAGTAGAATGGAGCTAAAGGAAGCTGATGACTTTACAAGAAATCAAGATATAATACCTCAACACCAAAAGAATGAAATATCTCATTGAAAAAACAATTGATCGTGGGGCAGCTAGGTGGCACAGTGGATAGAGCACTGGTCCTGGAGTCAGCAGTACCTGAGTTCAAATCTGGTCTCAAACACTTAATAATTATATAGCTGTGTGGCCTTGGACAAGCCATTTAACCCCATTGCCTTACCAAAAAAAAAAAAAAACCATTAAAAAAAAAAAAGAAAAAAACAACTGATCTGGAAAACAGATCCAGAAAAGATCATTTAAAAATTATTGGACTACCTGAAATTCATGATCAGGAAAAAGCCTTGAAGTCATTTTAAAATAATTTCTACAAGAAAATTGCCCTGATATCCTAGAAGCAGTGAGTAAAATAGAAATTGAGAGAATCCACCAACCTCCCCTGGAAAGAGATCCAAAAAAACAACCTACAGAAATATTATAGCTAAGTTATAGAATTCCCATGTCAAAGAGAAAATATTACAAGCAGCCAGAAGGACACAACATTGTGGAGTTGCAGGCAGGATAACATAGGACTTAGCAGCAACTACATTAAGGGCTCACAGGGCTTGGAATATAATATTCTGGAAGGCAAAAGAGCTTGGAATGCAACCAAGAAGCAACTACCCAGCAAAACTGAACATCCTCTTCCAAGGGAAAAGATGGACATTCAGTGAAACAGGGGAATTTCAAATGTTCCTGTTGAAACAACCAGAGATGAACAGAAAGTTTGACCTTCAAGTACAGGATTCAGGGGATGCATAGAGAGCATGGACACAAAGGTTAAATTATGAGGGTTTTAATGATGTTGAACTGCGTATATTCCTGAAAGGAAAGATGATATTGATAATACTCATAGGAACCTTCTCATTTAACAGAGGAGGTTGGAGAAGCTTTTATAGATGAGTCACAGGGGAGAGCTGAATTTGAAGATATATTGTTAAATGGAGTCAATGGGTGAAATGGAAATGTACTTGGAGAAAGAGAAAGGAGATGTAGAATAGGCTAAGATATTTCATATAAAAGATATTTTATGTAGCTTTTCCAATGGTATAGAAGGGTGAAGGTGAGGGGGAATGAGGGAACCTTCAATTTCATCAGAAATGGCTCAGAGAGGAAACACCATAGACACTCAATAGGGTATAGACATCTAGAAGAAAAAAGGAGGTAAGAGGGATGGGGGGGAAGGAGTGATGTGGGTGATAGAGGAGAGGGTAGATTATAGGAGAGGATAGTCAGATATAGCATATTTTCTTTTTTACTTTGTGCAAGATGCTGGGATTGGGTGGTCTGTCAAGGCCACAGGGCTGGGTGGTTGCTGGGTCTCTGGGGTGGATGTAGGCTTGGGATCTCCTGGTCCCAGGGCTGGTGTTCTGTCCACTGGGTCATTGTGCTGCCCCACAGCACATTTTTGAAGAGGAACAAAGTGAAAGGAGAGAGAAAATAAAATTGATGGTAGTGGGAAGGAATTACAATCAGCAACAGCAACTATGGAAAAAATATGGAAGCAACTTCTATGATGGACTTATGATAAAGAAAGTGATCCACCCAAGACAGAATTATTGGTGTCAGAACACAGACTGAAACACATTTTTTTCTCTTTCTTTTACTTTATTTCTCATGAGATTTTATATTTTTTAGGGGAGGGATTATTATGTTTATTCTTAAACAAGAATATTTTAGAAATGTGTAAATAAATTAAAGGAAAATAGAATTGAGAATGAGGATTCAGAGGAAAGCATCCATAGGAAATAGAACTGTCTGCTCTAGAAAAAAAAAGTGTGTAGAGCAGAACAACTAGTTCTCTTAGAGTACTATTCTTTGAAGTCAGGATGGTCAGAGTTCAAATCCTAGTTAACAATCAGAAGAAATATTTCACTCTGAGATATTTAGTTTTAGTGTCTAATCTTCTTTGTTCTCTTACACTATGCTAGAGTTAGACTCAATGGCCCATAAGTAATAATAACCATAGAGTTAATTCCAGCTCTAGATTGTTATCATAGTGATGAAAGAGGAAAAAGGAAAGACCACTTATTATTAGGTGGGAATTAAAGGTAAGAATCTTTTGAATTGGGTATAGAGAGGAGACAAGGAGGGGAGAGAGAGAGAGAGAGAGAGAGAGAGAGAGAGAGAGAGAGAGAGAGAGAGAATGACAGAGAAACAGTAGAAACACCACATGATGTTGATCATTGGAGTGATGGAAGAGTTCAAAAATGGGGAAGAAATGAGAAATCACAGGTAAAGGAGAGATGTAAAGGGAAAAGAAACCTGCCAAAATGTAGGGTAAACTAGGTAGATTTCCTAATGTACTATATTTGAAATTGACTCCTTGAGATTAAATCCTACCATGGCTTCTGATGAAGCTTTGTTATTTAGAAGTTACTAAATCACTGTCAACCTCAGTTTTCATCTCATTCAATTTATGGGGCTAGAATTTACAGTATGTAAGTTTTATGATCCTTTAGAACCCAGAGAGTGAAAAACATGTTTACTTCAAATAAATTTTCTTGTAGAGAGAGAGAGTTAAGGGAAATAAGTCATTGAGGAAAAAGACGGTGACAGAGGCAAGTATCCATAGGACATGGAAGTATGGGTATTAAGGGAAATATGAAGAGGAAAATTTTCAGGTACCATCATGGAGTCTTTTTGGAAGTCTGAATGACCTGACTTCAAATCCTGCTTCACATTCAGGATAAAGATGTGACTCTTTACAATTCAGTTAGCATGTCTAAGCCTCCTTCTGCTGTTTTAATACAATGGAGTTGGACCTAAAAACCCATAGAGTTCTTTTCAGCTCTAAAGTTTTGATCATAGAAATAGTGGGGGGGGGGAATACTGCATATTTATATGTGGGAATTAGAGTAAGGAGAAAATATATTTGAGTTGCAGATGGAATGAAGAGAGAGAAGGAGAGAGAGAGATAGCAAAAAGGAAAAGAAAGAGGCAGGCAGAGGCAGGAGACAGATCTAGAGAGCAAGAGAGGGCATTGTAGGGGAAGTGAACAATAGAGACATGAGACCACAGAGTAGTAGTGTTTCAAAGGTAGAGGACTCCTGAGGAGGAAGGTGTAGCATGATGCAAAGAGATCTGACCTTGGGGTCAGAAACCAAATACAAAATGACTGACTGGGTGATGCTGAGCAATTCATGTCATCTCTCTGTCTCAGTATCCTCTTTTGTAAAACAATGACACTGGCCTTGATGGTCTCTAAGCTCTTTCTACCTCCAAGACCTGTTGGGTGAAATGGAGCAAAAGGCAAGTCCACTTAGGATTAGAGTGGGAAGAGAGTAGAGGAGTTAGGAAGAATTGTTCATTGAGCAGGAGAAAGATATAGAGAGAATGAATAACCGAGTGTCCTTCGAGGGTCATTTGTGGGAGTAATGCAATGAAATCTACATTTTTATATTCTTCGGAGTCAATATATCCTAAGTTCAAATCCTTTCTCACACATGTTCATACTAGTTTAGTGATCCTGGGAATGATATAAACTCATCTGTACTCAGAGAATGCCAAATTGTTTACCACAATTGAGTCACTTCACTTGTCTGAGCCACAGTTTTCTCTTCTTTCGACTCTTGAGTTTAGACTTGATGCTCTCACATTTTCCTCTAGTTGTATAGTGCTGTGAGGGCCAGAGGGAAAGAAAGTACTGGGCATCTGTTGTCATGTGTGTATATTGGAATAGGAACTACAATCATTTTGCTACATCTTGATGGTCTTCAAATGTCAAAATCCCCAAAGTCCCTAGTGGCCTAATATTAGAAATGAAAATCCTAAACCCCTGTGCAAGGACATGGTCAAAGTCATATCCACTGTTGTAACAAGTACTGGCTGTCCATTGATATGAGACCATGTATGTTTTTCTGAAAGGACTTTGTCAAGTTTAATAGTATTAGGCCTTCCCCTTATCTCCTGCCCTTGCTTTGACATGTCAATCAACATTCATTAGCTACCAACCACCTCTCAGGCATCATACTAAACATTGGAAATGTAAACACAGGTCAAAGGTAGTCTCTGCTCTCAAGGAGCTCTCCATCTATTTGTAGAGACAACATACCAAAACTATGAACAATCTAGGTATGAGCACGATACATTTTAAATGGAAAGGCATTAAAATAACAGGGTTTGGGGAAAAGCTTTCTATAAAAGATTGGATTAAAGCTGACACTTGAAAGAAGTCAGGGAAGCCTTGATAAGACTGAAAACCATCATAGACCTGGGAAGCAGATAATGGTCAGAATCAGAAGGTGGAGTTTGTTGATGTGGGAATAAAAAAGAGGCCAATGTCATTGGATCAGAGTTTATGTATAGGAGAGACATGATTGAAAAGATGGACAGTTAGAAAAGATTTTGAATGCCAACAAGATAGTTTTAAGTTTCATCCTGGAGACAATTCTAGGTCATTGAGAAGTGGAGTTCTATGTAGCACTTGATCATTTGGACAGTAGAGGGGAGGAAGGAGAGGAATTGGGTGAGAATGGAGGCAGGAGGAGCAAAAAAAAAGGGTTCTTTCCATAATCCAGGAATTAGATAATGAGGAAGTTCTCCACAGAGGTGGCAGTGTCAGAGGATAGAGGCAGCATATGAGGGAGATGTAAAAAAGGTAAAATAAACAGGCCTTGCTAACAGATAATAAATCCTTTGGTTTTTCTTAGAAATATATCCTCTCTGATTCATCTCCTTTGATTCTTCCCTTGTGAAATGCCTGTAAAATGCTGCTTTGTATTCTGAGTGACTGAATTTATGCTAAAGGCAAATTTGTTCTTTTGAAAACTGCAGCTATTCGTGGAGAATAGCCTTCTTTAGCAGTTTAGTAATAGTAGTGGGCTATAGCATGTGGGGGGAACTGACAAACCTACTATACATTGGGGATATGTCTACCCCAAGCATGTGAAAATTTCTCTCAACAGAATAGCAGATAAGAAGAATTTGTTCCACTGCACATAAGGTGACTGAAATAGGCACTGTGGAGTGATTAGAGCTTGGTCTGCAAAGGTCCTCCATTGCAACCCAGGCCATCACTTTTCCTGAGTTTTGCCCCTCCACTGGACTTCAATGACTCTGAAAGAGAGACTGAGACTGACTAGTTATGGCAGTCTACCTCATTTAAATGCAGTGAAAGTCAAAATATCAGCCTTCATCGTCTATTTTAACTTCAATATAATGACATCTTTGATCCTCTGAAAACAAAGATGGAATAATTACACAGCAACAACAGAAACTGGTGTTGTTTTGCTCATGCTTTCTAACTTTGACTTCGGTTCACTGACTTTTGGCTAACTAGAGGGCTTCTTACAAGAGGTTAAGAGAATTATCCAACAATCTGATGTTAGAAGGATGATTAGTGTGACTCAATCTGAGCTGATGGAGTGATAGGACACCTGGGACTCTGCTGGAGTGCACAGATGTCAAACTTTTTAAACTACAATGCAGTCTCCCATGGTTCTGAGTCATCTTCCTACTCTTTTGGTGACAAAAGTCACTGTATTCAAATTTCTTTGGTCTAAAGGAGACCAGAGTGAAACAATTACTTAGAAAGGGTCTTGATTCCCTTATTTGTTTGTTATGGATTTACACTAAGGACAGTTCTGTGCTAGTGAATTATCTTACTTATTTATAATCATTGACCAAGGCTAGGACTATATATCTTGGCAAAGACACTCACTTCCCAAGGTATCTCTGAATGTGTTGTTAATCATAATTTCATTAGGTTAAAAATGAAATAACAAAGTTAGTTTTATAAATGAAGTTTAATTCTCTAGGATCTTACCAAAACCCATGGGTGGATGGCATCCTTGTAAATACCAAACTTGATACAAAATTTTGGGAGCATTTTATACAAAGTGAACAAAGAATCATAAAACTTTTGGTGAGGGTGGCTAGGTGGCATAGTGGATAAAGTACCGGCCCAGGAGTCAGGAGTACCTGGGTTCAAATCTGGTCTCAGACACTTAATAATTATCAATAATTACCTAGTTGTGTGGCCTTGGGCAAGCCACTTAACCCCGTTTGCCTTGCAAAAACCTAAAAGAAAAACCTTTTGGTGGCCAGCCAATGAGATTTTACAGATGACATGGTTTTGCAAGTCTTACAATATTTGCTTAAAATTTCTATTGACAAGAATTCCAATTATGATGAAGAGTAAATGTTTACAAATAACAATAGGATTTTCTCTCCTCATCCAAAATGTCTCTTAACTTGAGTTTGGTTGATCAGGTAAGGAATTTATTGGTGACCTGATGGCATTGACACAGGTGAAGTCAACATTGTAGGACACAAGCCTTACATAGCAGACTGATATTTTATCACTATTAGTTAAAGGTTAAGAGTCTAAATTCTGATCAGAAATATATAGATCAAGAAGTATTAATTCCATTTTGAAGAATATCAGATTAGACAATATGTTTGTATGTGTGTGTATGTGCGAGAGAGAGACAGAGAGACAGAGAGACAGAGAGAGAGACAGAGAGACAGAGAGAGAGAGACAGTGATGGAGAAATTCTTTGTGTTAATTAATTAGAGAACAAATGCATAAGCAGTATAGACTGTTTAATGTGTATTTCCAAATTGTGAGGAAGGGGAAGAAGTAGATCAGGTGTGGAGAAAGAGGCATTTCTATGTTTTGATGGAATTAATCTGGATCAATCAGAATAGAGAAAGGAAATTGGGCCTTCCTAACATCTTGAATGCACCTACTTTTCTCTTTTGACCCTACCCCTATTCTGGTACAGTGTCTCATTATGTTACTGATGGGATTTGGGGTAAGCAAATAACGATAGAAATTGAGGATTACTGAAAAAGGAAGGAATTTGCATGCTCCCTGAGATTTCAAAACTGCTCAGGATTTATTGTAAAATATTGCTAAGTAAACAGGTTAAAACTTTTTTCCTCCCAGAAAGCCAGTAAACACTTTAGGAGGGTGAATGACAACAAAAGTCTAGACCATGTTGCTTGGGAGAGAGAGAGAGAGAGAGAGAGAGAGAGAGAGAGAGAGAGAGAGAGAGAGAAAACAAACTAAGAGAATCAAATTCTGAGATGAGAGGTTCAGAGAAAGAGCAAAGAAATGTGGGTATAGACAGAGAAAACTGGGTATTAAGGAAACTATTAAGGTATTAAGGAAGGAAATGAAAATATGTAAAGGTATAAGACCCCTAGAAAATGTGGTGCAAACCATGTAGGTGTCCTAGTGGTTAGAGAATTATACTTGGAGTTGACTGTTGAGCTTCAGTTCCATATCAGGTACTGACATTCTGTTTTACTCTGGAGGAGCCCCTCAACTGTTGTCAGGCTCAGTTTTAATATCATGTAATTCATTGCAATGGACCTGATAGTATCTCAGTACCCCTCAGCTCTAAGATTCTCTGATTTCCAGAGATGAAAGTTTGTCCACTTGAGATCCATCTCAGAATAGAGAGATAGAATTTGGGGGAATCAGTCAATGAGCTTGAGGAGACAGAGAAAAGGGTTCATAGGAAACAGATATGTAGGGATTGCAGGAGAGCTGAAAACAGAAAGAGATAAAAGTAAGCCCCTGGAAATTTTTGTGAGAGATATAGAGTTGGAGGGAAGCTTGCAGTGATGAAGAGGGACCACTAGCCATGAGGGTTGGGGGAAATGTGTGATGTGACACAGTAAGGTCACTGGAGTATAGAACACTGTCCTGAACAATCATATTCTGCATATTCTAAAGGACTCTTATTGGAAGTGTAGATGATCTGAGTCCAAATCCTAGTTAATATTCTTAAAAAGTGTTTGACCCTGTGTAATTTTATTATAGTGCCTGCTTCTGTCCTCTGGTATATTATAATCCAGTGGGACTCAATGGCACCTATAGTCCTTTCCAATGCTAAATCTATGATTATATTGATGATTGTGGTAAAAGAAAAAAACACCTATTTGACATGGGACTTGATGACGTTGATAATGCTTGTCCTTCTTTATTGAAGAAGACCATCACATCAGGGAAGATGATACTATGACAAGCATGTGACCTGGATTTTGAGTGAGGCAGGATTGTGCTAAATTACCAGCCTCTGATATGGATCAGGATGATTGGAGATGATTCTGGATGAAGGCAATCAAGGTTAGGTGATTTGACTAAAGTCACACAGTTAGTAAGTATCAAGTGTCTGAGGCTGAATTTGAACTCCTGTCACCTGATTCCAAGACCAGTGCTCTATCCACTGTGCTACCTAGCTGCCTTAGGGGTAGAAATTAGAGTGAGGATAAAAAATTTTTGAGGGGGAGAGAGAAGGAAGGGAGAGAGAGAGGTAAACTGAGAAAGAGAGAAAGAAATAGAAGCTGAGATTAGAGTCAGAGATACATAGACATAGATAGAAAAAGTCTTTGAAATAATTAGAGATACCCAGAGATAAATCTTTAGAGAGGAAGGGACAGAAAGCAAGGGGGAAAAATACAACCACATTTTTATAAGTGAGGTAAGAGAACATTATGAAGAAAAATTAAGAATAAAAATTAGAGGTCACAGGTGAAGTAGAGGTGCAAATGGGACAGACACTTGGCAGGCATAGAGCAGTCCGGGTAGGTGTCCTAGTGGACAAAACACTGTATCTAGAATTTTCTCTTTGAATGTAAATCTAACCACAGCCACTGATAAGTTCTGTTGCTCTGAAGAAGTCATTTATCCATGGTCTGCCTCAGTCTCCTGCTTAATAAAACCTTGAGATTGACTTGATTTCATAATTTCACAACAATGGTGAATTTCAGTGACCTTTTGGACAATTATAGGTAGCAAAGAAAATCCTTATGGAGTTGGGCAGAGAAGAAAGTTACTATTAGAGGTTATAGGGTTATCAGGGAGGTCAGAGATACAGAGAAAGGCCAACTGGGAAGTCAAGTTGGTCAGTACACACACACACACACACACAAACACACACACAGACATATATTATATATATATATATATATATATATATATATATATATGTGTGTGTGTGTGTGTGTGTATGTGTATAAACATACAGCTTCATCCATTAGCAGTTTGATTTGGGGGACTTGAAATTCAAACTTACTTCCTTTTCTTCCTAATGTTTAAAACTCAGCATTTTGCTTAATGTTTAAGCTTCAATTTCTTCTATTATACTTAAATGAATTTGGACTCAATGACTTCTAGGTTTCCTTCTATCTCTAAATCTATGATTATAGTCATAATAAAGGGGGGTAAGCCCTTACTTATGTGATTTACAAGAAGGAGAAAACTCTTTTAAGGAAGAGATAGGGAAATTAGAGGGAGAAAGGGAGGGAGGGAGTAAAGGAGAAAGAAGGAGAGGGGAGAGAGAGAAAGAGTGAGAGAGAGAAATTGTTGGAATGAGATATAGAGTCAGAGATAGATAGGTAGATAAGATAGATAGATAAGGGAATGGTAGGAATGTAGTAAAAGAAAGCAGACATTTAGCAAAAGAGACAGTCAGTGACAGATGTATGTGCACACATGCACACACAGACACACACACACACACAGTGAACAAGAAACAACTCATAAAATAATGAATAAGAGAGTAACAGAACAGACATATATAGAGGAAAATAAGGAAGGGAGATAGACAACAATGAAGGAAAGATGCAAATGGAAAAGGTACTTGCAGAGGTAGAAGAGACCAATTAGGTATCAAAGTGAAATGTAAATGTACATGTAAATTTGATTCATTGAGTTTAAATTGCACCAGAGCTTTGTTCCTCTGGATGTCACTTAATCACTTTCAGCCTCAGTTTTCTCTTTATAAAATTATGGGGTTAAACTTGATGATATTTAATGTTGCTCCAGTTCCATGATGCTATGCTTTTCAGAAAGAGAAAAGATTATCCCCTTGGGTTTGAGACCAGAGAAGAGTAAATAGGTTGTGCAGGAAGAATACAGAGATGGAAACAGGCTATGCAGGAGATTTCCAGAGATGTAAAATCCAGAAATGGGAGTAGGAGGAATGTGCCCATCATACAGCTAAATTTCTTAATGGACTGTTCTTGGAAGTTCTGGGTTCATAATCCTATTTCATGGTTTCAATTAATGTTTGACCCCAGACAATTCAATTAGAGGGGCTTGGGCTATTTATGTTTTAATAGGATAATGGAATTAGACTCAATGGCCTCTTACTTCCAGCTCTAAATCGGTGATTATATTAATTATAAAGTAAAAAATAAAACACCACTGATTAATGAAAAGGAATTAGAGCAAGAAAAAACTTTTAAGGAGGAAGGAGAGAATGGCAGAGCTAGATTAAAAAAAGGGAGGGCTAGGCAAAGAGAAAGACAATAACATGAAATTATTATTGATTGGGAATAAGATCAAGGAAAGGAAAACTTCTGAGGAGAATGAAGACAAGACAGAAGCAGATGGAATGAGTGATGTAAAGAGAAAGGGAGACAGAATGAAAGAGAGCTAGGGAGAGCAGGGAGACAGAGACAGAGAAAGAGAGAAATATACAAATAAAATCAGAGAGAAACAGAAAAAGAGAATCAGAGTCAGACATGGACAAATGACGGCAAGGTATTATAATGGATACAGCATTATACTTCACTTTTGTAGTCTAAATTTAAATTCTACCTTACCTGCTGAGCCTCAGACTCTAAAGAAGTCACTTAACCACTGTCAATCTAAATTTTCTCCATAGTAAAATCATGGGGCAGGATTTGCTAGTATGGAATGACCATCCAACTTCATGATCTTATGGGTACCAGTGAGAGCAAAGGATGTCCCCTTGGGATTAAAATAGACAGAGAGAGTTGGGAGAAATCATGTCTCATTGAGGCCAGAGATGCTGAGAAGTGACTTTTGGAAAGTGACCTAGGTAGGTGTGTTCCACAAAGTCTCTTAGTGATCTCTTGTTGGAAGGTAGCACTACCTGAGGACAAAACCTGCCTTGACCATAATCTTGTTATCTCCTTGATGCTGAATGTTGTTCACTATCTCAGTTGTGTCTGACTCTTTGTGACTCCATTTGGGGTTTTCTTGGCAGAGATACTGGAGTGCTTGGCAGGTCACTTAAATTATCCAAGCCTCACTTTCCTCTGCTCTGCAATGCTGGGGTTGGAGTCCATAGCTCAAAAAGATTCCTTCCAGCTTCAAATCTCTCATAATCTTGGAGATAAAGTCAGGGGAAAGACCATATATTATTCATTGGGATGAAGACTTAGACAATAAGGTTTTAGGAAGACACAACTAGCATGAAGGAATTTTTCTAGAGAAGGAAAGAAAAAGAAGGGATTAAAGGAAGGATTGGTAGGACATGACTGAAATATAGGTGGTAGGAGAGAGAGAGAGAGAGAGAGAGAGAGAGAGAGAGAGAGAGAGAGAGAGAGAGCTGGAACAATGACATGAAAAAAAATAAAGATACAGATTAAACGAGAAATGACCTCTTGATAATTGACAGGGGAGTGTGCAAGAGGCCAGATTATAGGGAGGTGAGGGACAGAGGCAGAGACCCAAAGGTGAGGGAGAGAGAGAGAGTGTGGGATAATTCCAGTAGTGGGGATTGGAAGAAAGACAGCTAAGGAATATAGTGTATAGAGTTAGCCAGTTATTCAACAAAGCAATTATGGAGCTTGTCTTTTGTACCAGGCAATATGTTATATCCTCGAAATTCAAATAAAAGGAAATAAAAACAGAATCCCTGCCCTCAGGGAAATGCATTTCAGGAGTGGAAGCCAAAATAATAAAGGAAGCTGAAAAGTGAATGTGGTTTTGGGGAGGAGGGTGCCCATTGTGGGGCCAAGATCAAGCTGTCCTGAGTGTATCCTAATTGTAAATATAGAGATGGTAGTCATAGGTGCCCTCCATAAAGAGAGGTTCTGGAACGAGTCATCCATTCAGAGAGAGATATTTCTGGGTCTGATGGTTCTTCTGAGGAGTGTATTCCAGGTCAGAAGGGAGTTTCCAAGAAGAAGATGCTCCTGGAGTTGATGGAGAAGTCCAGAAGACAGACTGATAAGAAATGAGTTCTGGATTTTGGAGTCCTAAGTACCTGAGTTCAAATCCTGCTTCAGGTAAGTTACCTAAGTAAGGTCTCTCCCAGACTGGGTTTCTTTCTCTAAAGAATGGTTCCTTCCAACTTGGATGGCCTGTAGTTTCCAGTCAGTTCAATGTGCTTATGAATGACAAAGGGAGAAATATCTCCCTTCATGTTCTGGAAAGAGAAAGACAAAGAAGGAATCAGTCACTGAGTAGAGGAAAGACTTAGAGAAGCAAGACAAGTTAGGAAGGGGCCTGGTTTGACTGGAGGAGGCAACTGTTCTAAAGAACCAAAGAGAAAACTAGAGAAAGAGAATTACATGTTAATGTGCAAACAAATAAAAGCACAGGAAGGTACACCTCTCAATTATGGGGTGAGTCAAACAGAAGTCATATTTGATATAGCATTATACCTTACATTGACTATTTGATTTTAAGTCACACAACTGCTACTCACAAGTATTGTTAATCTGGAGAAATCACTTTTAGCCTCAGTTTTCTGTTTAGTTAAATTTAATTAGTTATTTTTGATGTCTAATGATGCCAACGTTCTCTGATCTTATGGGTACAAGATAGAATGTAAAGACCCCTTATGTACTTGAGGTTGGAGAAGCCCACAAGAGTTAATGTGAATAGAGCATGAAAGAGAATAGAGAGACAGAGAAGAATCACCTGAGAAGAATGTGTGTATGTGTCACAGTTATGTGTCTTGCCCTAGTGGTCTGATCTTTGAAGTCTTGCTGACCTGAGGTAAAATCCTCCTTCACATTATGTATTATTATTTGAAATTATTGAATTCACTCAGAATGCCTAAACCTCTGTTTCTTCTGTTATAATTAAAAGGAGTTGGACTTGGTGACCTTAAGTTTCCTTCTAGATACCAATATATGATCATATTACTTATAGAGAGAAAAAGAAAAGACAAGTTTTTATAGGATTTGAATGAGGAAAGAATGAGAGATAGATAAGGAGAGAGACAAACAGATAAGGAGATAGATAAAGAGAGAAAGACAGACAGATAGAAAGACAGACAAAAATGACAAAGACAGAGAAAACTATTATTTTGAATAGGTAATGGGGGAAGAGACCATTAAGGAAGTCATACTTGGTGTAGTGTGAGGAAAAATTCAAGGGATTTAGTAGATGGAAGACTACATTTTTAATAAAGGCTCTTTGAATTTGAATTCTACAATACATTGACATCTGTGTTAGTGGGGGCAATTCACATAATCTCTCTCAAACCAAGTTTCTTTTTCTCTTAATTGATGGTGTTAAAATTCATAGCCTCCAATGTTGCACCTTCTCTATGATCCTATGGATAGCATTAAGAGAAAAGAAAGCCCTTGTGGATATGGGTTAGAAGGAGAGATAAAGGGGCAGCTGGGTGGCACAGTGGGTAGGGCACTGGCCCTGGAGTCAGGAGTACCTGAGTTCAAATCTGGCCTCAGACACTTAATAATAACCTAGCTGTGTGGCCTTTGGCAAGCCACTTAACCCCATTGCCTTGCAAAAACTAAAAAAAAAACACCCTAAAAAAGGAGAGAGATAAGATTACAGGCAATAATGTATCAGTAAGGAGGGAGACAAAAAGAAGGGGTCACTCCAATGACATGAGCACAAAATGCGGGTATCAAAGGGCTAGGTCTTTTAGTGTACTGTTGCTGGAAATCAGGATTAACTGGGTTCAAATCCTGTCTCAGTCACATTTTTGTCAGTTCTGATGCTGGGCAGGTCACTTAAATTATCCCACTCTTCTTTTCCTCTGCTCAGCAATGCTAGGGTTGGAGTCTATAGCTCAGAAAGATTCCTTCCATCTTCTAATCTCTAATAATCTGGGAGATAAAGTCAGGGAAAAGACCATATATTATTCATTGGGATGGAGACTTAGACAATAAGGTTTTAAGAAGACACAACTAGCATGAAGGAATTTGGAGAAGGGAAAGACAAAGAAGAAAAAGAAGGGAGAACAGGGCTAGTGGGACATGACAGAAATGTGGGTAGAACAGTGGCAGTCATAGAAATAAGGATATAGTATAAGCAAGAAACAGCCTGTTGGTAATTAGCAAGAGAGTGTAGAAAAGGCCAGAGTATAGGTAGGTGAGAGACAGAGGCAGAGGCACAAAGATGAGGGAGAGAGAGCATGAGGGATAACTTCAGTAGTGGGAATTGGAAGAGAGACAGCTAAGGGACTTAGTGAATAAGATTAGCCAATTATACAACAAGCATTTATTGAGCTTGTCATATGTAACAGGCATTATACTATGTCCTGGGAAGACAAATAGAAGGAAACAAAAATAGAATCTGTTTTCACAGAACTACATTTCCAGTGGTAGAAATCAGCATAGCAAAGGAAACTGAAAAGTGAGTGTGTATCTTAGAGGAGGGTACCGAGGATGAAGCCAAGATGAAGCTGTTCTGAGAGAATCCTGGTAGGAAATGTAGAACTGGGTGGTGTGGGTGCCCTCCATAAAGGGAGGAGCCATCCATTCAGAAGGATATGTTTCAGGGTCCAGTGCTTCTTGTGAGGAATGAAATCAAGGTCTGAAGAGATCTTCAAGGAAGAAGTGTTTCATGGACCTACTGGAAAAGTCCAGAAGGCAGCCTGATGAAAAATGAAGAACCCTAGAATTTGGAGTCTTATATACCAGAGTTCAAATCTTGCTCCTAGGTAGGGTGCCTAGTTAAGGTATCTAATCTTTCCCAGATAAGGTTTCTTTCTTGAAGAAACTTGTCTTTTGTGGGGTGGCTAGATGGCACACTGGACAGAGCACTGGCCCTGGAGTCAGGAGTACCTGAGTTCAAATCCAGCCCCAGACACTTAATTGCCTAGCTGTGTGGCATTGGGCAAGCCACTTGTCCGCATTGCCTTGCAAAAAAAGAATCATGTCTTTTAATTGGATGGCCTTAGTTTCCTCTAGCTCAATGTTTATGTGAATGAGAAAGAGAAAAAAAACCCTTATGATTCTGCAAAGAGGCAAAGAGTAGAGACAAAGACACATAAGAAACAGACCACTGAGGCAAGACAAGTGAAGACAGGACCTGGTTTGGGGAGAGGGTTCTAGTTTTCCTAGAGAAACAGAGAGACAAAAAGAGAGAAATTGACAGGGAGAAAGAGAAAGAGAAAGAGAACTACATGATAATGGGCAAAGAAATGAAAGCAGAGACCTTTGTAGAGAACAGTGACTAACTGCAGAAGAAAACCACCTCTCAATTGTAGGGCAAATCAGTTAGGAGTTTTAGTAGAATAGAGTATTATACTTAGAGTTCACAATTTGATTTTAAATCCCATATTGACTGCTAATAAACTTTGTTACTTTGGAGAAGGCACTTAAGCAATGTCAACCTCTAGTTTCCCTTCATTCCATGTATTAGGTAGACTTTGATGATATTTAATGACAAATCATTTCTATGATGTTTGGGATCCAGAGAGAGAAGAGTGAGAACTTGAAATTATGCTTGGAATGGCCTGAGAGATTTAGAGGGAATCTGCAATTAAGTATGAGAAGGAAAAGAAAGAAAATAGGAAATAGAAGTGTGTGCACTGGGGCAAATATGTAGATCCAAACAGCCAGATCTCCTAGCAACTCTTATTGGAAGTGAGAATGCCCTAACTTCAAATCCTCCTTCACATTTTAATTTATGGTTAACCTTGGTCAATTCAGTTAGGGTGTATTACTCTCTGTACTATACTATAGTAAAATAGAATTGGACAAAATGAACTCTTGGTTTCTTTACAGCTTTACATCTATGATCATATTGATTATAGGGAAAAAAGGAAAGATCCATTACTAATGCCTGGAAATTAGAGCAAAGAACAAAAGCTTCAAAGGAAGAGAGACAGAGATAAGAAGCACAGATAGGGAAATAGAGGACAAAACAGAGAGAAAGATGATAAGAGACAGAGATGAAGGTAGAGTGATAGTGAAATATTAAGAGAAACTCAGAGAAAGAGAGACACAGAGATAAAGAGGAAGAGACAGAGAACCACATGATAATGTGCAAGGGAGTAATGGGATTGACAATCATGTAGGAAAAGAGAAACAGAGATAAGAGACCAAAGGTGAGGGAGAGATGAAAAGGGGAAAAAAACACCTTATTCTTATGTTAGCTTCCAACAAACCAGCTCCTTTTCCTGATGGATACAACATTCTATTTGTTTTATAGAAAATTCTATAAGTTTTAGAGTTCAAATACCTTGTCATGAGCTAATGATAAGCTTTTTACTCTGGAGAAGTCACTTACCTACTGGCAGCTTCACTTTTCTATTTATTAAATTGATAGATCTGAAATTGATGGTGTCTAATGATGCTTAAGTTCAGTGATCCTATGGGGATAAGAGAAAGCAAAGCCAGCCTTTGAGGACTTGGGGAGAAGGGAGTTAGAGTTAGAAGGAACAGGGGAATAGGGAGGGGAGAGATACAGAAAAGAGGGACCTGCTTCCCTTAGTGGCCTTCACATTCTTGATAATGTCTGAAACTCAGCAATTCACTTAGAGTGTTTAACTTCTGTTTCTGTTAATTATAATTAAATTAGTTTGGGCCCCATGGCTCTTAAGGTTCCCTCCAGCTCTATATCTTTGATTTTAATGATACCTGGGAAAAAAGAAAAGGTCAATTATTTTGGGTTATGACCTACAATAAGGAGAAAAAAATTCTAAGGAGGTATAGAAGGGGAAAGAGCAGTAGGGAGAATGAGAGTGACAGAAAGAAAGAGGGACACATAGATAGGAGACAGAAAGCAATAAAAGCATAAGGACAGGATGCGGCAGTGAGACACCCAGAGGTAGATAAAGGAAAAGAAAGGAGACAAAGAGACAACAAGAAAGACAGAGAGAACCATCTGATAATGAGTAATGGAGTGAGGGGGAAAATAACATTATTTAGAAAAAAATTATGAGAAAAGAGAGGAGACCCCAGGTTCTGGAGAGAAGCACAGAGAAGACAGTTGGCATGAATTGAATAAGCCAGGTAGGTGTCCAGAGAGTCATATTAAACCACTTACAAACTCTGCTCCTCTGGAGAAGTCACTTAACTCCTGCCTACTGTAATCTTCTACTCATCAAATTTAGGGGACTGAATTTGTTGGGGTCTAATGATATTTCAATTCATTCTGCATTGCCAAGAGAAAAAGGGTTATCCACTTGAAATTAAGCTTGAATGAAGATATAGAGTTGGAAAGAATCAGGCCTTGTGGATGAGATGGAAACACAGAGAAGCATCTACTGGAAATAGAAATATATGTAGTGTGAGGATAATGTAGAAGAGAACAGCCAAGGTTCCTAGTGGAATTTTCTTGGAAGTCAGAATGACCTGAATTCAAATGCTAATTAATAATCTGAATATTTGATATTGAACAATTCAGTAGCAGTGTCTAAGCTTCTCTCTTCTTTTACACTATAATAGAATTCAACTCAATGGATCCTAGTTTTAATTTCAGTTCTAAATTTACAATCATAGTCATGAAAGAAGATAAAGAAAATTCCATTTATTTATGAAAAGAAATTAGAATAAGGAGTAAAATATTTTGAAGAGGAGAGAGAGAGAGAGAGGAGGGGGGAGAGAGGGAGAGAGAAACAGAGACAGAAATGGAAAGAGACAGAGACTGATATAGTGATAAAGGAGAGTATCAGTGATACGTTAAAAACAGAGAGAGAGGCACAATAATAGAAACAGAGATGAGAGAGAAAAGAAAGGGAGAGAGAAGTCACAAGATAATTATAAGAGGAGTAATGGAAAGAATGGAAAATGAGGAAGAAATAAGAAACCACAGATGAGAGGGAGATATAAAGTGAAGGGACATTTGACAGTATAGGGCATGCTTGCTGTCCTATTGGACAAAGTAATCATCTTGGAACTGATTATTTGAGTTTCAGTCTCACATCGATTGCTGAAAATTTTGTGACTCTCATGAAAGCAATTAATCAGTATCAACCTCAGTTTTTTGCTTAGTAAATTTCAGAAGTGGACTTGATGGTTTTTAATAATGTTGAAGTTCAATGATTTTCATTTCAGAGGATAAAGAAAATCCTTTTAGACTTAGAGTAGGAGAAAACAGAGTTAGAGGGAACATGGTAGCAAGGAGGAGAGAGACAGAGAGAGAGACAGAGATTACTTCATGATAACAAATAAGGTAATGATAGAAGAGATATTATGAAGGAAAATGAAATACTCGGAGAACAAAGGTAAGAGAGATATGATGGGAAAGGAAACATGGAGGGCAAGCCTGCTAGGTATCTTAATGGACAGAGTAATCTATTTGGAACTGAGTATTTGAGGTTAAATGACTGCTGACAACATTGTTATTCTGAAGAAATCACTTAACCAGTGTCAATCTCAATTTTTGGTTTGCTAAGTTATGGTGCTGGACTTGATGGTATCTTATAATGTTGAAATACAATGATCTTAAAGGGGTCAGTGAGAGCAAAGGAAACCCTTGTTGCCTTGAAATTGGAGAAGGAATTTAGAATTGGAGGGAACAGAGCACCAGGGAGGGCAGATAAGGAGAAGATCCACTGGCTGGGATAGTAGATGTATGTCATAGAACTATGTCCAGTGTTTTGATTGATGAAGTCTTGGGGATAGAAGTGTAAATTTTACTTGCCATTCTTTATAATTGTTTGAAATTAGACAGTTCTTTTAGTGTTGAGGCCCTATTTCTTTTTTTTAATAATTAAGTGAATTTAGCCTTGATGGCCCCTAAAATTCCTTCCAGCTATGAATCTATGATGATTTTGTAATACATTTTTTTAAAAGACACTTATTTGGGATGACAATGAGAGCAAGAAAAAGAAAAGTTATTAATCAGAGTGAAAGGGGGAGGGGAACCCTTTGCAAGTGCAGGACAAGTGTTGTAGTTGTCATTGTGGCCAAAGCATTCTACTAAGAGTTGACTTCTTGACTTCCATAGCTGCTGCTGATGAACTTCCTTCCTCTGGAGATGTCACTTAACTACTGACAGTCTCAGTTTTTTCCTCAATATATTTATTAGTCTGTCCACTGTGCCACCTAGCTGCCCCATTCTTATTTTTTTTATTTTAATTTTTTCCTCTTTACTTTATTGCTCATGAGGGTCTGTATTTTGGGGGGGGGTATTAGGTTTACTCTTAAACAAGAATATTTTAGTAATGTATAAAAACATCATTTGCACAAAAATAAAATAAATATAATTTTTAAAAAAGAACTCATGGAGACTGAATGAAGTCTGAAACATACTTTTTTAACCTTGTTTTCCTTGGGTATATGTTTGTGTTTTTCTTTTTTAACATAGCTAATGGAGAAATTGTTTTCATGACTGCACATTTATAGTCTATAGCATAGAACTCAAAATTTTTTCTAAAGATGCCCCAGCTCCATGATCTAGATTTCAGAGGGAGAAAATTACGTCTGTCTTTAATTAAATTTGGAATAGAGTGACAAAATTAGAGAGAAACCAGGTATTGAAGGATAGAAAGGGGCATAAACAAATGTCCACAAGGAATGTACTTTTGTGAAATGGGGAAAATGTATATAGAAAGATTGACGTTTCCCAATAGAGTCTTCTGAGTAGTCCAAATGACCTCAGTGCAAATACTGCTTCTTGTTTATAATAAATGTTTAACCCTGTGCAATTCAGTGCTTAAATCTCTGGTGCCTGTTATAGTAAAATGGAGTATGACTCAATGACCCTTAGGTGTCTTTATCTCTACCTTGTCCATTAGCCCATAGAGCTTCAGGAAAATTAGAGATCATCATTGGCTCTAAGTTTTTTTTTTTCATATTGATGATATCGAACAAAAGAATATAGAGCAAAAGAAAGATAATTATAAGAGGAGATAGAGAGATGGAGAAAAAAGGGGGATTTAAAGACAAAGAAAAAATGATGGAATGAAAAAACTGATAAATTTGATAAAGCAATAAAACACTCTCTGTGGAATTCACTCCTTGAGTTTTATCCCACTATAGCAACTGATAAATTCTATTAATCTGGAGAAGTTACTTAACCATTATCAGCCTCAATTTTCTTCTCATTAAATTTATTGGACAGTATTTGACTGTCTAATGATGTTCTAGCTCTCTGATCCTCTGGTAGCCAGAGAGAGGAAAGGATGTGCACTTGGGACTATGTTTGCAATAGACAGATACAGAGATAGAGAAATAGGCATTGAGCATGAGAAGGAATCCTCTACAGGAAATAGAAGTGTCTGTCTTGTGGGAATACAAAGAGCAAAACAGCCAGGGTCTCCTGGTGCACTGTTCTTTAACATCATAATTAATTCAGTCAGAATGTCTAGTTTTTATTGTTTTACAATAATAGAGTAGGACACAATGTCCCTGAGAGTTCCTTCAAGCTCTGAAGACATGATCATTGTAATAATAGGGAAAAAGAAAAGACCACTTATTTCTGAGTGAGAAGAAAAAGATTTTGAGTATGAAATAGAGCAAAAAGAAACAGAGATATAGAGAGAATAGTAATAAGTATTACGAAGAGGGTGATCAGTAGAGACAAAAAAACCCAGATGTGGAAGAGATTAAAAGGCAAAGGATCCCCAAGGATGGTGGGGGCTGGGAGCATGGAGGAAAAAGAACTGTCCTTGGAATAAAAATATTTCACTTAAAAACCTGATGCTCAATGACTATGTTATCCTTGCAATTCATATGATCTCTCTCAGCCTCAGTTTACTTCTCTGTAAAATGTTAGCACTGTCCTTGATGGCCTCTAAGTTTCCTCAACCTATATGGATGAGAGAGAGAAAGAAAAGCCCTCAGTCTATGTCTGGGAAGAAGGGTGATTGTAGAGGGTGGGGAATGGAAGGGAAATTTTCCTACAAGGGAGAGAGAGCTAGAAAGGGAAGTTAGAACTTTAGACCTAGGAGGTGTCTGGGAGGTAGGTCAGGGTCATTTAACAGAATTCTCTGGTTGGAGTGAGAAGTGAATGAGTTTACATCTGGACTCAGAGAGTGAGTTGTTTTACCTCAAAGAGTCATATCACTTATCTCAACCAGTTTTCTCTTCTTTCAAATAATGGGGTTGAACTTGATGTTCTCCCATTATCCTCCAGCTGTATAATGTTGTGAGGCCCAGAGGGAAAAAAAAGCTCTGGGCACCTGGTGTCATCTATGAATTGAAAGAGAAGCTGCCATCGTTTTGCCTCATCTTGTTGGCCTAAAAATTTAATAATCTCCAAATCCCCTAGTGGCCTAATAATAGAAAATCTGATACTTCTACAAGGACACCGTCGAAGTCTTATTCACTGTTGTAACAAATGCTTTCTGCCCTGGGATAAGAGACCATGCTTGTTTGTCCAAAATAGCTTCATTCTCAATTTTGATCCCTTTCCCTTATGCTTTTACTTCCAACCCTTGAAAAAGAATGTATTCTTTCTATCAGTCAATCAGTCAACATTCATTGAACATCTACTATGTGTTGGGATCATGTTAAACACTGCAGATGTAAAGACAAGTCAAAAGCAGTCTCTTCTCTCAAGGAGAGAATGGTAGAGACAGCATTCCAACAATTATGTACAACTCAGATATATTTATTATACCTTTGAAATGGGGAGGCATTTGAATTAAGGGGGATTGGGAAAAAACTTCTCATAGAAGGAGGAATTTTAGGGTAACCTTTGCTAAGAATGGAAACCATTGTAGGCACAGGATACAGCCAGGGACAATGGTAAGAGTCAGAAGATTAAGCGTCTCCTTCTGGAACTAGAAGGAGTTCAATGTCACTGGATCACAGAATATGTGGTTTGGAGAGTGTAAGTGAAAGAAGACTGGAAAACTGGCCAGTTAAGAAGGGATTGGAATGCAACAAGCGAGTTTTAGATTTCTTCCTGGAGATGTTGGAAGTCATTAAGTAGTGGAGTTCCATGGTTGAATTTGATAATTTAGACAACTGAAAGGAGAATGGAGTGGAATGAGGTAAGAACGGAGTCTGAAGGGACACCAAAATAGCTCTTTTAATAGTCCAGGTGTGAGATGATGAGGAACTGCCTCAAAGTGACAGTTGTGTCAGAGGACAGAGATGGCAAATGTAAGAGATGTGAAAAAGGTAAAATGGGTAAATTTTGGCAACAGATAATACATCCTTTGGTTTTCCTTCCAAAACTTCTCCCTTTTCTCCATTGGCTCATCCCTTTATCCCGCCCCCCCCCTTCTCTCCCCATCTTTTTTGAAAGGCCTGGAGAATGCTGATTTTTTTTTCCTTTTGAATATCCTGAATTTCTGAAATGTTCTGAAACCCAAATTTTTCCTTTTTTTAGGTTTTGCAAGGCAAATGGGGTTAAGTGGTTTGCTCAAGGCCACACAGCTAGGTAATTATTAAGTGTCTGAGACCAGATTTATACCCAGGTACTCCTGACTCCAGGGCCAGTGCTTTATCCTTATCCACTGTGCCACCTAGCTGCCCCCCAAATTTATTCCTTAGAAAGCTGAGCTTGTTTTTATTCATTGAGAGTAACATTTCTTAGCAGACTAGTAGTAGTAGGTTAAATCAGGTGGAAGCTATTTGGCAGACCTCAAACCCCCTGTACATTGGGGAATGTCTACCCAGTCATGTGAAGACTTCCCCTAGCAGAATGGTCAAATGGGAACAATTTGTTCCACCAGCCATGAAGGTTGCTGAAGAAGGTGACCTGAAAAGCTGAGAGCCTGGTCAGATATTGAAGACACCAAGGTTGTTCACTGCATCCTGGGTCACAACTATTCATTCTGACTTTGCTTACAACTGGACTGAGATGATACTGGAAGAAAGTGTGAGGCTGATGACTTTCTGAAACTCTACTTCAATTCAATTTTAAGTCAAGACATCATCCGTATTGTATTTCACCCCAGCAAGAAGATGTCATTGGTTCTCTTTTTTTAGGTTTTTGCAAGGAAATGGGGTTAAGTGACTTGCCCCAAGGTCACACATATAGATAATTACTAAGTGTCTGAGGTTGGATTTGAACTCAGGTCCTCCTGACTCCAGGGCTGGCACTCTATTCACTTTGCCACCTAGCTGCCCAATCCTTGGTTCTCTTTAAAGAAAGATGAATAACAGTTGCAACAATGACTCTCAATGCTTCTCTTTTCCTTCATATCTTTGATCCAGGAAAACTGACTTCTGGCTAACCTGAGTGCTTCTAGCAAGAAGTTGAGAGAATTATCCAACAGTTTGAGGATTTAAGGATGATTACCCTGATTCACTCTGAGCTGGTGGAGAGATAGGACACCTGGGACTGCTGGAGTGCGTACACTATAAAATTTTTACCAACTTTACCAGCCTCCTGGTGCTCTGTGATCCTCTACTCATTGGGTGGTAAGATTTAACCCAAAATTTTTTAGTTTAATGGAGACCAGAATGGAGTACATAGAAGGGGTGATACTTCAGTTGTTTGTTTGATATGGCACTATAGGAAGTTCAGTTCTGTGCTAGCCAATTGTCTTACTTATTTATAATCATTGACCAAGGTTAGGACTACATTGTAGAGACAAGGTGCAGAGAGAAATATAGAGACAAGCAGACAGAAAGATAGAGAGACAGAGATAATGCGTGTGTGTGTGTGTGTGTGTGTGTGTGAGAGAGAGAGAGAGAGAGAGAGAGAAGAAGAAGAAGAAGAAGAACAAGAACAAGAACAAGAACAAGAACAAGAAGAAGTAGTAGAAGAAGTAGAAGAAGAAGAAGAAGAAGAAGAAGAAGAAGAAGAAGAAGAAGAAGAAAAGTGAGAGAAACAAAGAAAAAGTGAGAGATAAAGTGAGAGTAGCAGTGAGATGAATGGAGAAAAGTAGAAACAGAAACAGCAAGAGATATTAAAAATGAAAGTCAGTGATAGTAAAAGAGAAGCTGAGAGTGAAAGACACACATACAGAGAATAATATGATAGTAATATGACTGAGGGAAGACATAATTAATCCAGTAAAATGTAGAATAGGCTAAGAGAACATAAGTGATGAATAGATGTAAAATAGAAGGAACATCACAATTTTAAGGCAAATCAATTCAGTATCCTAATAGTTAGAGCATGCTGACTCATTTTTATTTCCCACCACAGCTACTGAGTTTATTACTTTAGAAAAGTTGCTTAATCTATTTTTGGATAAAAATTATATTGGTATATTGGTATATTTAATAAAGCTTGGTACACCAAATCCCAATACAGACATCAAGCCACATGCCCACATAACAGTTTTCTGTTTACAAAGGCTTCCTCTGGAAGTCTCTATATGCCCCCTGCCAGTCACAAAAGAAAAGCAAATCTAGGGTGACTATGGTCAGAAAACAATTCAAGGACCTGGAAGGGGAAGAGGCAGGGAGGGAATGGAGAAAGGTGAAGACTAAAAAAATCAGTCCATAAAAAAATTCTAAAGGAGCCAGGAAATAATATTATCACAGTGATACAAATACAAAATAAAATACAAAATAAAATGATAAAACAACCAATGCTGTCAAGAACAAAGATGGTTGCTCTTCCTTCAGTCACCCAACATGGCCAAACTTGGTAATGCTCTCTCTCTCTCTCTCTCTCTCTCTCTCTCTCTCTCTCTCTCTCTCTCTCTCCCTTATTCTATAAAACATGGAATGTATTTTTGTGTTCTTAGTAATGTTGATCAAATGATCAAACATTCCAAAATTCACTGAAGGAAGTTCTAGATTTGGCTTCTCAAAATAGCAAACCAAATGATTGCTTTCCTCTTTCAGTCTACTTAGCTTTGAGAGTTCTAGTGGAAGTCACACCCCTCCTTGGTGGTTTGAGACCTCCTGTCAACTTGCTGCTCTTTTAAGGCTACTAAGTTGTAGAGAGTGGAAGGTCTGTTCTTGGAGTTGGATGGAGACTGTGAAGGCCACTTATCCTTCAGGGATTAATCATCTTCCTCTGAGTCTTTATTATAGAAGCAGTTGCTCATTTTGGATACCACAGTCGAGTGGGAAACTTTAAGTTGACATTGACCTTTGGCCCTACCTCCAACTTCATTTTGGCAAGGCACTTATTTTTACCTTCTTTTTTTTATTAAAGATATTATTTGAGTTTTACAATTTTCTCCCAATCTTGCTTCCCTCCCCCCACCCCCACCCCTCAGATAGCACTCCATCAGTCTTTACTTTGTTTCCATGTTGTACCTTGATCCAAATTGGGTGTGATGAGAGAGAAATCATATCCTTAAAGAGAACAGAATTCTCAGAGGTAACCAGATCAAACCATAAGACATCGGGTATTTTTTTTTTCCGAATTAAAGGGAATAGTCCTCGTACTTTGTTAAAACTCTACAGCTCCTTATCTGGATACAGATGCTACTCTCCTTTACAGACAGCCCAAAATTGTTCCCAATTGTTGCACTGATGGAATGAGCAAGTCCTTCAAGGCTGAACATCACTCCCATGTTGCTGTTAGGGTGTACAGTGTTTTTCTGGTTCTGCTCATCTCACTCAGCATCAGTTCATGGAAATCCCTCCAGGTTTCCTGAAATCCCGTCCCTCCTGGTTTCTAATAGAACAATAGTGTTCCATGACATACATATACCACAGTTTGCTAAGCCATTGCCCAAATGAAGGACATTTGATGGATTTCCAATTCTTTGCCACCACAAACAGGGCTGCTATAAATATTTTTGTACAAGTAATGTTTTTACCCTTTTTCATCTCTTCAGGGTATAGACACAGTAGTGGTATTGCTGGGTCAAAGGGTATGCACATTTTTGTTGCCCTTTGGGCATAGTTCCAAATAGCTCTCCAGAAGTGTTGGATGAGCTCACAGCTCCAACAACAGTGTAATAGTGTCCTAGATTTCCCACATCCCTTCCAACAATGATCATTATCCTTCCTGGTCATACTGGCCAATGTGAGAGGTGTGAGGTGGTACCTCAGAGAAGCTTTAATTTGTATTTCTCTAATAATTAATGATTTAGAGCATTTTTTTCATATGGCTATGGATTGCTTTGATCTCTTCATCTGTAAATTGCCTTTGCATATCTTTTGACCTTTTGTCAATTGGGGAATGGCTTTTTGTTTTAAAAATATGACTCAGTTCTCTATATATTTTAGAAATGAGTCCTTTGTCAGAATCATTAATTGTAAAGATTGTTTCCCAATTTACTACTTTTCTTTTGATCTTGATTACATTGGTTTTATCTGTGCAAAAACTTTTTAATTTAATGTAATCGAAATCATCTAATTGGTTTTTAGTGATGTTCTCCAACTCTTCCTTAGTCATAAACTGTTTCCCTTTCCATAGATTTGACAGGTAGACTAGTCCTTGATCTTCTAATTGGCTTATAGTATTGTTTTTTTTATGTGTATGTTCTGTAACCATTTGGATCTTATCTTGGTAAAGGGTGTGAGGTGTTGGTCTAATCTAAGTTTCTTCCATACTAACTTCCAATTATCCCAGCAGTTTTTATCAAAGAGGTAGTTTTTATCCCAGTGGCCGGACTCTTTGGGTTTATCAAACAGCAGATTACTATACTCCTCTCCTGCTTTTACACCTAGTCTATTACACTGGTCCACCACTCTATTTCTTAGCCAATACCAAACAGTTTTGATGACCGATGCTTTATAATATAATCTTAGATCGGGTAGTGCTAAGCTACCTTCATTTGCATTTTTTTTTTCATTAAGCTCCTGTCAATTCTTGACTTTTTATTTCTCCATATGAATTTACTTACAATTTTTTCTAACTCATTAAAGTATTGTTTTGGAATTTTGATTGGTAGGGCACTAAACAGATAGTTTATTTTTGGTAGAATTGTCATTTTTCTTATATTAGTTCTACCTATCCATGAACAGTTGATATTTGCCTAGTTATTTAAATATGATTTAATTTGTGTGAGAAGTGTTTTCTAATTGTTTTCAAAAAGATTCTGAGTCTGTCTTGGCAAATAGACTCCCAAATATTTTATACTGTCTGAGGTTACTTTGAATGGGATTTCTCTTTCTAGCTCTTCCTGCTGTTTCTTGCTAGACATATATAGAAAAGTTGAGGATTTATGGGGGTTTATTTTATAACCTGCAACTTTGCTAAAATTGCTAATTGTTTCCAGGAGTTTTTTAGATGATTTCTTAGGATTCTGTAGGTAGACCATCATGTCATCTGCGAAGAGTGAGAGTTTTGTCTCTTCCTTCCCAATTCTAATTCCTTCAATTTCTTCTTCTTCTCTAATTGCTGATGCTAACATTTCTAATACAATATTGAATAGTAGTGGTGATAATGGGCACCCTTGTTTGATCCCTGATCTTATTGGGAATGCCTCTAGCCTCTCCCCATTGAATATAATGCTTGTTGATGGTTTCAGATAGATATTGCTAATTATTTTAAGGAACAGTCCATTTATTCCTACACTCTCTAGTGTTTTTATTAGAAATGGATGCTGTATTTTGTCAAAAGCTTTTTCAGCATCTATTGATATGATCATATGATTTCTGATAGGTTTCTTATTGATATAATTGAGTATAGTAACAGTTTTCCTAATATTGAACCAACCCTGCATTCCTGGAATAAGTCCTACTTGATCATAATGTATTATCCTAGTGATGACTTGTTGTAGTTGTTTTGCTAAGATTTTATTTAGGATTTTTGTATCTATATTCATCAGGGAAATAGGTCTAAAATTTTCTTTCTCTGTTTTAACTCTTCCTGGTTTAGGTAACAGTACCATATTGGTTTCATAGAAAGAGTTAGGCAGAGTTCCACCTATCCCTATTTTTCCAAAGAGTTTATATAGGATTGGAACCAATTGTTCCTTAAATGTTTGGTAGAATTCACTTGTGAATCCATCAGGCCCTGGAGATATTTTTTTTAGGGAGTTCAATAATGGCTTGTTGAATTTCTTTTTCTGAGATAGGGTTGTTTCGGGAATTTAATCTCTTCTTCATTTAACCTGGGCAACTTATATTTTTGTAAATAGTTATCCATTTCACTTAGATTATCCAAATTTATTGGCATAGAGTTGGACAAAATAATTTCAAATTATTACTTTAATTTCCTCCTCATTGGTGGTGAGTTCACCTTTTTCATTTATAATACTAGCAATTTGGTTTTCTTCTTTCTTTTTTTAATCAAATTGACCAGAGGTTTATCAATTTTATTGGTTTTTTCATAATACCAACTTTTGGTTTTATTTATTTATTTATTTATTTATTTATTCAGTAGTGTTTTTGCTTTTGATTTTATTAATTTCTCCTTTAATTTTTAAACTTTCTAATTTGGTATTTGATTGGGGATTTTTGATTTGTTCTTTCTCTAATTTTTTTAGTTGCATGTTTAGTTCATTGATTTCCTCTTTCTCCAATTTATTCATATAAGCATTTAGAGCTATAATATATCCCCTGATAGTTGCTTTGAATGAATCCCATAGGTTTAGCATCGTTGTCCTATAGTTGTTCCATTGCATCCACTGATAGAGTTCCCTTGCAAACTTGATAGAGTACATTGCTTCATCCTTTTTCTGTATTTAGCTATACTTCTCATTAGAATTCAGTTCTCAGGGCAGGTAGATGGTCTTTAAAGGGCTCCTAAATGGATTGGAGAGCATCTCTAATCAATATTTGGGTGTAAGCAGCTAGGAAGCTCTCAAGGGTGAGTCACACAAGACAGTTCTCTGGATTTTCAACTTCTTGTGTCCTCTTCTCCAGTTCTACCTTGGCAATCTCACTGAGTAGAGTGTTGCCTTCTAAGACATTCTGTTCCAAGGACAGGGTCTCAGCCACCTCTAAGTTTGTCAAGACTTCAGTGAAACCACCATTGTTCAGCAGGGTTTGGGCCTGAGGGAGCTCTCTTGGCCAACAATGCATTCTTACCAGCCAATGGGTCATTGGATTTAATGTCCAGAAAGAGAAGTGGGCAGGAGTCACTTCTTCTTAGTATGGGGGGACTGGCTGGCACTGATCCTGCCCCCTCTACTGGTAGTCTAAAGAACTCTTGACCCCCCAGGACCAATCTCCTTAATCTGTATTTCCATGCTGCTTGAAGAACAGTTGAACAGAGGTGTACTCTGCTTTTCAATTGGCTCCTCTTTCAGTTCCCCTCATTGGGGCTCTTCCTCATCTTTATCTAGTAGATCTTTGTAATCCCTGTGAATGGAACAAGCCTGTGTACCCGCATTTAACTCGTGTTGAGTCTCAGCTTCTCCTTCAGATGGAAAAAGTCCAACATGGTACTCTAGTACCTACCATCCTGAATCTCCTAAAGCTCTTGCTCCATTGGGCCTAACATTTCACCGGGATGTGACAGATGACTACAGTGGTCTGCACCCTAGATGAGTCTAGCTGCTGGGGACAGGGGACTGGGGTTTCAAGTTTGCTTCATGGAGCTAGTTCTGACACTCTGCCATTTCCTTCATCTCAGTCTTCATCTCTCCTCTAAGGACTCTTCTTAGGGCCTGGCCTTAAGAGTCTCTATTGCTTTGGGTGGGGGCAAATGAAGGGATAATCCTCCAGGGAAAATTCCATGTGTTTCTGTCTCCCAGCTGGTAATAGCACATCAGGGATTAATCTATCTGCACCAAAAGCTTCCTTCTATACCTTCAAGTCTTTCTTCTTCATGTTTTCCAGAGTTTGCTCTTTGGGATAGAAAGAAAGTGTTGGAGGTGGGGAAAAAGACTAAGGGCGGGAAGGGTGAGATGTAGTAGTGGAAGAGTCAGAGAAAACTTGTGGCTTGGGGATCTTCTCCAATTTCAGGATCACCTTCGTTTTGATCACTGACACAGGTGAGGAAAGAAGATAAAAGACTAAGTGGGAGGGGGGGAGCTCAGAGCCTGGTTGTAAAGAGGCAGAAGTGCTGGATGAGAGGGTGGGGGCTTCTGGAGAATAAATTTTGAACCAGGGGAGAAGAGACCCTGTTGACTATTATCAAGATTGTGTCTGGAGGCTTTCTCTTCCATCTCCCCTGGCTTTTCCTTGTCCTATAACCTTTCCACCACTTGGGCTCTCCTCTGTGGCTCCAAGGCCTGTGCAATGTACTGAAGCAAAATGGACAGCTCCTGTCACTGTAGCACTGTTGGTGAGAGAGCAGTTAGAGCTGACAAGCATGTTGGGGGGAACTTCAGATTGGGGGTGGTACATCAGGAGTCCACTCCATCAACTCAGCAAAAAGGGGCAAGTTTTCACTGGGATCACTACAATTTGTCCTGATTGAGTGTCCTGGGAAAACTGATAAGAAAAGGAAGCATCAACCATCAACTCCCAACCCCCATACCAGGAGAGGAAAGCTGAAGGCATGCCCTGCCATTGGGAAGGGGGGGGACTAAGTCATAGGGTTAACCTGTTAACCATGTGGAAGGGTGCTAACTTGTTAACTACGTCTAGGGTAGCCAGGGGTGTGTAGCAAGGTGAACCACTGGGTCAGGGCCAGGATGTCACATGCCACTTTAGCACCAAGGAGTTGGCCTGAATGACCAAGTTAATTTGTCTCATCATTATTGCCCTCTTGGTATCATTGTCCAAGGGACACACTGGGGCAGGAGAGAACATGAGAAGTTGTCCAAGCCCTCCTCCAGTGGAGACTGTAGCACCTCCACTTTATTTGCCTCCTTTTCCTGAGCCTTGATGTCCTGGATCACTGAAACAATCTGTATGGGAACCTTCCTCTCATCATAGACCTCAAGTAAAGGCATGAAGGTGGGGGCCTTGATGTTGTGCTCCTTACCCTGCTCTTTGGCTGGGGAAAGATAGTGTACATGTTGGAATGGATGGACTGGGGTGGGAATGTCACTGCAGAAGAAGAAGAAGGGGATAATTTTAACTGGCTGGGCAGGATGTGAAAAGGGGCAGGTACATGAAATGGACAAAGTGGTAATGGCAGGTATCCTTTTTCATTCAGTCCTGGTGACTGTGGACCTACATCACATTCTTGTCACGCTGGGCAGGATCCTCATTACAACCTTCCTGTTCTGTATCCATAACCTTCAGCAGAGGGTGTCCTCCATCAGTGCAAGTGTTCAAGGAGGATGTCCTTAGGGCTTTTTGGATTTAGTCTCTCCACTTTATAAACCCTGTTGGCCTATATGCTCAGCCAGGGAGGAGGAGATCCCCTTAGCCCCCTGCTCTGGTCACTTCCTTCTCACTTCCCTTCAGATTTAGCATTTTCAGTCAGGTCCAGGATGCTGTGAGACCATGGCTCCTTCTCAGCCTTGCTGTCCCTCTTGCTGAAGGGTGGTGACAGGTTTCTCCTACATGCTTATTCTTTGCTTCACTCCTTGGAAGTACCCTCATGGGAGGTTTTGGACAGATAGATAAGCTCTTTGTCCCCAATCAGGAAGGTTGATATATGAACGATGGTGTCCTGGACAGTGGGTTCTGAGGCCACAAGGCCCCCTGGACTGGTAGATAGAATCCATCTTTCAAAGAGTCAAAATGGTCTGGATGCCCCAGCTGGGACAGAAGGGAACTGCTGCTGTTGGGCGGGGGGGGCAGTGCTAGCTGGCTCAGGGGAATCCATTGGGCAGATGGGAGAAACTTGGACAGGTGAGTTTCTTGGCCACAGATACTTAAGCTATTTCCATCTCCCATGTTCTCCAAGTCTTCCAAAGGTAAGTGTTTCACATATATTTTAGTTACTACCAAAAAGCTCCAATCCACAATATTTTCTTGTTTTTTGGTCCTTTAATGAAATCATGCAACTGAATGTGAAAATATCTAAAGATGTTTAAGCTCTTTTATCTTTTGGCTGCCAGAGAAAACAAATAAATCCTTTGTGGACTTAGGTTGGGAGAAGTTTTTTGAAATAAGAAGAAATAGGGAATCAAAGTGTACTGTGATACAGAGAAGGTTTAACTGGGAAGGGTGGTGGGTTGTATATGTATGTCATGGAGACATGTCACTGAGTGGAGTGGGCTTCTGGCAAGAAGTTAAAAGAATTATCCATCAGAGTGATAGTACACCTGGGACTGCTGGAGTGTGCATATAGAAAAAAATTATATTAACAACCTCCCATGGTGCTGAGTCATCCTCCTACTCTTTGGGTAGTAAGAATCATTTTATTGAAATTTCTTTGGTCCAAAGGAGATCAGAGTAAAATACATAGAAAGGATGATGCTGCAGTTGTTTGTTGATTGATTATGGCTGTACAGGATGGACAGTTCTGTGCTAGGGAATTGTCTTAGTTATAATCATTTCCCAAAGCTAGGACTATCCATCTTGGTAGCCACACCTGCTCCCCAAGATTTCTCTCCGGGAAGGTAGAAAGCAATCTCTGAATGTGGAAATCTCATACCTCCATGGTTGTCTGGTTAGCAGGAGAGCTGGGATCAAGACTTCAGATGGAACCTCATGGTCCTTCTCCTTTAGGAAAATCATTCATTCCCCCTTGAAATTAACAGAAGAAGAAGTTATTTTGTTGGGCTGCAAGTGTGTATGAATGGAAGTGTCCAGTGACTGTGTGAGTGAATGGATAAGTCCATCAGCAGGTGAAATGGAGTCTGTGGATAGATCTCCTCCCAGGGAGAGTCTCGAACTATCACGACTTCCTGACCTAGCCCAAAGATCATGCTTTAAGTGGGGAATTCTACTGTCTTTAAAGTCTCCAGTAGTGCAGCCTCACTGGAGTGAAGTGCCCATTTAGCCTGTGAGGAGACAGGGCCAAATGAGGAACCATCAAAGACACCATGATCCTGGGTCATCCAATGACTTAGTATTGTCCTTTCTTCATTCCTCTTATGCCCTTGAAAAGTATTTTTAGAACCTTAGAAAAATATCTTGTGTCCTGAGACTAGGAGAGAAATGAATAGTGTTTTGCTTGTTCTTGGTTGATTTGTAGAATATAGAATATATGTTTATAACATGGTCTGTATTTTGTGTCTGTGTAAACTTAAATGACCTTTTTCCTGTGGTCTGATCAGTCAATGGAAAAACAGTTAAAAGAGGAAGAGCTTTCCACTGAAAATTTCTAAACTATCAAAAATTATAATGTTATCTCTGTATTCCTAATTCTGGTTCAAATTTGTTTTCACAGTTTTAATAAATGTTTGTCCCTGAGCAACAGGATAATGAAGTTGAACTCAGTGGCCCCTAGGGTTCCTTCTAGCTATAAAACTGTGGTCATATTTATGATAAAGAGAAAAAGAAAAGATTAACAAGTAGGAATTAGAGCAAGGAAAACAAACCTTAAAGGAGAAAGGAGTGAAAGGCAGAAGTAGACTGAAAAAGAGTGAGGTCTAGACAAAGAAAAAGAGAGTAACAAACAGTGACAAAAGAAGAAAGAAAATTATAGATGGAAAAAGAAAATAACCTTTATTAGTAGTTGGGAATGGAGCAAGGAAAGGAAAACTTTTGAAAATGATGGTAAGAGATTTCCAGGGAGAGAGAGAGAGAGAAAGAGAGAGAGAGAGAGAGAGAGAGAGAGAGAGAGAGAGAGAGAGAGAGAGAGAGAGAGAGAGGTGGGAGAGAAAAGAGAGACAGAGATAGAGAGAAAAATGCAGAGATAAAATGAGAGAGAAATACACAGAGACAGAAAAAGAAAACCAGAGGCAGAAATAGCAGGGTGACAAGTTATTATAGTGGATACTTTGCATTTAGAGTTTGAATCTAAATTCTGCTTTGCCTGCTGATACCCAGATTGTTTAGAAGTCATTTAACTACTGTAAATCTCAATTTTGTCCTCAGTAAAATCTGGTTGCTAGATCTGATATTACCTAATGACCCTCCAGCTCTATGTTGCTCTAGATCCAAGAGAAAGAGAAAGGTTGTCCACTTATTATTCTAAGAATAGAGTGAAACAGTTAGCTCACATCAGTCATTGAAGATGAGGAGTCAGATGTAAGTATCCAGAGGAAATGGACAAGTGGGGATTGAGGGGAATATGTAGTGGAAAATAGCCAGAACTCCTCATGAACTCTTCTTGGATGTGAAAGTTCTGAGTTCAAATCCTAGTTCACATGCAGGATAAATGTTTGAACCTTGCTCATGCAGTTAGAGTTTTAAAAACTCATTCTATAATTTTAATATAATAGATTTGGAACCAATAATCTCTAGGGTTCCTTCCAGTTCTAAAGCTATGGTTATAGTCACAATTGGAAAAAAAAGAACCCTGGGACTTGGAATAAAGAGAAAAATATTTTGAGCAGGTGAGGATAGAGAGAAGGAGAGTGAGACAGAGAAACAGAAGGAAAGAGACAGAGCTAGGAGACAGAGATATAGAGAAAGCCATAGAGGAAAGAGACTCCAGGTGAGGGAGAGCTTGAATGATATAGCATCCCTGAGGAAGGAAGTATAATGTGTTGGAAAGAGTTCTGATTTTGGAGCCAAGAGATTTTAATTAGAATCTGATGCTCAATGACTATGTTATCCTGGAAAATTCATATAATCTCTCTGTCTCCTCTGTAAAATGAAGACACTGGCTTTGATGGCCTCTAAGGTTTCACCAACTCTATGACCTTATGGATGAGGTGGAGAGAAAGGAAAGTCCAATTTGGATTGAAGTGAGAAGAGAATGACGGATTTAGAGTGAATTTTTCATGCAAGAGCAGAGATATGTAGAGGGAATGGGCAAGTGGGAATGACCTTTGAGTCATTTGTGGGACTGATGCAATGAAGTCTTTATATTTTTATTCTTTGTAGTCACTATAGCCTGAGTTAAAAATCCTTTCTCATACATGCTCTTTAATAAATGAGCAACCCTTGGTAAATAAAGTGATGAAGCTTTTAATTGTTTCTGTTCTAAAATGATAGATGTGGACTCAATGACCTCTGAAGTTCCTTCCAGCTCTGAGTCTGAGTCAGGACTGAGTGATTGTAGAAGGTGGGGAGAAGCAGGGGTATGTTTCCAAAGGGAAGAGAAAGCTAGAAAGTGAAGTTAGAACCTTAAATCTGGGAGGTACCTCAAGGTCATTTGACAGTGTCCTCTGGTTGAAGTGAGACTGACAAGAGTTTGTATTTGAACTCTGCTAGTGGAAAATTGTTTTATTCCAGACAAGTTACTTCACTTTCCTCTTTTCTCAACTGCTGGACTTGAAATTGATGCTCTCCCATTTTCCTCCAGTATTATAGTGCTGTGAGAGCAAGAGGAAAAGAAAGCCCTAGACAACTGGTGGTGTGTGTGTTTGTGTATGTGTGTGTGTGTGAGTGTGTGTTTGTGTGTGTGAGTGTGAGTGTGTCTGTTGGAAAAGAAACCACAATCATTTTGCCACAACTTGTTGGTCTAAAAGTGATGAAATTCCCAAAGTCCTTGGTGGTATAATATTAGAAAATTCCATCCCTTCTGCAAAGATATGGTCAAAGTCTAATCCACTATTTTAACAAGTGCTTGCATATTGGTTTAAAATTACTCCTTTCTCCAATTTAATAGTATTTGTTCTTTTTCCCTTATCTTCTGCTTTTGAATAGATAATATATTCTTCCTTTATTCAGTCATTCAACATTCATTAACCATCTTCCAAGTGTCAGTAATTATTCCAAATGGAGATATAAAGACAGGTCAAAGCTAGTCTCTTCTCTCAAGGAACTCCCAGTCTAATTGTAGAGACAGCATATCAACAGTTATTTACAAGCCAGATATGAACATGATACATTTGAATTGGGAAGGCATTAGAATTAAGGGGGACTGAGAAAAAATTTTCTGTAAGAATGTAGAATTTCAACTGATAATTGAAGGAAATGAAGGAATCTGATAAGAATGTAAACTATTGTAGGCATGGTGGATAGCCAATGACGATCGTCAGCATCAGAGGATGGTGCATTTTGTTCTGGGAACAAGAAGGGAGCCAATGTCACTGGGTCACACAGTATGTGGACAGGGGAGTTTAAACTGAAAGAAAACTGAAAATGTGGTTGAATGGAAAGGATTTTGAATACAAAGCAGAGAGTTTTTTATTTCACCCTGTAGTCTCTGAAAATCATTTAGTAGTAGAATTTCTTGACTGGACTTGATCATTTGGGCAGCTGAATAGAGCATGAAGTATTGTAGAGTGAGAATGGGGTCAGGAAGAGCAACAAAAAGGCTCTTTCAGTAGTCCTGTTATGAGATGATGAGGAACTTCCTCAAAGTGGTGGCAGTATCAGAGGACAGAGGCAACAAACATGAGAAATGTGAAGATGGTAAAATGGACAAGTTATGGCAGTAGATAATAAATTTTTTGTTTTTCCTTCCAAATCTGCACCCTTATTCCTCTCCTGGCTCATCCCCTTTGATCTCTGTCCCTGTTCCTCTCTTCTGAAATGCCTGTGAAATGTTGCTTATTGCCTTTGTTTCCTGAGTGTCTGAAAAGTTATACAATGCAAATTTATTCCTTAGAAAGGAGTAGTTAATATCTATGGACAGTAGCCTTCTTTAGCAAAGTCTAGTAGTAGACTGAACTACATGGAAGGTAACTGACAGACCTTAAATATATTAGTGAGTGGGGTATTCTCCCCCAAACATATGAAGACTTTCCCTGGTTGAATGGAAAGATGAGAAGATTTGTTCCATTATCCATGAAGTCAACTGAAACAGGTGCTATGGAAGTTTAGAACTGGGTCAGACATCAAAGCTGCCAAAGTCATCCCCTGTCTCCCATGGAATTGCAGGGTATCTTAACTTTGTTTTGCCACTGTACTTTGATAGCTATGGAAGAGAACAAGAGGATGACAATTTCTGTAACTCTGCCACACCAAGATCCAATTCATTTACAAGTCAATATGTAATCCCCTATTCAGTATTATATCCCAACATCATGATGCCATTGGTTCTCTTCAAAAACAACTATTATTGTTTTTAATTAATCATACTATGTTTAATTAATCATACTATGGTCACTGACTTCTGGCTTACTGTTATACTTCTACCAAGAAATTGAGAGAATGATTCAACAATTTATGGTTAGAAGCATGCTTAATGTGATTCACTCTGAGTTTGTGAAGAGATGAGACACCTGGGCTTGTTGGAAAATGCATATGGTAAAATTTTTACCAATATTTCCAAACTCCCATGGTTCTTAGTCATCCTCTGCCTCAATGGGTGATGAATCATTTTATCCAAACTTTTCTGGTCCAAAGGAGACCAGAGTGAAAATAGTAAATAATAAGCTTCAAGTTATTTGTTTATTATGGCTTTACAGGAAAGACAGTTCTGTGCTACAGATTGTTTTATTTATAATCATTGACCAAGGCTAGAACTATCCATCTTGGTAGTCATACTACTTTCCAAGATTTCTGTTATGTAGAAAGATCTGGATGTGGGAACTTTGTTCCTCAATGAGAGGGACAACTCATTTTTTTGATCAGTCTGTGAGCTGGATCCAAGATCGAAGACCAAACCTCTAGCTCCTTGACCTCAAGGAAAATATTTCATTGCACCATAAAATGAATAGAAAAATGTCATTTAGGTGGGTTTCAATTTATTACCAGTGGTTGTGAGAGTGAATGAATAAGCCCAAATCTGTCATGGGATAAAAGACCTGTGAAGATTTGAATGAGGCCTATGGAGAGATTTCCTCCCAAGAAGAGTCCCTGACCTAGCCCAAGTATCCAATATATCCCTTTCTCTATTATATGGAGAGTTCTATTGTTTGTAAATTCTCCAGGAGCACAGCCTCTGTAGAGTGAAGCCTCAGTTCAGTCTCTGGGGAGATTGGATCAAATAAAGAATCAACAAAATCAACATAATCCTAGATCATCTCTTGTTGTAATATTGTCTGTTCTCCTTTCCTCTTATGTCATTAAGAATTGAGCTTAGAACCATTGTATAAACTCATGTGATCTGAGCATTTAGGAGAGAAAACAGTGTTTTGCTTATTTTGGATTTTTCTGTGTAATACAGAATATATGGTGTCAACATCTTCTGTATTTGGTGTCCTTTTAAATCAAGCTGACCTTTTTTCTTTGGTCTGATCATACATAGGAGAAAGAGTGAAATGAGGGACAGCTTAACTCTGACCATTTCCAGAAGTTCAAAGGGCATAGTTGTTTCTCTGCATTCCTAATTCTGGACAAGTTAAGCATACAGGGTGAAGGGGAGAAAAAGAAAGAGGCAGTGACACAGAGACAGACAGATGAAGATAGATTATTTTCTCGTTTGTAGAAATTTGAGGAATTCTAATTTAATCAGAAAACAATTTGTGAGGGAAGTATAATTTATATAATGTATATTTCCAAATGTTGATGTGACTGCCATTTAAACATATGTGCAGTATCTTATTGATGTTATTGTATATTTCCTTAGAAGTACTCAAAATGGAAACTTGGAATTTGCGTAAATAATTTACCCTAACGCCAATAGCATGCTCTTCTTTCCTGGAGAATAAAGGATTTCTTGTTTCATTGAGTAGAAGTTTTTGAATGCTTAAATGAATTGGAATTAGTTTACAAGTTTTGTCTTCAGTGATCCCCAAAGTGGTAAAAATATAAGGCAATCATTTTTGTAGTTTGAAATTTTGAAGTATTATCTGGTGTTTGAGATGAATCTAGTGTGTGAAGCATGTGGGGTGTTATTGGTCTCCACAGGGTAGAGGCTTCCTACAAAATCCATTAGAAAGGGAGAATGACCACAGCCAATCACAAATCTGGGAGAGTTCTCCTAATACCATTCCAAAAATGACAAACCTAAGATTAGAAGAAACTAGTCCCCAACTAGTCAGGGGTGACCTAGAGTTTTTGACATAATGCAACTGAGTTTGAGCAATTAGGTACTTGAATATTATCCCACACACCCCCTGTGATGGTTGAGATTCATCAACATAATATGTGTTGTATGATTGGGGGGATTATATTAGGGACATTTCATGAGATGGGTGAATCTCTTAAGACTGTAACTCAAATTCTGAGAGCCTATGAAAATCCAGGTGGGAAGGGAATGGATTTCTAAAACTATATAACAGACAGTATTGTACCATGTTGTGCCTCACACTGCGGGCGGGGGGGGGGCACCTGTGTCTTCAAAGATCTGTGAATAAAGTGTTCAATTCTTCTCTTACTCTAGAATATTTGCTTCCTTTATAGATAACAACTTTGGGGGGCTGTGTCCAATGTCTACAAAACCCTTGAAGATACCCCAGGAGAGACTGAGGAAGGAGCACTCACAGCTTGATTTCAAGCAGATAGACATGTCTTTTCTGAGATTCCCTCCAGTGGATCTCTGAATGGACCTGGAACCCTGGCATTGATGAGGGGTGGGGGTGGGGGGAGGAGGGGGGAGTGACAGACCAAATGAGGGAACAATTGTGGAATTGCTCCAGAAAGGTAGGAAAACTTTAGTTTTGCCTTTCAACCTTAGAAGTGCTCATTCTAGATAATCCCAGAGAAGGGAGACCCTAGATGGTAGGGCAGAGATCGAAAGAGGCACCTAAAGGGTGGAGGGAGAGGAAGAGAATCAAAAATATCCAAAGAGAGACCTTTGGGAAGAAAATTAACTAGCTAAGATAGTGAGGACACTGTCTGGGATAAAGTGAAAAGTATGTTAATCAAATACTGCTGTTTTGAATGGCCTCAAGTCCCCATTCAAGGACAGTCTGTGTGGTAGCCAAAATTTAGATCCAATGAAGTTTGGGTATGCCAAATTTTGAATATTTTCATGAATAACAAGGTACCTCTAAACAAAGAGGAGGTAGAATATGCAGCATGATGAATAATTGGGAATATTGAATTATTTTTGAATAAGTTAGAAAGGTATAAAAAACATAGGTGGGATCCTCTGCCAATACTGTTTCCATCTTACATCCCATCTCCTGACTCTCAGTCTATTCTAAGATCTCCACCTGCTCCTAGAAAGGAGGAAGATTAGAATATAACCCAAGAGTAAAGGGAAAGTTTAGAGAAAGGAGAAGAAGTAATGTTTTCTAAATTAAGGAAGGAGCTGGAGAAATGCAAAAGATATATAGAGAATCTCCCTTTCTTAACTGATCAAAAGTCTTTGTCCTTGTTTACATTATGGGAGGTGTCAATAGGAGGACAGGAAGGTAGGATAGGGTACTTGAGTGCCCCTTTAAGTACAACAGACATCAGGGCATTCAAAAAGGAGATGACATCATTAGTACAGGATCCAGTGAGGGTGATTGGGTGCTTATAAAGACATGGAGAGAGATGGAACTTCATCCAAGCTAGGATGGACTGTTCCTGATCTTTTTAACTACAGAGACTGCTGTGCAGATAGCAGAGTGGGGTTGGACTTATTATACCAAGGTGAAAGGACCAGTAGAGGAACCCTAAAACTAAAAGACTCACAAAAATTCAGAGCCCCTAGAGATTGTTCTTCATTGGAAGAAGCACTAAACCTGGAAAAACTGGATGGGCTCATTGTTGGGTAATTGTTTGGAATTATTTCTCTATATCCATATTGTACTACTAGAGAGGAGAAGGGTGGGGGTGGAATGGGAGACACAATACCTTGAGAAAAAATAGATTGGGATTTCATGTGGCAAAGTTATATAGTACTTGAGTCTGTGTATACTATCTAGGGAGAATACTGAACAGAGTGGGAGGTTCTTGCTGAAGGACATCACTATGTTTGCTCCCCTTTTACTAGTCCTTATTGATTTGGCAACTGCTGCATATACAGGCCCAGCACCTGACCCTGGGGGAAGGAAAATAAATACATACAACTGTCAGAAACCATTGCCCTATCTTTCAGTGTGACTAATGGTTGGATTTGTAGTGGTCCACAACAGCTTGAGAACTGGCCTTGGGTACCAGTCCCCCTGAGTCCAGTCTGGATTCTTAGTTCCCAGTCAGAGATGCATCATGGCACAGGATTCTATTTCTGAGAAGAGAAGCATTTGATGGAGTCAGTTCAGAGTGGCTATTGTTTATACCAGCCTGTACAGGGCAATTTCTTGGGGAGCATCAAATATCTGTGGACTTATGTCCAGAAGCAAGGTACATATTCTCTGGACTGTACAATCCACAGAGATATGTGGACCAAGACTCATGTGTGATGTAATGATGGTACATAGATCCCTTGTAATGATGTGCAAACTTGGGAACGTGTTATGGGTAACTGTGATTATGAATTAGTATGGACTTGCAAGAAAGTGCTGAACTGGCCATTTGGAAGATAAATAATTTAAGAAACATCACTAAATATATTACCTATTCTTGGGGTTTGTCCAGTGGCACAAAATCAGGGATTTATTTTGATCAATTTGGACCCAAGAAGACTTATCTAAAGACACTGATATTAAAACTTGCCAATGGAAGGAGATACAGCAACTTTGGAAATGTGCCTGTTATCATGATGATTATATGGCTTATTTAGGAGGGCCGTTGGAAGTAAGGATGAACAGTATTATCTATTTATGGGAAACTGGGGAACTATTTGTTGGAAACTGGAAGACCAACCAGCACTAAAGGGATATTATTGGATTTGTGGGACTAGTGCCTACAGCCATTTGTTCAAAGAATGTTCACAGAGTTGCTGTATAGGGTTGGTAAGGTCAAAATTTTTCTTTCTGCCTGGAGAAGGAGGAGACCAGTTGGGGAAAAGGAGACTGGGGATGCAATGGGTGGAGAGATATATGGCCCCCAGAAAGAATTATCCAGACTTATGGACCTGATACTTGGGCACAAGATGAGAATTGGAGTTATAGAACCTCAATTTATAACCCAAATAATCAAACAGTTAGGGTCTGGGACTTGCTGGCTGACCAAGCCATGCAAACAAGAGATGCAATAATTCAACACAAATTGGTTGAATTGAATTGAATAATACCTGTTGTCTGACTCCATGATAAATTGAACCTATCAATTTGCTGCCTAAAGATAGATGGCAATAGGCTAGTGGTAACGGAGATAACCAGGGATATCAGAAAGTTGGCACATGTTCCAGTCCAAACCTGGAGAAGCCCATTTTGTACCTTTTGGATGAATTGGTTTACTGGTTCATAGTGGGAGCAGTTGATGGGCATCATACTATTGGTCCTAAGTGTGATAATCCTATTACCCATGTGTCTCCCATGTATGATCCAGTTAATAACCCAAATAGTACAAAATTATATCAGTAAATTAGGACAGGTGTACATTTCTAATAATGAAGAGATAAAAATATTCATAGAAAAAGTCAGTAGTCCTATCAAGGATGAGGATTGTTAATTAATGTAAAAACAATTTGAGGAAGACACTGTTGGTGAAGTGTGAAGACCAAGAACATATTAAAAAGAAAGGGAGGAGTTGTGAGGAATCTAGGGTGTTATTGGTCTCCACAGTGTGGAGACTCCCTATCAAATCCATTACAAAGGGGAAATTGACCCAGTGAATCACAAAACTGGGAGAGTTCCAAAAATGACAAGCCTAAGATTAGAAGAAACCAGTCCCTAACTAGTCAAGGGTGACCTAAAGGATTTGACCTAATGCAACTGAGTTTGCACAGTTAGGTACTTGAATGTTCTCCCATATACCCCCTGTGATGATTGAGGTTCATCAATATAACATGGGACATATGATGGGGGAATCATATTAGGAACATGTCATGGGATGGATGGACCTCTTAAATTGTAATTCAAATTCTGAGAGCCTATGAAAATCCATATGGTAAGGGAAAGGGTTTCTAAAACTATATAATAGCAGACAGTATTGTACCACATTGTGCCTCATACTAGGGTGGACATCAGTGTATTGCAAGATCCATGAATATAGTGTTCAATTCTTCTCTCAGTTCAGCAGATTTATTTCTTTTATAGAAAACAGTGCATTTCTTCTTGGAAAGGAAGAGGCTTGTTTATTTAGAAAGCAAAAAGGAATAATGGAATAAGAGATTACATTTTAGTTAATAAATTATCTGATGACTAACCTTCTGAGAATCATTTAGTCGAATGTTATTGCTGAAGGAAGCACATTGGAAGCATTTTGTTTGATGATTAGAGAAACTGTCTGTAAACCTTGAAGTTTCAATTTTGATCAGGGAAGAACAAAGTTTTGCAATGAATTTGAGATGTAGGAGAAATGTTGTACATTTAGAGAGGAGAGATTGAGTAGATAGAGGCAAATAGTCCTCAAAGTAGTCTGAGACAAGATTAAAGAGAAAGCAGAAGTGAAGGGAGGGAAAGTTGTTGAGGCCCCTGCAAGGGGAAAACAGGTGTTTTCTGATGGTGAAGGCCATCAGGATAAGAATATACTCTTGCTCATTAACCGATTGGTTGACTCACACTGTGGAGCTAGTGTTCTGTGGGAAACTTTCTCATAAGGAAGTCCACAGACTTCAAAGAATAAATATCATAAATTTAATCAGGGAAGCTATGTAGCTGGGCTCCATATGACTTGTCATGTCTGAGATAAATTTATAAAAGTCTGGATATTCAACAATAAATTTAAGAGATGGCTTTCATGACATTAAGTGTTCATGTCATATCTATTTAACCTGGCTCTCTATCAATGTTCAGATGCACACCAGAGTTGTTGAGGGTGATAATTGGTGCCCAAACAGGGGACAAACTGGAGGGGAATTAATCTTGAAAGGAAAGACACATCTGAACATCCTACAGTTCAGAGAGGCTGCAAGATAGCAGGTTTAGGAGACATATATATGAATGTATTTTTTATTTTTCCACTGGGTTTAAAACAGAGAGCATTAATATAGGACAGGAACAATTTAAGGATAGAGGGCATTATTTGAGAGTGTTAAAGCAGATAGTCAGAAAATGTGGCTTGTTAATAACAACAAAACAACTGGAAGAAATTATTGAATTTGTACAAAAATGTTCCAGAAGGAGTATTAAATTCTGAAAAATAGGAGACTGTGGGAAGACAGATGAGAGCTCATTTTACACAAGAAATAGGAGTAAAACCATAACAACCCACCTTCTGCTCCTTTATAATCTAAAGAAGAAAACGCCTGTGTTCTCCTTGTGGGGACTGGTCTTCAATAGAAGGGAAGTAGTGGATCAGGTGCAGAGAGAGAGAGGCTCTGTGGCTTGCAGGAATCTGTCTGGTTTAATCTGAGTCAAAAAAGAGAGAATTGGACCTTTCTAACATCCCTTAAGTACATGTGACACTGCCCCCTCTCTAGTGAAGAGCCTTACAAGGAATATTTGGGTGTTTGGATTCCACAAGAATTTGAAGGGAGAATTGTTAGTTTACATTACAAAGACTGGGCTCTGCCTATACTGTTGCCTATGGACAGGCAGCCTCAGTCTGATCAAAAATTAAGATTAGTCCAGGTCCACTCCTATTTTAATTTAACCTAAGGTCTTGGCCTTCTCCTTTGCACATGCTCAAGGAGATAGTTGTTCTTGTTCATTAGTATAATGAGCAGGGCAGGGGAAATGTATGGGGACCAATGTATCAATTAGATTGTGACCCCAGCCTATGATTGGTATAAAGGGGCTGGAGCAGTCTTTCCAAATGTATAAAAGATCTTCCATTTCTGGGATTCCTTGCCCCACCTTGAGAGAAGTGTGCTATTTTATTAAGATATTTTAATAAAAAAAGCATTTTAATCACTCTGGCCTAAATATTCATGAGCCATTTATAACAATCTGGGGGCTTGAGCTCTTTATAACAGTCCTCATTTCCTTACATGTGAGCTACAGCAATAGTGGCTACATCTGCCTCAAGTCTCCCCACTACAATCCATCCTACATTGGACCAAGAGATTGCTTTTCCTAATGTGTAAATCCTATCACGTCACCCCAACTCCCAATAAATTTCAGTGTCTCACTATTGCCTTTAGCATCAAATGAAAAATATTCTCTGTGGAGAACAAATCCCTTTACAACATGCCTTTCCCACATTTCTCATCTTATTATACTTTATATTACTACAGCTGCCCCATTAACCCTGAGATGCAGTGACATTGTTTGGCTTGCTGCACTTTGCATTTGATATCTACCAACTAATGCATTTTCATTGGCTTTTTGTCATTCATGTATTGTAGATGAGAATTAGGGTTGCCAAGTAAAGATAAAGATTGAGAGTTACTGAAAAATGAAGGAATTTGAGTGCCTTCTAGGACTTTAAAAACTGTTCAGGATTTATTATATTATATTTATTTATTATATTATATTTAGATTAAAAACTTTTCTCTTCTCTAAGAAGCAACAGGCACTTTGAGGACAGGAGTGAATAACAAAGGCTAGGCAAGGTTGCTTGGGAGACAGAGGCAGACAGAGAGAGAGTTGAGTGGGCCACAGAGCAGACCGGCCCCAAGTGGTGATCTATCTCAAGTTTTTATGGCTTTGCCTATTTTGGGCAATGAGAGCAGGGGATATCCCTCCCCTCTTAGGTGATCAAAACCAGGTAGAAGGTTGGAAGTTGAGGGTTGGGAATGAGGAGATGGATACAAATTTTACATTTAATAGTGGAACAATAGGAGTCAATTTACATCTCAGGAGCAGACAGCATTCTACACAAAATTTAAAATCATAAAATATTACAAAATTTGTTTCTAACAACAAATTTCCTGTATTCACAATTCTCTGCATCATTTCCTTCCTCAAAATTATTTGGGACTCAAATTCATCTGGGCCTTTCAGGGTTCATTTGGAGAGGAATGCATTGCAGTGGGCATTCAATTGAGGCAAGCTCCATAGGATGTGGGTTATCAGGACTGGCACAGCTGGTTGACATCCTGAAGAGGCCATTATTGGAGACATACAGAAACAGAAAAAAGATTGATCAACTAAACCAGAGAGAGATATTTAACAGAGGCCCAATAATTATGGAAAAAAAAAACTAAGACTATAAAGAGTGAGAATTATACTTTATGATCCTAAGCCAGTATGAGAATACTTTTCATAAGAACATGGATTCCAATATAACACAGATTCATTAATGAATGCCACATTAAGTTGTATCTGAAAGCTCAAGAACAGTATAAACAAATGTAGTAAATAAACATTTTAGAATTGCATATGTCCAATAAGTAATTTGCAGCAAAATTTTCTATTTAAATTTTAGCCATGTTTAGAGTGAACAAAAATTTGAGCTGAAGAATGGATTTCCACATAAAAGCAGTTAAAAAACAGAGCAATAGGCATTATTCTGACATAAGTAATCATGCTGATATTTCTTTTCCCTTAAGTGAACTTGTGTGATAAAGAATCACATCCTATGTTAAGAAAAAGTCAAGACTAAATACTTGCCAATTATTAAAGATTTGAAGATAAGAGTTCCAATTGCTTACTCTTCTACTTAATTATTGTGCACCATATGATTATGGCAATTTGTTAATAAAGAGCACATAAGTATTGATTTTCTCTATCCACCAGGGGATTAATTTGACTCAGGAGAAAAAAGAAACATGCATACACTTCAGTGGGGATGTTAGTGGTCAAATAGCAGAGCTGTTTATTGATAGTATCAGACAGTTCTTTATAGCAAAAACCCCACAAAATTAGCATAAAGAATAAAAACAATGAAGTTTCGCTGACTTGGGCAGGATGTAACCCAGCTCAAGAAGTTCGGGTACAGGGCTATCAGCAAGTGAGGTCACAAATGATGCATTTGTGTTATCACAACAGAGTTCTATGGACAACCTTCAGCCCAAGGATCACCAAAGCCAGGACCTTTTAGTCATAACTGACTTTTAACCCAAACTCACTTGAGCAGCCTTCAATACTTCCCCCTTTTCTATTTTCACAACAAACTCAGAGTTGCCCAAGCTGGTGCTCAACCTGGGTTACACAATTCTGAATTCTACTGATAGCATATATAGTAGCTTTGGTTACAGAAAAAAAAAATACTTTGATTAAACTTGGCAAACAGTGAAGTGGAAACATCAAGAGAATCAATATGAGACACAATTGTATAATACTCTGGGATCAATGCCTAAAGGGGGTAGGATGTTGAAACCATTTAATTATCTTATTGAATGTCTTTTCAGGAATGAAGTCTCACTGGGAGGTTTGTTGGGTGTATTTAGCCAAATTATTCATATCATTGATACAAAAAGATATAGTAGAATACTCAAACAATGCATTAAGGTGATTCCTAACCTTTTCCCATTCCTGTTGAGTATCATTATACTCCAATCTGGTCACTCAAGTCCTCATGTAGGCATATTCACAAATAAGTATCTATCTACCATATCCAATTCATCCCCTATAGAAACTAATGTCTTCTTCAATGCCTCTAACATGTGCAAAAACTGTTTATCAACACCTTGACTGTTTTTGGAAGCCCAAACTTATATTACTACTAAGTTCCTCTAAATAATGTGTTTGAACTACTTCATTTTGTACATTAGACATAGAGAGGGCAAGTAATACAGAGGAGGCTATAAGAGATACAAGCATAATAACTCCAACTACAAAACAACTAATACACCTCTTAAACCTTCCAGATGGGAGGTTCTCCAGTCATTGAATTAATTCAACAAAAACATGATCAATCCTGGATTTGTATGATCCTTTTATTTTTAATATCTTGAATGTGAAACCTACACTCTTACTTAGAGCAAAGATAGTTTTTAAAATGAGAGACAAACAACAAATGATCGATATCATAATTATAAAAAAGCTGAAAACAAATAATACCATGTTACCATGTACCAATTACAGGTGAAGATAACCAATCATACAATTTCTTGCTCAAATCTATATATTCTTCCCTAACACAAAATGCTCATTACAAAAGTTTGTAATGAATTAATCAAATAATAAAGATTTTCAGTCTTCTTTTGAGCCTTAAATGTTCTAACAACATTTTCTGACAATTCTTGAGTATATTTTGCATCTATCTATTTCTTATTTATCACTTCTTCACATACACATGCTCAAATAATGCAACTGTAACAGTTAATATTTTCTCCCTTTTTCTCAGTAATGATCATAAATTCCTCTATAGAGGGTACAATACTATTTAAGCCAGAAAAATTATACCTAACTTCTCAGCATCTCTTCTTTGATATTTCCAATAGTAACTTTGTTATATCCCAAATAATTTTGAGCTTCCCCTACCAAAACAAGTTCAGTCCTATTTTCTCTCCATAGTATAGTTCTGAATATAAGTCCAATATTCAGTTCCTTTTGCAGACCCAAATTGTTAATGATTAATATAAGCATCACAAATTGTCCTATAATCCATGTTGTGCTTTCCTTTTGCCTGATCTGTCTTTCCTCCTCCTGTTATGTTTTCTTTTTTGATTTCTGAAGTATGTTATTCATTTTCTGTATTACTTGATCATCTGGTCTGCATGGTCTGATGTTCCTTGCTGACATCCAGACAGTTTCTCCATCTGTGGACAAAACCAAAGCATACCCTTGACCCCAAGTTAGTAATTGATCAAGTCCTTTCCAATGTTCACCATTTGTATCCTTCCACATTACTCTATGAGTACTATTAGGGGTATTTACTATGTTATCTATAGTAATTTTGTAATCAAAGTCTTTTTCAGCCACAGTTTTATTCTTATCATCCAAAATCAAATAATTAATGAATACAAAGCTTTATTTAGGAGTCATATGGTAACTACTCTCTCACAGTCTTCCTTTTCTGTTTATGTAGGAACATTTTTAATGACCATTTTTTTTTTTAGGTTTTGCTAGGCAATGGGGTTAAGTGGCTTGCCCAAGACCACACAGCTAGGTAATTATTAAGTGTCTGAGGCTGGATTTGAACTCATGTACTCCTGACTCCAGGGCTGGTACTCTATCCACTGTGCCACCTAGCTGCCCCTAAACCTGTTCTTCCTCTCAACTTTAGCTTGGCCCATGGGATTAAAAAAGAATGCCTATAATATGTTTTATATTGTAATATAGACAGAATTGCTTAAAGTCCACAGAAGTATATTCAGGGCTATTATCTGTTTTTAATAGATATTGGTATCCCTTCAAAACAATGTAATAAATGATCAATCATGCCTTGAGTAGCCTCTGAACTTTGTACTGTTCCCACTGTATATGAACTAAATGTATCCACAGTAACATGAATAAATTTAATTTTTCCAAAAGGTGCATAATGAGTCGTATCCATCTGCCCTAACTCATTAGGAGCCTGGCTTCTAGGATTCTTAAAATAATTTGGAGGGAAAGGTAAAAGCGGAATGCATTGTAGACAGGATTTTACTATGTTCCTAGCTTGCTCTCTGATGATTTTAATTTCTTTCCTAGTAAAGAGGCATTCTGATGAAATTTTTCATGAGACAGTTTAGCTTATTCTTCTACTAAGGCATGGAAGGGTTAATTGATCAGCACTATGATTACCTTCATAAATATATATAGGTTCAGGCAATCCAGTGTGGCAAATATATATGTTCAATAAAAGAGGAATTGTATCTACTTCTAATAACTTCTAGTAATTCTTTAAAGAGTTGATATAATACTACATCAGTGCTATGATTATTAAAGGCTGTTTCTATACATCTCATGACATGATAATCATAGTTACTATCTGTAAAAATATTAAGGAGCTGTGGCCATTCTCTTAATAACAATAAAATAGCATATAATTAAGTCTTATATGTGATATAAAAGAAGTTTATAATTCCTTTTTATTATTGCAATATGCTTGGACCTACAGGTTTAGAATAAGGTTGGTTAAAGTTGGAAGCTGGTTAAAGCCTGTAGAAAATAGAAAGTAAGTATGAGATGTTTGACTTTGTATAAAAGATGGATTTTTGAACTTTGAAAAGTGATCTATAAATCAATTTAGTAAGATAAGAATGTATAGAGAGATATAAGTCTATATGGAGATGTGTGTTTAAATGAGGTTGGGATAATCTGAAAATTGCATTGAATCACCATTGTTTAACAATTTCAGGGAAAATCACATTAAACCATCATTGTTTAAAAATTTCAGGGAACCCAACCGATATTTTCCCTCATTATCTCTACAAAGCAATCAATTATTAATTCTAGGCTTAGATAGTATTACAGTAAAATAGCTTATAATAGACAAAGCTAGATCACTTAACTTTTTCAATGTCATGCTCATCAGCAAGTCACCTAACTATGGTTTACATGAATTTCAATTTCCCAATCATCTTTCAAACTTCCTCACATATACTCAATATAAATGGAAATAATTGCAGTTTAGGTATACTTCTCAATATCTTATACACTTTTCTTCTGAGTGTACCATTTTTCTTCTTTAAAATTTAACATTTAATTCTTAACCTATGTGAAGATTTCCAGGCTGAAATCTCATTCTCTTAAAGCAAAAAATAAAACAATTTGTCTTAAAGTTAGCCTTAAACATGAATATCTTTTACACGCAAATTTCTTTCTCATCTCTGAATTATAAGCTTATTTTCCTTATTCCAAATACATTCCTATTTTCAAAAAGAAAATAAGATTCTCTATGAATTTAGTTATATATTAATTTTAAAAATCCCAATGTAGGGGCAGCTAGGTGGCACAGTGGATAGAGCACCGGCTCTGGAGTCTGGAGTACCTGAGTTCAAATGCAGCCTCAGTCACTTAATAATTACCTAGCTTTGTGGCCTTGGGCAAGCCATTTAAACCCATTGCCTTGCAAAGAAAACCAAAAAACCTAAAGAAAAAAAATCAATGTAATTTTTTTTACCAAAAGCCAGTGTTACAAATATATATATATATATATGAAATTTCTAATATATATACTTTCATAAACATGAAATGGAAAAACAAATCTTTTCACAAACTCTCTAGGCCAAAAAAGACCTTGAGAGATATAGCCTGTGGGCAAGGTATGATCTAATTTTCTTAAAACAATCTTTACAGATGTGATGGATACTTCAATTCATTAATATTTTGTTATTGTAACACGATTTTAAATTTTCAAAAAAAATTGTTTGAATCTATTCTTAGACAAAGTTTACTGATTATACATAACACATTTTCAATTTAAAGTATATTCCCTTTACTGCCTAAAACTTTGCAACAAAAAAATTCTTAAGACCAAATGTGTCTAAAAATTTTGATGACAAGATTTTCCTTATAGTACTCTTACTAATCCAAAACTTATATTCAAAATAATCTTAAATTATTTTCCTTTACAAAATGTAAAAGTTTTGAAATTCTTCTTATCTGTATCGGTGCTATTCTAATTTCTCAATACTCTAACTTATAAGAGCTTTCCATCGTCACTGACAAAATAATGTTCTGGTAATTGGAGATTCCCCACATTTTTAAGATATCAAAGTATGTACTAATTCTTTACCGATACTGTTTATCATTCCTCACTCACCCCAAATTTTTCAAATACATGAACTATATTCCCTTTTTTTGCAATTATAAAGCCTGATTAAGATCACAAAACTCAAAAGTCTGTGCTAACAAAGGTTTTAAGAGAATCCCAGCCTCAATAAAGGCCATTCTGACCTTATCTATTTCAGCATTCCCATATGTTCTTTTTCCTCCTATGACTCTGGAGGAGCCGAAAAATATTATAACCAAAAAAAATTATTTTTTTACAAACCCCGTAATTCAGTTACATGTATTTTCAGATAACTTTGTGCACAGAATTACACATTATAGATTTACCTAATTTGAAAAAAATAGTTAACATTTACTTAGCAATTGCTTTCATATAAAACTTTTCACTTTAAGGAGTTTATTACTTTTCCATTCAATTCACAGACAGATATTGCAATAGTGGTGGTTCAATGCAATTTTCAGATTATCCCAACGTCATTTAAACACACATCTCCATATAGACTTATACCTCTCTATACATTCTTATCTTACTATATTGATTTGTAAATCACTTTTCAAAGGTCAAAAATCCATCCTTTATACAAAGTCAAACATCTCATACTGACTTTCTATTTTCTATAGGCTTTAACCAACTTCCATACTTCATAAACGGTTCAAAAACCCCAATAGTCTCTACATGCCTTTCCATAATTCCATGCAACCCTATTTTCTTAATCAAAATCTTTTCAGAACCAATTATTCAGACTGAATTACTTACATATTCCCTAATATACTGTTCCATTGTTCTTTACCATAAACTCTTTTATCAAGATCAGTGAAGAAAAATTTTAGGGACAATTTGAATTTCTACTAAGTCCCTTGTAAGTATAATATGCCAGATCAGTAAGTAAAACTCTGTTAGACAATCAGACCAGAAAACAAACAATAGAAAATAAGAGAAATTAATAGAACTCCTTCTTTCCCCCAAAAAACCATGATTTTCAGGAAAAACTCTTTTGGTGCTAAATCATGAGATTTTGGGAAAAAAAAAGAACCAATTTTGAAAAGAGAAAAGGAAGGAGGATTAGCTAATCAGAACACAAAGACATGGGAGCAGGCCTGACCATACAGAGACAGCCAAGAGCTTCCCTCTGCCTGTATTTTAAAACAAATATATATAAAACACAACAAACAGAATCAGAGCACTTTGAACCAGAGGGGCCCCTGAACTCCAGGGAAAACCCCACCTTGCTCTCACACCAGAGAAAACACAGAGAACATTCCATTTATCACAATACATTTTCCATGCAAAGGTATTAATATATTTAGCATTTCTAGATTTTAACTGGTATAACTCTTTAGAAGGCAGTCACTAAAACATCCTTCAGCCTAATTGGAATATCTTTTGTCCCCCTTCTTCAAATAGAGTAAACCAAATAGTTGTTTTAAGTAGGAAGTCCTAAGTTTTTTCTGGGGGCTGGTGGAATCTTCTGTTTTTAAATCCTAACTAGACTTATAATTTTCTGTAATAACTAACATTATCAGACTCTATATTTATAAATTCCTGAAGTTATAATGTTGTGATATCATTCTGGTAAAAGATTAACTATTTAGTTGCCCCTTATTTCTTTTATTTATTTATTTTTGGCATTATTTAGTACCCAAATTATATACTTTAGAATTAACCTGACAGTCTTGTCTTTTTAGAATTCACTTCCCCAAAAGTTTCTCAAATTAAAAATAGCATTTCTATATATAATTTATATATATATATATATATATATATATATATATATATATATATATATATATATATAAACATATTTGGTATTATGCACTCTCTTTCTTGATTCTTTTAACTACAAATAAATTTCCTTTTAACACTTGTTTATACAAATATTCACGAAATAATTCTCTATCTCTGACTAGTCATTTTTCTAAAAATATTCTTTCTTCTAAAATTCAAGGTCAAAAGATAATCAAATGGACAAGCCACAGAAAGGGAGAAGGGGGCTGGGGAAGCTTTCTGGCAGAACCACAGGGAAGAATCAAGGAAGAGAAAAAGTCAACAGCATTTTATCATATTAATATTCATTTATCTCTTCACACACTGTTCCCTAATCATGTAAATTCAAAGTACCTTCCAAGCTTGATTCTCCTTTCCTTGCAAACCATGGAGAACATTAATAAACGGTCTGTAAAAACTTATATATTTGGGTTATTTTTTATAATTTCTAAGCCCTTCTCTTTACTCAGTTTTTTCAAAGTATTTATGTCCAGTCTTGGTTTGTTTAGTTCTATAAATAGTTCATTCCCTATTACAACTGCTTTACCTGCTTGGACAAAAAAAAAAAAAAAGTAAAAATCTGACAACACTTATCGACTCTCATCAAGCCTTCCCCTCACCTGAATCATCCTGGGACTACCACAGCCTTAGCAGGGGGTTTTCTTCTCCTGAAAGACTACCTCAGTCTCCGGATGGTTTCATGTCCCAGTACCTGCCCTAGACTGGGCACCAAATGTTCAGTTCCCCTGTCCACCAGGGTAATAATTCAGCTCAGGAGAGAGAAGAAACATGCATACCCTGGGGTGGGGCTGCTATCAGGACAACTAGCAGAGCCATTTATTGATAATATCAGACAGTTCTTTATAGCAGAAAACCACAAAATTAGCATACAGGATAAAAACAATGAGGTTTCTCTGACTTGGGCAGGATGTAGCCTAGCAGGATGTAACCCAGGTCAAGAAGTTTGGATACAGGGCTATCATCAAGTGAGGTCACTAATAATGCAATTGTTTTATCACAGCAGAGTTCCATGGAAAGCCTTCAGCCCAAGGGTCACCAAAGCCTGGGCCATTAAGTCATAAATGACTTTTGACCCAAACTCGCTTGAGCAGCCCTCAACACATAGCAACACATGAGGACATGTTCCCTTATGTATTAGATGCCCTTTACAGGCAGAGGTTCCAGACAATCCTCTTCAATGAGTCAGGCTCCAGATCTTCCAGTTGAGTGCTTCCTTTAAAAGAATCCTAACTCAGTTTGAGGCTAAGATTATTCTCTCAAAGACCGCTCAACTCCATCTGCATTATTAAAGTCAAACCCCATAGGTTTATTGGTTTCATTGGCCTATTGGTGTCTTTCTATTTTAAAATACCTGATGTCAGACAGGCAAATTATCAATATATTGTAATATAGCATTTACCTACAACCAGTGCTTCAGATGACTTGAACACTAAAAGGGAATCAAGAGTATATACCAGGCTGTAATTTGGTATAAGAGATCTTCTAGAGAAAAATCATAATTCAATTGTTGCTAATGTACATAAGGACAGTGATATAAGAAATACAACAAGTAGAATTTGGAGATGTAAAAATACAATAATCATAATTCACATTTAGAACTGAATGTTTTATAAAAGCAACTTTTTCAAAGAACTCCCTTAGAAATTAATCAAATTTAAATTATATATATATATATATATATATATATATATATATATATATTTATATATATAAAACATCTTAGATGGCTTTCAAATTCAAACATATGTTATTAATTCCAATATAATAAAACTGTTCTAAGAACAATCAGGTATTCAAGTCAATTAACAAATGAATTATTAAATTTTATAAAACAATATTTCCATTATTATATTATGTATTATTTAATAATATTTGGAATCCTAGTGGTGGTCTTGGTTTTGATATTTTCCTTTCATTATCCTTACAAAATAATCGGGTATTAATTCTAGTCTTCAATACTATTACAGTATTCAAATAGCTTATATGCTCATAAGAGATAACCAAATAATTACAAGTCTACAAAAGTATGTCACATAACTGATAATGATTTTGAGTTCTTCAAAATTAAACATATAATTACTGAGTTACGTTAAACATAAGATTATTATGCTAACATCTCATTCCCTTAGAACAAAATGAAACAATTAAAAGGTTTCCTTAACTTAAGGTAGACCTTATAACTCAGTATCTTTTACATTTTGTTTTATATGCTTATTTCCCTCTATCCCAAATATACTTCTATTTTCAAAAAAGAAAATGAGAATTTCCAAGAACTCAATCTTATATATATCATCATTTTAAAAACCCCAAATTAACTCTTATTTATGCCACAGATGCCAGGCAATGGTACATTTACAACAAACAAGATTTCAACTTGATTTATTTTCTTATTTTCAAATAAGAGATGTTAAGTAGGTTTTACTTTAGTCATATCATATATATATATATATATATATATATATGTATGTATGTATGTATATGTATGTATTCCCTTCCATAACCAGGTGATGAGAGGCAAGGTTATTACAAACTTTCTTGTTTCACCAACAAAAGGCTTTGTGAGATTGTTGACAATGTTCTATAGAGATTAGTTTACCATTAAAATGATGCAGATCAAAGAATTTAGTAAGTCTACCACATAAATGAGTTTTGCTCAACTCCTGCAGTGTTTATCTTTCCCAAAAGAAATCTGCATATATTCCTGATAACTTAATCATTATTATTCAATATCATCGATAGATTCCCAAGTTTCTTCACATGTAATATATACCCATTTCTACAAAAACAACTGAGTATCATTTCTCTTGAACTCAAGGAGGGTCTACAGGGAAATCTGTCAGTCTCAATTTTTTCTTCCTAAATTATCCTTCAATATAGCATTTTGCCATTTAAGCATGGCGGGGGGGAGGGTTCCTATCCCAAAGTCTTCCAGCCCCCTCTCTTCACAGAAAGGCTCCTAAGATACATGCTATAGAAATGCGAAGGTGAGTTCCCTCCAACTCAAGGAAACTAGGTCAAAGTTTCTCTCCCATTACACTGTCCCCACTAGTGAAGTGTTCCTCAGAATTTCTTTCTCTCCTAAACTCTGAAAGTATCTTGAGGGCAGGATGACTTAGACCATGAGAATCTGAACTTATTTCCAAGACAATCACACAGAAATGAAACAATAATTTGACAGGTAGCTACATTTTTCTAAAACACAAGAGAATATTTAAAGTCTCAATTAAAAATAGGTTGAACATAGTTGCCAATAAATATTAGATTAACAAAAATAGTTCACAGTTGAGAACATTTAAAAAAAGTATTCATCACAAAGCTTGTAACTTACACACATCCTTTCAAATGTAAAGATATGACACCATTCTGTCCTTTTGTCTGGCATTTAGCAAAGTATGATTAGCTCAAAAAGAAAGAAATTCCCTACATACATTCCATTTCCTACCTCATTTACTAACTTGATTCAAAGGATAGCTAATCTTTGCAGTTCCTAATTAAGGTCAAATGGTATTAAAATTACCTAGTAAGGAGGTTGGCTCAAATTCTATTAATTACTGAATTCTAAATTAGCCCTTTTAAAACAATTAAAACCAAAAACTCAAAATAAAAGGAATAACATTCAATTTATAAGTTAGCAATCAGGAACTACTTCAGATCTGAATTATACACACACGGAGGTGTTTTAGACAAAGACACAAGCACAATTCTTTTTTGAACAAAGGTTTCACATTCATGCAAAATGAGATTTTTGGACACTCAGGCCAGCACCAAAATCTCAAATGTAGACACATTTTTCTCCTCCCTCCCAGTCAGTGGAGTGGTGTGAAAAATTTCTACTGATTTTTAAGTAAACACATACATACATATATTTATATTAATTATGAATCTAATTGATTCTAAAAAATTTTTTGAGGGATATACCAGTCAAAAATTTTTTTTTAGAATCAGTTAGAATTTCTTGAGGAACCTCATGTATAGCCAATTAATGAACTCTTTCTGGGACTGGGGAAATAGTTTGCACTCAATTAAGTCTGTGCTAATAACTAAGATCTCTGTAATAGGGTAACTGAATTTTAGTTGTTGTAAAGTAACTTAGAATGCAGAGAGAAAGAGTTCATTCTTTCTCTATTTTCTTTTAACCATGAGGCATTTAAAATCAATCTACTTATTTTCCTTTCCCCACTTTCCCTCTCAAGGGTGGGTCTTTCCTTGGGTGGACTAAAGGGAATGGGGTTGGGATTTAGAAACTAGGATTTAAGTCTAAGGAAAAAAGTCATTCACTCTGCCTCCTCCCCAATCTAGGGAGAATGTATGGGGGGAGGAGTTCTTAATACTAAGCTATGGGACTATATCAAGTTTTGGGGGGAAATCTTACCCCATCTGTAGGGTAGATTTTCATTCCAACTGAACACAGATTAAATGTCTGTGTTTTAAGAATAACTTTTTCCCCTTGCCTACTCCCTGCAGCCATCCAGACAGGGTGGGGAGCTGCAGAGCGAAGAGCGAAACAGGGACAAGTGAAAAGGCAGTAACACAGTTTGAGCTGTACATAAGCAGTTGTACTCCAGGAATGGAAGCTGAGAGAATCCTTAACTGGACACCGTACTTCTCAAAAATGTCAAACTATTAGGGAAAAAATCCTTCCAGTGTGCTCCTGGAATGCTCCAAGGACAAAATCATGATTACTGAAAAAGATTCAAAAAGTCAACTTCAAAAATTTGGAGCATGCCTTCACCCAGTCAGTGCCACACAGCAGACCCCTCCTTCCTGGCTCCAGAACCAGACAAAGCAGAGCCCTCTAGGGGACTGGAGGTGACCCAGATCCAGGTGACCCTGGTTATCACTAGTCAAACCCAAAACCCAAAACACAGTCTTGTTCAAGGACTGGACCTCACAGCCATCCTCCCCATAGAATTCCCAGGAGCAAGGGAAGTCTAATGGGAAAGGTTTTCCTAGAGTCTCATTTGGCCTGATATGGAAAGATTGCCCAGTTCAGAATTTCTCTCACCTTGTAAACTTCCAAGAAGACCTAGGAAGATTCAGTCATCCCTTTGTTGTATGCCAAAATGTTGTGAAGGAGATTGAGGGTGGCCAATTAAAGACTGAAAATTGAGAGTTTCTTTGGATATAGAATGAATTTGCATACTTCCTGGAATTTTAAATCTGCTCAGAATTTATTATAAATTATTGTGGGGGCAGAGCCGAGATGGTGACAGGAGAAGAGCCTCTCTTAGGTGCTCTTACTATAATATTTCAAAACTTACAAAATAAGGACTTTAATTAATTTTTGAGAGACAGAACCCACAGAGGGATCCAGTGAGGCAATTCTCCAGCCCAGGGTAACCTGGAAAACAGTGGAAAGGCTGTGCTCCCCGGGCTTAACGGGGTGGCCCACCAGAGTGAAGGAACTTCAGCCTCCTGGAGGCAGCCTCAGGGCTCATGACAGCAGGGGCAGTTTCCTGACCTACAACCTGGGGAGCACTAGGCACAACTTGAAAGATGGGAGGGGTGGGCTCTGCCAGTGCAAGCACATGAAGCCCAGCCCTCAGGGCACTCAGTAAGCAGTGTGGCTGCAGCAGCCCAAATTCAGGAAACTGAAGTAGGCGGAGCCTGTAGGAAGGAGCCCCCAGGCAACTGAGACTTGAGTGCTCAACATACCAAAAATTAGGTGAGTGGAGAGAGACTTCAGAGGTCTGTCCTCTGTACACAGAACAGGACTTTGGGTCTCTGATCACATTCAGATCATAATCACAGTCTAGGCCCTCCATAGAACAACAGCTCTCACCACCTCTGTCCTGTGGCAGAGGGGTGCACATGTGCTCATTCACAGAGCAGGAGGGAAGACAGAGCCTCACACACAGAGATCCTTGGAGGGGGGGGGTGTTCCAATAATACTCAAAAACTCAGGAAGCACTCCAAGACCAAGCACAGGCTGGGGAAATGAGTAAAAAGAGAAAAAAGAGGAACTCCATTGAGAAATACATTGTTTATGATCCCAACAAGTATCAAAGTACTCAATCTGAAGATGAGGAAGTACAAGCTCCTGCATCTAAAGACAGCAAGAAAAACAGAAATTGGGTTCAGGCTATGACAGAGCTCAAAAATGATTTTGAAAATCAAGTGAGGGAGACAGAGGAAAAATTGAGAAAAAAATGAGAGAGATGCAGGGAAAACAGGCAAAAGAAGTCAGAAGCTTAGTCAAGGAGATCCAAAAGAATGCTGAAGAAAATAACATGTTAAAAACCAGCATAGGGAGGGCAGTGCCAAGATGGCAACAAGAACGGATCATGTCTTAGGCGCTCTCTCATAAATCATCAAAACTAAGGACTCTAACTAAATTTTCGAGACACAGAACCCACAGATGGACGCAATGAGGCAGTTCTCCTACTCAAGGTAACCTGGAAAAGGGCAGAAAGGCTCTGCTTCTCGGGGTTGGAGGGGTGCCCGCAAGAGGGGTGGCCTACCAGAGCGAAAGAACTTCAGCCTCCTGGAGGCAGTACGAGGGCACTGGGAGCTGCGGCTCACAGCAGCAGGGGAGTTTCCTGACCTTTGCCCCCGGGGAGCACCTGGCACAAATTGGGGGAACAGCAAGGGAACCTCTGCCAGAGCAAACAAGTGAAGCCCAGACCTCAGGGCAAACAGTGAGCAGCATGGCCACACCAGCCCAGATCCAGGAAACAAGCTGGCAGAGCCAGTAAGCAGGAGCCCCCAGGGCATGAGCCCATTGAACCTCGGGAGGGGAGTGAAGAGAGAGAGACTGCAGAGCTCTGTCCTCTGCCCCTGGAAAAGGACTCTGGGGCTCTGACCACAATCAGATCCTGAATGAAATCTAGACCCCCACCAGAGAACAGGGCCCCCAACACCTCAGCCCCATGGCAGAAGGGGGCACATGTGGTCGAAAGGAGGACAGAGCCTCACACACTGAGATCCTTGTGGGAGTGTCCCAAAAGCTCAGAAGCACCCCCAAAACAGGCTTAGGCTGGGAATATGAGCAAGCAGAGAAACAAGAGGAATACCATTGAGAAATATTTTGCATATGAGCCCAAGGAGGATCAAAACACTCAGTCTGAAGATGAGGAAGCACAAGCTCCTGCATTTAAAGTCTACAATAAAAACAAAAATTGGGCTCAGGCTATGACAGAGCTCAAAAAAGACTTTGAAAATCAAATGAGGTAGTTAGAAGAAAAACTGGGAAAAGAAATGAGAGAGATGCAGGAAAAACATGAAAATGAAGTCAGCAGTCTAGTCAAGGAAATCCAAAAAAAAATGCTGAAGAAAATAGCATGCTAAAAACCAGGCTAGTTCAAATGAATAAAGCAGTTCAAAAAGTTACTGAGGAGGAGAATGCTTTAAAAAGCATAACTGGCCAGATGGAAAAAGAGATGAGAAAAGTCTCTGAGGAAAACAGATCCTATAGACAAAGAATAGAACTCAGGGAGATCTATAAATTTACGAGAAACCAGGAGTCAATACTTCAAAACCAAAAGAATGAAAAATAAAAAAAATGTGAAACATCTCACGGAAAAACCAACTGATATGGAAAACAGATTTAGCAAAGAAAATATAAAAAATATTGGAATACCTGAAAGTCATGATCAGGGAAAGAGCCTTGACATCATTTTCAAAGAATTTCTACAGGAAAATTGCCATGATATCCTAGAATTAGAGGGCAAAATAGAAATGGAGAGAATCCACTTATCCCCCCCGAGAAAGAGATCCCAAAAACCCAACCCCTAGGAACATTATAGCCACATTCCAGAACTCCCAAGTCAAAGAGAAAATATTACAAGCTGCCAGAAGGACACAGTTCAAATATTGTGGAGCTGCAGTCAGGAGCACACAGGACTTAGCAGCAACTACATCAAAAGCTCGTAGGCTTTGAAATGTAATATACCAGAAGGCAAAAGAGCTTAGAATGCAATTGAGAATCAACTACCCAGCAAGGATGGAAAAAGATGGACTTTCATTGAACCAGGGGAATTTCAAGTGTTCCTGTTAGAATGGCCAGAGCTGAACAGAAGGTTTGATCTTCAAGTACAGGACTCAGATGAAGTATAGAGATTGGAGGAGAAGGGGAAAATCTGAGGGACTTAATGATGATGAATTACATGTATTCCTGTTTAGAAAAATGATATTGATAATACTCATATGAACCTTCTCAGTTAATAGAGCAGATAGAGGGAGCTTTTATAGTTGAAGCACAGGAGAAAGCTGAATTTGAAGATAAAATATGGTGTAAAAAATGGAGTCAATAGAAAAAAGGGAATGCAATGGGGGAAAGAAAAAGGAGAGGGGGGAATAGGCCAAGATATTTCATGTGATATTTTTCTTTATTACAATGAGCTATTGCTATGATGTGGAAGAGGGAAAGGCAAGGGGAATGAGGGAATCTTTGCTCACATCAGAGGCGGCTAGGAGAGGAAAAAGCATATATAATCAATGGGGTATAGGCATCTGGAGTAAGAAGGGGGGACCAGGGGGGAAGGGGGGGATGTGAGTGATGGAGGAGAGGATGGACCATAGAGGGAGAGTAGTCAGATATAACACATTTTCTTTTTTACTTCTTGCAATGGGCTGGGATTGCGAGGCCTGTCCAGGACCATGGGGCCAGGTGGATGCTGGGCCTAAGAGGTGGTATGGGGGCTAAGGGCCTCTTGGCCCCAGGGCCAGGGATATGTCTGCTGTTCCAGTCAGCTACCCTACAGCAGAATCAGAGTGAAAGGAGAAAGAAAATATAGTACATGGTAGTGGAGAAATATGAAAGGAGGGAGTTGTGATAAGCAAAGGTAATGGTGGAAAAATAAGGAAGTAACTTTTGCAATGGACTTATCATAAAGAATGTGATCCACCTGCGACAGAGTTGTTGGTGTTGGAACAAAGACTCAAGCACATTTTTCATTATTATCATTTTGGGGGGCTGCAGGGTAAATGGGGTTGAGTGGCCTGCCTGGGGCCACATAGCAGGATGATCCTTGGGTGTCTGAGGCCGGATTTGGGGCCGGGTGTTCCTGGCTCAAGGGCCAATGCTCTGTCTGCCACCCAGCCACCCCTACTATCATTACTATTTTATTTTATTTTGGGTCATTTTTTTCTTTTTTTTGGTTTTTGCAGGGCAGTAGGGTTAGAGTGGCTTGCATGTCACACAGCTGGGTGATTGTTGGTTGTATGGGGCTGGATGTGGGCCCAGGTGCTCATGGCTCCAGGGCTGGTGCTCTGTCCATTGTGCCACCTGGCCATACCTACAATTATTAACATGATTTTTTTATTTCAATTTTTTCTCTCCCCTTTATCACTCAAATGAGTCTTTATTTTGAGGGGTAGGGGATATTTCATTTATTCTTAAACAGGAATATTTTAATAATGTATAAAATCATCCATACAAAATGAGAATTAAAAAACCCAGCATAGATCAAATGGATAAAATAGTTCAAAAAGTTTTTGGGAGAAGAATACTTAAAAAGCAGAATTAGCCATATGGAAAAAAGAGTTAAGAAAGCTATCTGAGGAAAACAAATCCTTCAGAAGTAAAATGGAACTAAAGGAAGAATTAAAGATATAATACTTCAAAAGCAAAAGAATGAAAAATTAGAAGAAAATGTGAAACATCTTATTGAAAAAACAACTGATCTGGAAAACAGATTCAGGAAAGATAATTTTAAAATTATTGGCATACATGAAAGTCAAGATCAGTAAAAGAACCTTGACATCATTTTTAAAAGAATTCCTACATAAAAATTACCCAGATATCCTAGAAGCAGAAGACAAAATAGAAATTGAGAGAATCCACCAATCTTCCCTGGAAAGAGATACAAAAAAAAAAAAAACAACCACCAGGAATATTATAGCCAAATTCCAGAACTCCCAAGTCAAAGAGAATATATTACAAGCAGCCAGAAGGAAACAATTAAATATGGAGCTGCAGTCAGGATCACACAGGACTTAGCAGCAACTACATTGAAGGCTCATAGGGATTGGAATATAATATTCCCGAAGGCAAAATAGCTCAGAATGCAACAGAGAATCAACTACCCAGCAAAACTGATCAACCTCTTCCAGAGGAAAAAGATGGACTTTCAATGAACCAGGGGAATTTCAAGTGTTCCTGCTGGAATGGCCAGAGCTGAACTGAAAGGTTGATCTTCAGGTACAGGACTCAGGTGAAGCATAGAGAGTGGGGAAGAAGGGTAAAATATGAGGGACTTAATGATGATGAACTACATGTATTCCTGCATAGAAAAATGATACTGATGATACTCATAAGAAACTTCTCATTTAATAGAGCAGGTAGAAGGAGCTTTTATAGATGAAGCACAAGAGACAGCTGAGTTTGAAGATCTAATATATTGTAAAAATGGAGTCAATGGCTAAAAAAGAAATGAAATTGGAGTAAGAGAAAGGGGAGGTGGAGTACGCTAAGATATTTCATATAATAAGATTCTTTTTATTATAATGAGCTATTGCAATGATATGGAAGGGGGGAAGGTGAGGGGGAATGAGGTAACCTTTGCTCTCATTAGAGGTGGATCAAAGAAGAAACAGCTTATGTACTCAATGGGGTATAGACATGCAGAGTGAGAAGGAGAGAAGGAGGATGGGGGAAGGGGGGGCTGTGAGTGATGGAGGAGAGGGTAGACCATGAGGGAGAGTGGTCAGATATAACACATCTTTTTTTTTTACTTCTTACAAGAGCCTGGGATTGGATGGCCTGTCCGGGACCACAGGGTCAGGTGGTTGCTGGGCCTTAGGGGTGGTATGTAGGCTCAGAGCCTCTTGGACCCAGGACCAGTGATCAGTCTGCTGTGACACTCAAGCTACCTTATAATACATTTAAGGAGAGGGACAGAGTTAAAGGAGAGAGAAAATATAGTATATGGTAGTGGGGAAATGCAAATGGAGGGAGTTGTGATCAGCAATGGCAACAGTAGAAAAATATGGAAGTATCTTCTGTGATGCACATAGCCTAAAGAATGTGATCCACCCATGACAGAGATGGTGGTGTTGAAACATAGACTGAAACACATTAATTATTATTATTATTGTTGATGTTATTTGAGGGGGGATTGCAGGTCAGATAGGGTTGGGTGGCTTGCCCAGGGCCACACAGCTGGGTGGTTGTTGGGTGTCTGAGGCTGGATTTGATCCCAGGTGCTCCTGACTCCAGGGCTAGTGGTCTCTACTGTGCCACCGGGCTGCCCTTACTATTATTATTGTTATTATTATTATTATCATTCATAGTAGTAGTAGTAGTTTTAGTATTAGTATTTTATTTTATTTTGGGTGGGTTTTTTTTTTGTTTTTGCAGGGCAATGGGGTTGGGATGGCTTGCCCAGGATCTCACAGCTGGGTGATTGTTGGGTATCTGGGGCCGGATTTGAGCTTGGGTGCTCCTAAGTCCAGGGTCACTGCTCCATCCAATGTGCCACCTAGCTGCTCCTATTTTTTTAAATTTAATTTTAATTTTTTCTTCTTTCCTTTATTTCTCATGAGGGTCTATAGCTTTTGGGGTGAGGGGTATTATGTTTACTGTTAAATAAGAATATTTTAGTAAAGTATAAAAAACATCATTTGTACAGAAATCAAATAAATATAATAAAAAAAAATAATGAAATCATTCCATTAGTTTTAGACAATGTACATCATTTGATGACACTATAGTACAAGTCACTAATCTTATTGTCTCAACATTTCTTGTCTACTGTGATCCTAAATATTTGGGGTGGGGTTCTTACTAGAATATAAGTCCATTGAGATCAAGGAATGTCTCCCTTTTTTATTTATTTTGTAATTACAGGGTTCAAGTGCAGTACTTAGTGCATAGCAAGCAATTAATGCTTTTTCACTTATTCATTAGTAAATATTTCTTGCCTAAGTAAGACAACCTACTATTATGTTGATAGTAACTTGCCAAGTTGGGATCATTCTACATTGATTGGGCTGAGCAGGGTTGTACTAAACCTTGATCCAAAAGTCTTTCCAAAAATTTCAGTGAGAATTTACACCATAGAAAGAGGCAAATATTACAAATGAGGGCTTGCTTTATTGTTTGCTTGAAGACCTATACTAAAGAAAATGATGAGAAAAATTTAAGTAAAGCAGATTAAATTCCAAAGTGTAAATCTCTTAAAAATAAATAAATAAATAAGTGGATGAATAAATAAATAAATAAATAAATGAATGAATGAATGAATGAATTATTGCAAAGTATACAGATTAAAAACTTTTTTCCTCCTGGAGAAGCAACAGGCACTTTGAGGACAGGGATGAATAACAAAAATTTAGGCAACTTTGCTTGGGAGACATAGGCAGAGAGAGAGAGAGAGAGAAGAAGAAGAAGAAGAAGAAGAACAACAACAACAACAACAACAACAACAAGACAGACAGACAGAGTTGACTGGGCCAGATAGCAGACCAGTCCTGTGTGGGAGGTCTAGCTCAGGTTTTTATAGTCTTGCTTATTATCTGGGCACTAAAGGTAAAGGGGAAATCCCTTCCCTCTTAATTGATTGTGATCAAAACCAGGTACAAGGTTAAAAGCTGAGGGTTGGAAATGAGGAGATGGATACTAATTTTACAATTAACAGTGGAACAATTAGAGTCAATTTACATCTAAGGAGCAGACAGCATTCTATAACTTAACAAAATTTAAAAGCATAAGAGATCACAGAATTTGTTTCTAATTATGAATTTCCTTTATTCATAATTCTTTGCATTAACAATACTGCTCTACTTTCTTAGGTTTCATAGGATAGGACATTGACCTTGAAGTCCAGACTATTTGAATTCTCATTCTGATGCACACACTGACAATCTGTATTATTAGGTTACCCAGTGGATGAAAGAAAAAGAAAAAAGAAATTTGTATGAGAGACAAAGAGTTGGAGGGAAGCTAGTAGTCAGAAATAGATAGAGAGAAGAGGTCACTGACATTGAGGTTTAGGAGAAATGTGTGAAGTGATACAATCAGGGCACAGGAGGGTAGACCACTGTCCTGGACAGTCATGGATCTTGATTTCAAATTCTGCTTCAAAACATGCTTACTAGATGGGTGATGCTGGGAAAGACATGAAAGTTGTCTAAGTCCATTTTAGTCTTTAAATGATGGAGTTGGACTCAGTAACCCTCATGGTTCATTCCAGCTCTAAATGTCTGATGATATCAGTGATAGACAGAAAATGAAGACAATAGTTATTTTCAGGTTATATGAGAAAATAATGCAAAAAGTTTCTAAGCAGTATGTAGAGATAAGGGGAAGGGTTTCTGTGGATGGCTATGTTTCTGAGGGGACTATTCTCAGAAGGCAGGATAAGCTGAGTTCAAATTCTAATTCACATTCTCAATAAATGTTTAACACTGGGCAATTCACTTAGTGTCTAAACCTCTGTTTTTTTCTTATATAATATACTCATGTTGAACTCATTGGCCCCTACAGTTCCTCCGAGTTCTAAATCTATGTTCATCTTAGTGATGGAAATAAAAAGACCACTTAGTATTGGGGAAGAATGAGAGAAATGGAAAAAAAAAACGTTTGAGAGGGGAGAAAGAAAAGAAGATGGTGAGAGGAGAGACAGAGAAAGAGAGACAGACAGACAGACAGACAAACAGACAAAACAGGATGAGATAGAGACAGTGAGAGATATAAAGATAAAGATAGTGAGATATATAAAGATTTAAAGACTGGGTTAATGAGATGTCACAAAAAAATCTAATAATTAACAAAGCAGAAAGAAAGAGAGACACAGAGACAGAAGAGTCATATGATAATGAGCAAGGAAGTAAGGGAAGAGACCATTATGGAGGACAATGAAAAATAGAATTAAATCTACATAAGAGGGAGATATACAAAGGGAATAACCACAAGGCATCTGTAGAAAAAGGCAACTTTGTGTCTTAAGTATTTAGAGCACTCTCCTTGGTGTTAACTTATTGAATTTAAATTCCAATACTGCTTCTGACAAAAAAGTTTTCTTCCTTTCGTGAAATCACTTAGATATTTTCATTCTGTCTTCTCCTTAGCAAATGAATTGGGTGGGATTTCGTGTGCCTTATGAGAAACCACCTCCATGACTCAAGAATTTCTGAGAGAAAAAACCGTCTCCTGGGATTAAGTTCAAATAGAGTTTTAAGGAATCAAGAGATAGAAGTAAGGCTCCATAGGAAATCAAAACGTGTGCAGTGGGAGCCCATTATGAAGTACAGTAAGCAATAGAGCAAGGAGACCACAGGCAAAAGAAAGATGTAAATGGAAAAGACTGCTAGCAAATGTAGGGCAAGTCTTGTGGGTATCATTGTGGTTAAGGCACTTCACTCTCCAGCTTCATGATCCTCTAAATTTCAAAGTGAGAAAAGGATGCCCATTTGTAATTAAGATGGAATATAGAGAGATTGATTTAGGGGGAATAAGACAGTGAGGATGAGGAGATAGAGGGAAACCCCCAAAGGAAATAAGAATGCCTTCAGAGACAGGAGTATGTAGACCAAAATATCTAGTTCTCAAAAATAGCTATTCTTGGAAGTCAGAACTTACTTGAGTTGAAATCCTAGTTAACATTTGGAATAAATAATTGACTTTTGGCAAATTCCCTTAAGATGTTTTAGCCCCCTGTCTTCTATTATACTATATTTCAGTTGTATATAATGTCCCCTAAGTGTCCTTCAGTTTTAAACAAGTTATAATATTCATGATAATGTATAAAGGAAAGACAAACTATTGTTGGGTTGAATTTAGAGTAAAGGTGGAAAGTTTTTGAATAGAAATAGGAGAAAACAAGGGAAGGAGAGGGAGATATTGAGAGCAAGCAAGAGAGAAAAAGAGACAGAGAGAAAGACCAGGAGAATGACAGTGAGATATTAAGATAACCTGTGAGGGGACAGAAGAAGGGAGGGAAGGGAGGAAGGGAAACAGTTCACTTGTTAATGTATAAAGGACTGAGGGAAGATGTCATTTTGGTGGAAATTGAGTAACTGAACAAGGAGTAGAAAAGATGCAAATGGATATTCCTAGTGGGCTGAACAGTATACTAAGAGTAGATTAAATTTCAATTCCAAATCAGGTGTGGACAAACTGCCTTGCTCTGGAGAGGTATCTTTTAACCACTGTCAGCCTCAAATTTTATCTCATTCAATTCATCAGACTGGACTGATCCTTCTGTTCCATTATCTTCTGGTTGTCAGAGAGAAAAACTTTTGTCCACTTGGGTTTAGCCTTGGAACAGAAAGAAAGAGAATTAGTAAGAATCAGTCTTTGAGGATGAAATGAGAGAGGTAAGTGTCCAGAGAAAGAAGTGTGGGGATTGAGAGGAATACATAGAATAAAACAGCTATATATCTTGGTGGAACCTTCTTGGAAGTTTAAATGTTCTGAGTTCACATCTCTTCCCCTCTTTATTTATTTATTTTTTTGTTTGTTTTCCAATTACATTCAAAGATAGTTTTCAACATTCATACTTTTGAGTTCCACGTTTTTCCACCCTGCTCCCTTCCTATCCCCCTCCCCATGGCAGCAAACAATCTGACATAGGTTGTACATGTAAAATTTAATTTCTTTATTAGTCAAGATGCAAAAGAAGAATGAGAACTAAGGGTTGAAAATATGAGAAAGAAAGAAAAAACATAAAAGAAGTTCTTAAAAAGTAAACACATTATGCTTTGCTCTACATTCAGAATGCACTGCTATTTCTCTGGATATGGATGGCATTTTCCTTAACATGTCTTTTAGGATTGTCCAAGATCACTGAACTACTAAGAGGAGTTGCATCCATCATAGCTAACCATGTCATAATGTTGCTATTACTTTATATAATGTTCTTCTGTTTCTGCTCACTTCACTCAGCATCAGTTCATGCAAGTCTTTCCATGTTTTCTGAACTCATATCACTCATGATTTCTTACACAACTGTACTCTCTAAAATTCATATATCATTGGTTGTTGAGCCATTCTCCAATTGATGGGCATTCCCTCAATTTTCAAATTTTTGCCAGTACAAATAGAGTTGTTATAAATATTTTTGTAGGTCCTTTCTGCTATTTTATGTTCTCTTAGGGATATAATTCTAGCAGTAGCATTGATGAATCAAAGGGTATGCAGTTTTATTGCCCTTAGAGGATAGTTTCAAAGCTCAGAATGGTTGGGTCAGTTCACAGCTCCACCAACAATGCATCAGTGTTCCAGGTTTTCCACATCTTCTCCAACATTGATCATTTTCCTTTTTTGTCAATTTAGTCAATTTGATAGGTATGAGGTGATACTACAAAGTTGTTTTAATTTGCATTTCTCTAATTTATAATGATTTGGAACACATTTTTCATATGAGTATAGATAACTTTAATTTCTTAATCAGAAAACTACTATCTGTTCATATCATTTGACCATTTATCAATTGGCAAATGATTTCTATTCTCATAAATTTGTCTCATTTATCTATATATTTGAGAAATAATTTCTTTATCAGAAACACTAGCTGTGAAAATTATTCCCTATCTTTCTGCATTCATTCTCACCTTGGTTTCATTGGTTTTATTTGTACTAAACTTTTTAATTTAATGTTATTGAAATTATCCATTTTACAAATAATTATGTTTCTATCTCTTCTTTGATCATAAACTTCTACTCATCCTTGAAATCTAACAGATAGACTATTCCTTATTTATTGACTAAAGATATAACCCTTTATGTCTAAATCCTGTACCAATTTAACCTTATCTTGGTATAGCTATGAGATGTTAGTCTCTGTTTATAGCATACTATTTTCTAGTTTTCCCAGATGTTTTTGGTAGATAATGAATTCTAATCCCAGAAGCTTGAATCTTTCTATTTATCAAACAGTAAGTTGCCATAGTTTTTTTTTTTTTGATACCTAGACCCTTCCACTGATCTATTTGTCTACTTTTTCTGCTTTTTGCAAGGCAATGGGGTTAAAGTGATTTGTCCAAAGTTACACAGCTAGGTAGGCAATTATTTATTAAGTGTCTGAGGCAAGATTTCAACTCAAATTCTCCTGAATCCATCATCAGTGCTCTATCCACTGCACCACCCAGCTGTCCCCCATTTCTCTATTTCTTAGCCACTTTATAATATAGTTCAAGATCTGGTACAGTTTGGCCACCTTACTTTGCAATTTTTCCATTAATTGCCTTCATATTTTTGATCTTTTAATCCTCCAGTTGAATTTTGTTACCGTTTTTCTTAGCTCTTCACAATAATTTTTGGTAGCTTTGGTATGAGCCTAAATAAGTAATTTACTTTAAGTTGGATTGTCATTTTGTTATATTAACCCTGCCTAAACATGAAAGATTGACATTTTTCTAATTGTTTATATCTGATTTGTGTGGAAAGTGTTTGTTTAATTGTCTCCATATATTTTCTTTGTTTGTCTTGGGAGATAGATTCTCAGGTACTTTATATTGTCTACCCAATTAACCTTCTTAATGAGTTTATGAGCTGTGTAATTCAGTTAATGTATCTCAGTCACTCTCTGTTGTTTTACTTTGATGGAGTTGGATCAAAGGTCTTAAGGGGATCTTCTAGCTCTAAATCTATGATTATAAATAAGATATGGTAATTTAAAAGAACAGTTATTGGATGAGGATTAAAATAAGGAAAAAGGCTTTGAGGAGGAGAGAAAAGGGAAGAAAAGGAGAGAGAGAGAGACAGAGAGACAGAGAGAGACAGAGATTCAGAGAAAGAAAGACAGAGAGAGATACAGGAAAAAGAGAATCACATGACAAGGGTTATTATGGAGGGAACTGACCATTATGGAGCAAAACAAGGAAGAGATGAGATCAGAGGTGAGAGAGAAATGTAGAGGGAAGGCACCTGGCCAGCATAGAATTCATCTAAGTAGCATAGTGAATACTATATTTGAATTTTTCTCATTGGATTTAAATCCCACATCAGCTGCTGACAAGTTCTGTTACTGTGGAAGATTCACTTAATCACAATGAGTCTCAGTTTTTTTTTTTCATAACCAACTTATAGGGCTGGAATTCATAGTGTCTAACAACACAAACTCAATGATAGTACGGTTGCCAGGAAGAGGAAAAAACTGTCCTATTAGGACTGAGGCCAGAGAAGAGTATATAGGGTAATCAGGAAGAGAACTATCCAGAGATGGAAGTAATAAGAAAGGAATGAAGAATGGGCATTTCACACAGTTTCTTAGTGGATTGTACTTGGAAGTCCTAAATTTAAATTATATAGCATAGTTTTAATAAATATTTGACTCTGGGCAATTCAGTTAGAGGATCTAAGTCTCCATCTGCTTTTAAAGGATGATGGAGTTGGATTCATTGACCCTTAAGACACCTTCCAGTTCTAAATCAGTGATCATTTGAGAAAAGACTATTGATTAATTAATAGGAATTAGAGTTAGGAAAAAAGTCTTCAAAGGGGAAGGAGAGAAGGGAAAAGGTAGACTGAAAAACAAAAGGAGTTAGACAAACAAAAAAGAAATAGTGACAGAAAAAGAAAGAAAATTAAAGACAGGAAAAGACAAGACCTCTTACTTCCGGCTGGAAATAGGAGCAAGGAAAGGAAAGCTTTTGAAAAGGATAGAGAGGAAGAGGGAGATGGAAAGAGTGAGGGAGAGACAGAATGAAAGATAAAGACAGAAAAAGTGTCAGAGACAAAGGAAAAATATAAATAAAATGAGAGAGAAACAGTGATAGAAAAAGAGAATCAGAGACTGAGATAGCAAGAGATGCAAAGTATTATCATAGATACAGCATTATACTTTGTGTTTAAGATTTGAATTTAAATTCTTCCTTACTGGCTGATACTTAAACTCTAAAGAAATCACTTAATCACTATCAGCCTCAATTTTCTCCTCAGTAAAATCATGGGTATTTGATGGTATTTGATGGTATTGAATGAAGGTCCAGTTTCTTGATCATATGGGTACCAGTGAGAGAAAAGGATTGAGATTAAAAGAGGCAGAGAAAATTGGAGAAATAATTTATCAGTAAGTACAAAGACCTTAAGTTGGGACTTCTGGAAAGAGTCCTGGGTAGAAGGTGTGTTTCACAGAGTTATAAGTCTTAGTGAATTCTTGTTGGAAGGCAACATTATCTGAGAACAAATCTTGCCTTGCACATATGCTTATTGTCTCTTTAATGCTGACTACTGTTCAGTCATCTCAGTTGTGTGTGACTCTGTGTGTCCCAATTGGGGTTTTCTTGGCAGAGATACTGGAATGCTGAGAATGTTGCTTAAAGTAACTAATCCTCACTTTGCTCTGTTCTGCAATGCTAGGGTTGGTGTCCATAGTCCAAAAAGTTTCCTTCCAGCTCCTATTCTCAGATAATATGAAAAATAAAGTCATAGAAAAATTCATATATTATTCTTCAAATTAATAGTAAGAAAACGGGATTATAGGAGGGCAGAGAGTCAGCAGGAAGGGATTTTTCTAGAGAAAAGAAAGAGAAAAAAGAAAATGAAGAGCACAAAGGGCTGGTGGGACATAACAGAAATGTAAATTGTAAGCATCAGAGACAGAGAGAGAGAGAGAGAGAGAGAGAGATGGAAAAGTGACATAAAGAGAAATAAAGATAGAGAATAAGCAGAAAAAGGTTCCTGGTAATTGGTGAGGGAGTGTGGAAGAGACCAGAGCATAAGGAGGTAAGAAACAGAGGCAGAGGCCAAAGGTAGGGGAGGGTGGGGAGGGAGAGACAATTCCAACAGTGGTGTTTGGGAGAGAGACAGCTAAAAGACATAGTGTATAGAGTTAGTCTGTTATTCAACAAGCATTTATTGCATTTGTTATATGTACTAAACAGTATGCTATGTCCTTGAAATACAAATAGAAAGAAATAAAATAGAATCCCTGCCTTCAGGGAAGTTGATTCCCAAGGTGGAATCCAGCACAGTAAAGGAAGTTGAAAAGCAAGTGTACCTCTGGTAGGAGGGTACCCAGGACGGAGCAAAGATTAAAGTGTGCTTAGTGTATCCTGGTAGGAAATATACAGTTGGGTGGCATGGATGCCCTCCATAAAAGGAAGTTCTGGGAGGAGCCATCCTTTCAGACAGAGATGTCCCAGGGTCTGATGGTTCTTTTAAACAATTCTCTCCTGGTCTGAATAGATTTTCTAGGAAGAAGAGGCTTGATGGAGAAGTTCAGAAGGCAACTAGATGAGAAATGAAGAACGCTGGAGTTTGGAGTCTTAAATTCCTGAGTTCAAATACTACTCCAGACTAGCTAGGCAAGTTATTTAATTTCTCTCAGATAGGGTTTCCTTCTCTGAAGAATCCTGCTTCAGTTAGATGATTTGTAGCTTCCTTCTAGCTCAAAGTGCCCATGAATGACAAAGGGAAACAACTCCCTTTTGATTCTGGAGAAAGATATCAATGGAAAAGACCATTGATGAGAAGAGAGAGATATAGAAAAGACAGGTGAGACTGGGGTGTGTTTTGGGGAAAAGGATCTATCTGAATCTGAGAAATATAGACAGAACCAAATAGGGAATGAAAAATAACCTCTTGATAATAGAAAAAGGAAGAGTTCATTTTGGAAAGACAGTGAGAAAATTAAATAAGAGATCATAGGCAAGGAAGTAACACCTTTCAATTATAGTGCAAGCCAGGTTAAAATTCATAGTAAATAGAGCATTATACTTACAGTTCACTATTTGAGTTTAAATTCCACATCACTTGCTGAGAAGTGAGTTACTCTGGAGAAGGCACTTAACCCCTGTTGTAGCCACTGGCTACTTGGGTTTGGTTCTGTCTATGAGGAATCATTATTCAGACTCTGGAAAGCATGGGTAGAAATAAAACAAAAATTTATTAAAAGGTTACAAGACATAGGAAGGGAGAGAGAGAGAGAGAGAGAGAGATCAAAGAACAACCAAGCCTTGGCTGGGCCATGGTCAGAGAAGACTGAGCTGGCCCTGAACTGGAGTCCAGCACAAGTTTTTATGTCTTGCCTCTCATCCAGAGAGAAAAAGATGAACTCCTGTTCTCTTACTAGATCCAGAATTAGGTAAAGGGTAAAACAGAAGGAGATTAGGATACAAATTTTACATTAAACACTGGTACTTTAAGAATGGGGAGGGTCCCCACCCAAGATTACAATTGTTTCTGTTACAATCATAATTCTATACTTCAAGTCAATTTATATCTCAAGAGTCAATTTAAACCTCCACCCAAATTCTTTCTGTTACATTCAAATTCTCTTCATCTTCCCCTGCCTCAATGTTAATCCTTGGTTTTCTGTTTAGGAAAAGAATTTGAATTGCATTTGAAAATGTTTAATGATACCAAAGCTCTATGATCTTATAGGTGCCAGAGAAAGCATAGAAAGCCCTGTGGACTTGGGATGTGAGTATAAAATATGAGCTAGAGGGAAAAAGACATAAAAGAATAGAGACAATTTATAAAGGGGCCTCTGAAGGATCTGTATGACACATGGCTATATCCTCTTAGGGATTTGATTTTGATGACTTAAATTAAAATCCTTGTTCACACTTGTTTGAAGCCATACAATTCCCTGAGAGTGTGTAAGACCCTGTTTCTTCTGTTATAATTAAACCAAATTGAACTCAGTGGCCCTTATTGTTAGATCCTGCTCTTGATCTATGATCAGATTTGAAAAGGCCACTTATTTTTGGAGGGAGAATGAGAGCAAGGAAAAAAGTTTTTGAGCAAGATAAATAGAAAGGGAGAAGGGAAACATCAGGGAACTTGATAGAGACGATGCAGAGAATTATGGATGTAGCAGAAACAAAATTCTCCCATCTTAAATGCTGTTAAATTTTGCTAAATTGGTGGAGGTTCCTCATTCTTGAGATATAAATTGAATCCCATTGTTTCATTGTTTAATGTAAAATTTGTATCCTGATCTCATTTATAAACCCCAGTCTTCAACCCTCTACCAAATTCCAGTCACTTAAGGGTGTAAGGAGTTTCCCTTTTGCCCTCAGTTTTCAGATAAGGGGCAAGGGTATAAAACCTGAGCCTAACCTCCATTGGGAATCAGTTCTCTCTCCCTCTCTCTCTGATCTAGTCAGCTCACTCTTTCTGACTGTCTTTCCTTATCTCCCTTTCATTGGCTCTGTTTCAGTCTTTGTCTAACAGCCACCCCTCTCTCTCCAGCCCAGTGGACTCTACTTGACTGTTTCTTATCTCTATCTCTTTTGACCTATCTCCCTCTATCTCACTCTCTACCAGGCAACTCTGTCATACCTTTTGTAGTTTTAAGTGTTTGCTGTCTCTTTGGGAGGAAAAGTTTTTTAAGCTGTTTACTTCGCAATATTTCATAATAAAATCCTAAGCAGTTTTAACATTCCAGAGAGAGCTTGCAAATTCCTTTGCTTTTCAGTGGCCCCCAAATTCTTATGCTTATCTGGTTATCCCCAGATATCAGTGGCTACAGAGAGACAAAAGAGACATACAGAAGTAGAGACAGAGACTACAAGGGAGAAAAAGACACAAGGACAGGGACATCAAGAAAGACAGAAAGACAAGGACAGGGACAGTAAGAGAGAAAAAGCAAAGGAAAAAAGAAAAAGAAAAACCCTACCTTGGAGTTGATTCTTTATCTTTAAAACCACTATAGTCGCTGACATGCTATCTTCCTCTGGAGATGTCATTTAACCTTTGTCAGTCTTAATTTTCTCTTTATTAAATTTATTTGGTTGATTTGATGATGTCTAAAGATTCTCCAACTCTCTAATCCTCTGGATGATAGAGAGAGAAGATGATATTTCTTTTTAAGTAATTTTGGAATAGTGAGAGTTAGAGGGAATCTGGCAGTGCCTATGAGGAGACAGAAAGAAGCATCCACAGGAAATAGAAGTGTGTTCAGAGGGCAAATGGGTAGAAAAAAATAGTTAGGTTTCCTAGTGACCTTTTCTTTGATTGACCTGACTTCAAATTCTAGTTTACATTCTGAATACCTGACACTGGGAAATTTAGGTCTCTCTTATGTTATAATATAATAGAAATAGACTCAGTGGTCCCTGGGGGTAAATAATGAAAAGGGGAAAAGTACCACTTATTTATGACTGGGAATTTGACTAAAGAGAAAAAAAAAAACTGTTGAGTGTTGAATTAAGAGGAGAAGAATAGAGAGTGAGAGAGACAGAGACTGAGAGACAAGGAGGTACAGAGATAAAGACAGAGTTGCAATGAGACATTAAGAGAAACCTTATTATTAAAGACAATGATATAGAAAGAGAAGTGATCTAGAAAAAGAAAAAGAAAAAACCACATGGTAATGATCAAGGCAATTGTGAAGAATATGTGGGTGTTTGGTTTTCACAAGAATTTGAAGGGAGAATTGTTAGTCTGCTTATATTGTTGTCTATGGGCAGGTACTAAAGTAAAATCAAAAGACTTAGCCTCAATCTGATCAAAACCTGAGATTAGGCAGGGTGTGCCCTACCAAGTTAACCTATGGTCTTGACCTTCTCTTTTGCATATGCTTGAGGAAGTAACTGTTCTTGCTCATTAGTATAATGAGCAGGGCAGGGAAAACATATGGAGACCAATGTATCAATTAGATTGGGACCCCAGCCAAAGATTAGCATAAAGGGGCAAGAACAAAACCTTTCAAAGGGATCCCCCACACACACCTTAAGAGAAGTATGCAATTTATTAAGATGTCTTAATGAATAAAAAAAATTAATCACTCTGGAATAAGTATTCATGAGCCATTAGTAATTGCAGTGCTTGAAGAATTCATTATGGAGGAAAATGAGGAAAAAAATAAGAGACTGCAGGTGAGGGAGAGATGTAAAGGAAAGTGAAATCTGTCAGTTATAGGGTAGGAAGCATGGACGGTGTCCTATAGAATTAATATATTTTTTTTTGCAATTGACTCTTTGAATTTAAATTCCACATCAGCTGCTGAGAAAGTTATATAATTTTGAAGAAGTCACTAAACCATATTTAGCCTAATTATTTTTGGCTAGTAAAATCATGTACCTTAAAGGTCTCTAACAATTCTGAATCTCTAGGATCTTATGGGTAGAGAAAAGAAAGCCTTTGTGACTTGGCATAGGAGAAGAAAGTTAGATTTAGAGGGGAAAGGATATCAATGAAGGGAGAGATACAAAGAAGGGACACCTGACAAAAAGGGGTGGGATAGTATGTATGTCACAGGCTACAAACCTGAGTTTTCTTATCTTTTAAGATTTGGGCACCTGAGCTTAAAATCCTTATAAACATAAGCTTCCATTTGTTCTGTTTCTAATTTAATTGAGTTGTATTCAATGGCTCTAAGGTTCTTTCTAGGTCTAAATCTGATGATTATCGGTCAAATAAAGAATAAGAAAAGGTCCATCCTTTTTGGGTAGGAATGAGAACAAGGGAAAAACTTTTAAGAAGCAAAGACAGAGGGAGATGGAGGGACATAGACACAAAGACAGAGAAACAGAGAGAAATATAGAAATAAAACCAGAAAGAACTAAGAAAGAGAAGCAGGTAATTTGAGACAGAGACAGAGATAAACATATAGGAACAGATCAAAATAGCAGAAAAGAGAAAGAGAATTCTTTGATAAAGGGCTAAGTAATGAGGAGAGATATCCTTTTGGAGGACAGTGATCAAATTGACAAGGAGTTGAAAAGATATAAAGCAATAGGAACCTTAGGAAATGTGACTCAAACCAGCTAAGTGTCCCTGTGGTTGAAGCATTATATTTGGAATTGACTTGAATTTTCAATTTTAAAAGAGGTTTTGGCAAGCTGTCTTACTCCAAAGAACTCGCTTTTTTAAAATTAAAAAAAATATTTTTATTGAATTTGAAAAATTTCCCCCTAATCTCTCCCTAATTCCCTCCCCGCCATAGAAGGCAGTCTGATAGTCTTTACATTATTTCCATGCTATACATTGATGAAAATTTAATGTGTTCAGAGAAAAAACATATCCTAAAGGAAAAAAAATATGAGATAGCAAAATTATATAAGCTAAATTTTTTGGGGGGTGGGGAGTCTTTGTTTAAACTCCATAATTCTTTCTTTGAATATAGATGGTATTCTTCATTGCAGATACACTAAAATTGTGCCCAATTGTTGCACTGATGAAATGAGCAAATCCGTTAAGATTGATCATCAACCCCATGTTCCTGTCATGGTGTACAATGTTCTGGTTGTGCTCACCTCACTCATCATCAGTTCACATAAATCCTTCCAGGCTTCTCAGGAATCCCATTCCTCTTGGTTTCTAGTAGAACAATAGTGTTTCATAACATATATCTACCACAATTTATTAAGTCATTCCCCAACTGATGGACATTCACACAATTTCCAATTCTTTGCCACCTCAAATAGAGCTGCTATGAATATTTTTCTAGTAATGCATTTACCCTTTTTTCATGATCTTTTCAGGGTACAGACCCAGTAGTGGCATTGTTGGATCAAAGGGTATGTGCATTTTTTTTTTTTGCCCTTTGGGCATAATTCCAAATTGCTCTCTAGAATGATAGGATGAGTTCACAACTCCTTGAACAGGGTATTAGTGTCCCAGATTTCCCATATCCCTTCCAACACTGATCAATGTCCTTTCTGTTCATATTGCACAGTCTGAGGTGTGAGGAGGTACCTCAGAGATGCTTTAATTTGCATTTCTCTAATAAGCAATGATTTAAGGCAATTTTGCCTATGACTATGGATCATTTTGGTATCCCTATCTGTGAATTGGTTTTACATATCCTTTGACCATTTGTCAATTGGGGAATGGCTTATTTTCTTTAAAATTTTAATCAATTCTCTATATATTTTAGAAATGAACCCTTTGTCAGAAATACTAGTTAGGGGACAGCTAGGTGGTACAGTGGATAAAGCACTGGCCCTAGAGTCAGGAGAACCTGAGTTTGAATCCAGCCTCAGACACTTAATAATTACCTAGCTGTGTGACCTTGGACAAGTCACTTAACCCCACTGCCCTGCAAAAAAAAAAAGATTCCATAGAAACACTAGTTGTAATAATTGCTACCCAATTTACTACATTTCTTTTGATCTTGGTCACAGTGGTTTCGTCTGTGCAATAGATTTTTAGTTTTATGTAATCAAAATTATCTGGTTTATTTTTAATGATGATCTCCATCTCTTCCTTGGTCATATACTGCTTCCCTTTCCATAGATCTGACAGGCAAACTATTCCTTGATCTCATAGTTTTCTTATAAATATTGTCTTTTTTGCCTAAACACTGTACTCATTTTGATCTTATTTTGGTATAGGGTCTGAGGTGTTGGTCTAATCCAAGTTTCTGCCATACTACCTTCCAATTTTCCTAAAAGTTTTTATTGAAGAGAGAGTTTTTATACCAGAAACTGGATTCATTGTGTTTATCAAAAAGCAGATTACTCTAATCATTTCCTGGTATCTCTTTTGCCCCTAGTCTATTCCATTGATACACCACTATTTCTTAGCCAATACCAGATAGTTTTGATGACTGATGCTTTATAACATAATTTAAGAGCTGGTGGGGCTAAGCCACATTCTTTTGCCCCTTTATTTCATTTAATCCCTGGAAATTCTTGACTTTTTGTTTCTCCATATGAATTTACTTAAAATTTTTTCTAATTCATTAAAGTAATTTTTTGGAATTTTTATTGGTAGGGTACTAAATAAGTAGTTTAATTTAGTTAGAATTGTCATTTTTATTATATTACCTGTGTCTATCCATGAGTAGTTGATATTTGCCAAGTTATTTAAATCTGATTTTATTTGTGTGAGAAGTATTTTGTAATTGTTTTCATAGACTTTCTGAGATTACCTTGGCAGGTACTGCCGGGTTTTTATTTACAACGCCGGCTTCTTTATGCTAGTCCGTCCTCTTACTCACCAGTCCAACGCATGATGAGTCTTCGGGGTACCTCCGGCCCCCACTCTTTGATGGGGGAAGAACCAGACAGAGCGCCTGAGGTGGATAATGAGTCTTTATTCTTCTGTGATCACATCCCGCTCCCTCCCCACCTCTCAGCAGACACTTTTATCCCCTCTGTCCTCCCTCCCATGAACTCTTACTCAATGAGGGGCCGAGTTCTGTAACATTCCCTTATAAGGTGATTATGTTTCCCCCGCTAAGCGACCGCCAAGCCTCTTCCCCCCGCCCCCAACATCTCCCCCTTTCTGTTTTACAAGGTTATCACTTGGTGTGACCTTAAGCGGTGCTGAGGTTAGCCTTAAGCGGTGTCATTTCTACTGGCCTCTGATAGCCGGGGGCGAGGAACCCTGTCTTAGGTCATCTCCTTCAACCCAGGACCTTGCCCGTCCTAGGCGCCCGACACCCTCAGGGCCTGTCTTAGGTGGCTGGGTTAGGAGAGGTTGCCCGTCTTGGGGTTTACCTCGTCTTACCCCTAGGTGTCACATGTCATGCATGGCGGCTAGCCAAACTTGGGGATCCTCCCCCGTCTCCATGGCCATGAAGGCTTTCTGAGTAAGAAGCATATAGCCCTTCTGTCGCCTAGCTAGGCGGCAGAAACAGACAACAAGTAGGGTGATTCCCAGAATCAGCGTCCTTGTTCACCCTCAAGGGGGTATCCTCCCGCCATCTGGCAATCCCTCCATGGTATGGGATCCTCGATGTCTTCCCCTGTGGCCACACATGAGGGGCCCCACCGAGGAATCGTGAAGTCCCGTTGAGTTTGATTCACCAGGGGTCGCCAACCCAGAAGGCCTCGGAGCTGGGTCCCCTTTTTTGTCCCTGCTGGGCTGACAGTCGTCTGCGGGAAAAGGAAGTTCCAGGACCGATTTTCTTCCCCGATGTCGAAACATAGGGAGTTGTTCAGGTCCCAGCAGAAGGAGTTCTGGACCGGTGCTTCAGCGGGGTCCATATATGCAGAAGGGAGCCCCATCAATGTATTGGTCACTAGCAGGCGAGGGTAGATCGGGGAGTTCCGTGCTACCGGAAGGGGAGAGGGAATAACTCGGAGTATTCCCCATGTCGGATTTCCTTCAGATGGAGCACCTCCAAGGATCCCTACGACGATCAGAAGGCCTGAAAAAGGAAGAAATTCCTCTCACCCCGTAGGGTTGGGCATTAATCAAGGTCTCTTATCTTGTAAACAGGGAGCCATCTTTCTGGCTCTTCTATCTTATCCTCGGGATGAAATGACAGGTGGCCCTGTCTTCTGTTCTTTACCGTTACAGGGCCATGCCAACCTCCCTCTTCATCTCTCCACATGACTTTAGAGCCTGGTAGGGCCTTGGTGGGAGAGGGCAGGAGCGTTGGTTCTTTCTTAGCATGTCCTTTTGGGGAGTCTCTAGCTCAAACTGGCCATACCGGGCCTGAACAGCAGGGTCAGTATAGGCTCCAGTTCCACACAGGAGGTCAATGGCTAAATCCAGGGGAGTATAACCCCGGGATTTTGCCAGCTTAGAGGCCTCTCTGCGGGCCTGAGCCTTAAAAGCTAAATATGAGGAGGCATCCAGGCACGCGGCTGCAATTTCGTCAAAGTCAGCAGGGGTCCAAGGGTGCGTAGCAAAGAGGTTTTGCATCAGTCTTTTTACATAAGGGGAGCTTGGGCCGTATTTAGTCACGGCCTCCTTAAGTTCCTTAAGCATCTTAAAAGGGACAGGGCGGTAGTCTCGGGCTCTGGTAAGGGGGTCCGTAAATACCGGGTAGAGGCCCCAGTCATCCCAGTCCACCTCCTCCCCTTTCTCTATTGCTATGGAGGCACTCGCGGCAAGTAGGCCGGATGGGCAGAGCCCTTGAGGGGATCTCTGAAGGGCGGACAAGGAACACGGGGGATTTTTTGCCTCTGTTTCCTGGCTGGGCCGCCAAGTCTGGGGCGCGGCAGCTGTCCAATCAGCGCGGACTTCTCCCTCCTCGTCAGCAGCCTCCCGGTCCCACCTACTCACGCTCCTCTTCCTGCCACCCCTGAGGACTGTTTGCACCCCTCCCTTCCCGCGCTCAGAAACTTCCGGCCCTGAATCTCTAAGTGTGCCACATTCATCGCCCTCCCCCTTTTCTTTCTGTCTCGGTAAGGAGGGGCATGCGGCATTTTCTTCTCCCTGGGGGCCCCTTGTTCCCCCATTGTTTCTTCTAAGTTCCTCCCATGGATACAGGGGAGGGGGTGGCCTTCCCTCTTCCTCTGAGCTCTCTGAATCCGATCCCGCCAACGAGCTACCCACCTGAGTGCTGATTGGTCGTGCCAAAGTCACCTTCTGGGGATGCAGGGCTGCATCCACTATCTTATACACTGTAAAATCCTCAGGGGTCAGTTTTCCCGGGCAGGTGTCATCATAGGAGGCCATCTGCTGCCCTACCACCTTCCATTTACCTGGTTGGATCCCACTATGTTGCACCCAAGGGCAGATGTTCCAGATATTCTCAACAAAAGCACGGCACGTCTTGATAGGTAATTTACAGCCATGCTTAGCGCAGAGTTTATAAAGCTGCGCTGCAACGACCCCTTTCTCCTCCGGCTGAAAGGCGGGAATACTATTCCGGCCCCCCATGCTGTCTACTAGCCGAGGCTGCAATCCTAACAGGTGGCAGAACTGGAAAGTTCCCGTTCGGCAAAAGAGAAGGAGGCAGCAGGGCACAATCAGACAGGCCAGCACGGCAAGGAGCATGATTAGAGCAGAAGGAGAAAGGGAAGAGAAAGGAAGCATAGTCAACACAATAGGGATATGTCCTTCAGGCAATATCTGAGAGTAAACGCCCTCTCCTTCCTCCCGGTTGGAAACGACCGAGGCTGTCTGGAGAATCCGACCAGCGGATTCAGACGTTCCCTAGCAAAATCAGGTCCCTGTTCCGGGTGCCACTTGCCGGGTTTTTATTTACAACGCCGGCTTCTTTATGCTAGTCCGTCCTCTTACTCACCAGTCCAACGCATGATGAGTCTTCGGGGTACCTCCGGCCCCCACTCTTTGATGGGGGAAGAACCAGACAGAGCGCCTGAGGTGGATAATGAGTCTTTATTCTTCTGTGATCACATCCCGCTCCCTCCCCACCTCTCAGCAGACACTTTTATCCCCTCTGTCCTCCCTCCCATGAACTCTTACTCAATGAGGGGCCGAGTTCTGTAACATTCCCTTATAAGGTGATTATGTTTCCCCCGCTAAGCGACCGCCAAGCCTCTTCCCCCCGCCCCCAACAGGTACACTCCCAAGTATTTTATACACTTCAAGTTTATTTGAATGGGATTTCACTTTCTAGTTCTTGCTGCTGTATCCTGCTAGTAATATGTAGAAATGCTGTGGATTTTTGAGGATTTATTTTATATCCTACAACTTTGCCAAAGTTGCTAATTGCTTCAAATAGTTTTTTGAATGATTTTTTGGAATTCTCTAGGTATACGTGCATGATGAAGTACAATATCATTGTTTCTCAAATTCCTGTATAGAAAGGAGTTCCTGACATACTCTGGGCCCTGAGAAATTCCTTAGAAATACAAATTTTACCAGGCACCTTTGGGTCTGAAAATAATTGATAAGACCCAAGTGCTTGAACTGGGAGTCCAGGATATACCATTGCAGTCCCTTGGAAATTAAAGATCTCCACACTTATCAAATTCTGGTCTCTGTCTTGCTCTTTGGGTTCAACAATGTCATCTGGAAAGAGTGAGAGTTTTGTCACTTCCTTCCCAATTCTAATTCCTTCAATTTCTTTTTCTTCTCTTACTGCTGAAGCTAACATTTCTAACACAATGTGGAATAGTAGTGGTGATATCGAGCATCCTTATTTCCCCCTGATCTTATTGGGAATGCCTCTAGCCTATCCCCATTTCATTTAATGCTTGTTGATGGTTTCAGATAGATACTACTTATCATTCTAAGGAAAAGACCATTTATTCCTACACTCTCTAGTGTTTTTAGTACGAATGTATTTTGTCAAAAGTTTTTTCAGCATCTACTGATATAATCATATGATTTCTGATAGGTTTGTTATTGATATAGTTAAATATTATTAACAGTTTTCCTAATATTGAACCAACCCTGCATTCCTGGAATATCCTCCTTGGTCATAGTGTATTATCCTAGTGATAACTTGCTGTAATCACTTTGCTAAGATTTTATTTAAGATTTTTGCATCTATATTCATCAGGGAGATAGGTCTATAATTTTTTTTAATCTGTTTTGGCTCTTCCTGGTTTAAGTATCAGCACTATATTGGAGTCATAGAAAGAGTTAGGTGGAGTTCTGTCTTCACCTATTTTTCCAAAGAGTTGATATAGAAATTGTTTCTTAAATGTTTCATAAAATTCACTTGTGAATCCATCTGATCCTGGAGATTTTTTCTTAGGGACTTCAATAATAGCTTGCTGGACTTCTTTTTCTGAGATAGGGTTATTTACGTATTTAATTTTCTCTTCATTTAACATGGTCAACTTATTTTTTTATAAATATTCATCCATTTAACTTAGATTATCAAATTTATTGACATGCAGTTGGACAAAATAATTCTGAATTATTAATTTCCTCCTCATTGGTGGTATGTTCACCTTTTTTATTTTTAATACCAGTAATTTGGTTTCCTTCTTACTTTTTTAAATCAAATTAACCAGAGGTTTATCAATTTTATTGGTTTTTTTCATAAATGAACTCTAGGTTTTATTTATTAGTTCAATAGTTTTCTTGCTTTTGATATTATTAATTTCTCCTTTAATTTTTAGAATTTCTAATTTGGTATTTAATCAGGGGGGTTTAATTTGTTCTTTCTCTAATTTATTTAGAATGTTTAGTTCATTGATTTCCTCTTTCTCTAATTTATTCATGGAAGTATTTAAAGATGTAATATATCCCCTGACAATTGCCTTGCCTGTATCACATAAGTTTTGTTATGTTGTCACATTATTGCCATCAAATAGGTTAAAATCATTAATTCTTTCTATAATTTGTTGTTTGATCAATTCATTCTTTAAATGAGGTTCTTTAGTTTCCAATTAGTTTTAGATCTATCTCTCCGTGACCCATTATTGCATGTGATTTTTATTACATTATGATCTGAGAAGCATGTATACACTATTTCTGCCTTTCTGCATTTGATTACCAAAGAACTCTCTTAACCACTGTGTGGCCTATTGAAACCCTAATCCAAAATGACTACTTGGAGTCCTCTCAAAGTGGCAGCAAAGTGTTAAAATTTAATTTGGTTCTTGCAAGAAGTGGGGCAGTTCCTAATTCTCTATGAAAGAGAGAGCAGGAAAAGCCAAATTACAGAAGTTGAAGCAGGGTTAAAAAACCACAAAAACCACAACCCCCTTCTCCTCCTCTTTTCTGCTGACCCTTAAAAAAATTGGTCAACTTGATTGTCCGAAGAGAAGGGGGGGTTGCCTGTCTTTGTTTACACCTTATATGGTTAGGGTGACATAATTTTTCTAGCCAGAGATCTGGGTTCTCATGCTCACCTGATTCTTGAGAAATAGAAACTGAGGCCTATGGCTTAGCCTAACTTAGCACTGTTTCTGAAAAGTCAGCATTTTTGCCCCTCACAACTGTCAGCCTTGGTTATTCTCTCATTCAATTTACAGAGCTGTAATTTATTATATATAATGACCCTTTAGCTCTACAATACTCTAGTTGGCAAAGAGAAAATTTTCTCCGTTTTGGTTTAATCACAGAATAGAGAGAGTCAGAGTGTTAATAAACAGGCCAACATATTCTTCTCCATCAGCTGAGCTGAAGGGAAAGTTTGAATAGCCTGGAGCCACTCCAAAGTTTCCCACCACTGTGCTTAGTGTGAAGGATAAATTGGCTCTAAATAGCAAAAGAAAGGAGACAAATGTAGCCACTGATTTGTTCCTTGGGTTTGGTTTTGCACTGTGATGAATTTTGACTCAGACTCAGGAATGCAGGTTTTGTAATAAAATAGATATTTATTAAAGGAAGTTACAGCACATTAAGAAAGTAATAGGAAAGTTAAAAAGAGTTTAAAGAGAAGGCCACATGGGTTGCTGACTGAATTGGCCATGTCAGCTGGCTAGGATTCAGAAGGAGGTTGGAAGGTACAAGACATAGGAAGGGCTGGGGGGGGGGGGGGAGAGAGAGAGAGAGAGAGAGAGAGAGAGAGAGAGAGAGAGAGAGAGAAGAGAGAGAACACCCAAAACCCCAAGTTGGTTGGGCCATAGGCCAGAGAAGACTGATAGCCCTGAGATCTACTCCAACCCACGTTTTTAAGTCTTGCCGCTTATCCAGAGGGCAAAAGGTGTACTCCCTTCCCCTATACTGGACCTGGACTTAGGTAGAGGGCAAAGCCTAAGGAGATCAGGATACAAATTTTATATTAAACAGTGAATCAATAATAAATCAAGAATGGGGTTCTCCAACCAATTTTCCCAGTCTTTAAGGTTACAATTGTTTCTGTTACAATTATAATTCTCTACTTCTAGTCAATTTACATCTCAAGAGTAGGTGGTAGTCAATTTACATCTCCACCCAATTTCTACATTCACAATTCTCTTCATCTTTTCCCTTTATTGCTATCCTTACTGGAGTGTGGTAAGAATTAATCCATTTATTAAAGGTTCTTGCAAGAAAGGGTTGTCTCTTAGCAAGAGATATCTCAATCCTCATCATATACAAGATTTTATAATAGAACTTTCTGCTCCTCCCTTCTGAGTCCTGATAGATCCTCATCATTAGGAGTGGGGGGTTACATTCTTAGGACATAACCTCTCCTCACTAAGCAGGCCCATCAGTTTGAGTTAATTTACAACTTTTACACACATCCATACTTTTTCCCCACCTTGCTCAATAAATTAATGAACAAGAAGAGCTATTACCTTCTTGGGGGTAAGGTACACTAGCACAGACTAGCATTCAAACTATACAAAGTTACTTAACCTTTTCCTTTTGTCTTAACTGTCTCCTTCCTGTAAACAGGTTGTCATCTCTTTAGTTGCCACAAAGGCCAGGCATCCTGGTTTTTGTCATGTATTATCCTCACAGACATCTGTGAGATACTGACAATATTTGCTTTCACCTTTGTGAAAACAAAACACTTGATTCTTTCCCACAAAGGAAAATTCAATACTGAGGATGTGAGTGAAACAGAGGGAAGTGTTCACAAACAATAGAAATTTGGGAAATTAGAGGAATATGTAAAACAATTTGATATCCTAGTGGATTTTTCATGAAAATCTGAAAGACTTATCAGAGTGATGTAGATAATTATAAATTGGGCAGAAAACAAAATCTGTAATTTTTAATGCTGTTAAAATTAGGGTATCTTGTTAAGGATGTGCAAAGGTCTGTTCTCTTTAGATGTAGGCCCCTATTGTATCATTGTTTATTGCAAAATTTGTATCCTGATCTCATTCCCAAGCCCTAGTCTTCAACCCTCTACCTGAATCCCATCATGTAAGTGGGGGAAGAGTTCCCCTTTTGCCCTCAGGACCCAGATAAGGGGTAAGGCTATAAAACCTGAGTTGGACCTCCACTAGGCCTCTGTTATTCATTCTGTCTTATGTGCTTGTTGATCCTACAGGAGGAAAAGTCTTTTTTCCCTGTTCAAAATAAAATCTTGAGCAGTTTAATCATCCCTGAGAGAGCAGGCAAATTCATTTATATTTTCAGTGACCTTAAATCATCTGTCTTCAATCTCCAAATCTTCAATAGTCTACAAGAGTTCTAATTAATACTAGACTATTTTACTAAGTTTTTGACCCTAGGGTAATTCAGTTAGAATGTTGGCCTCTATCCTCCATCTTATAATAGAGATGGACTCAATGGTCTTTAGGTTCCTTCCAGCTTTAAATCTATGATTCGTTTGATAATAAGGAGCCATAAAAAAGATTAGTTCTCATTGAATGAGGATTAGAAGGAAAAAAGTTTTTGAGGAGGAGATAGAAAGAAGGTGATGTAAAGGGAATGAGATAATGTGAATGAGGCATGTAGAAACAGATGGAGAAATAGAATGAGAAAATTTAAGAGACAGATAGAAAGAGATATATAAGATAATTTTATAAAGTGCTCATCAAATTTGGAAGGGTCGTTTTTCGTTTTGTTTTGTTTTTCTGCCTCTGATTGGGGAAAATATAGATTATAACCAGTCAGATACAGTTATCTTAGCTCTCAGATTGTTGAGAGGATTTGATTCCATCAAGGTTGTTCTTTTTATAATGTTGTGATTATGTACATTGTTCTCTTGGATCTATTCCTTTGCTCAGCATGAGATCCTTCCAAGCAAAAGAAGAAAAACTAAATGAAACAAAACACACAGAAAAAAAAAAACACCCCTACTGAATATGATGAACACTTTATAAAAATTATCTCTTATGTATCTCTTTTTTCTTAATCCTATTTCCTCATGTCAAAATTTACTTAATTGTAAATATATTTACCAAAATATGTATGTAAAATATTATCTTGAGTGTTCCCTGCTGAGGGGAGGGGAGGTGGGAAGGGAGGGTGGAGGGTGGAGGGAAATTTTGTAACCTGAAAATACGCATGTTCAAATGGGTAAAAATAAATTTAAAAAATATATATATTTAAGAAAAAAACACCTACCCAGAATCTGGCATGTAGGAAATTAAAATGGAAATGACAGAGAAAAAAAAGAGACATATATGTATGTGTGTGTATATATATATATATATATATATATATATGTATATATACATATACATATATATATATATATATACATGAAATGAAATTAGAGTGTCACAGTTAGATTGATATGGAGAACCATAGACAACAAAAGAGACTGAAACACAGAACTACATGATATTGAGTGAATTGAGTAAAGAGATCATCATGGGGGAGGGGAATAAAGTATAGAGAAAGAGATGAAGGTGAGGGAGTGATGCTGTAGTTGTTGGCTTGATTCTTAGTTTCAGTTCTGCTTCACATCATTCAGGAATACAGGTTTTGGAAAGAAGAGATTTATTAAAAGAAGTTACAGCACATTAAGAAAGTAATAGTGACTTCTGGTGTGGAGACAAGATGGTGGCATTAAGCTAACAAGTGCCTGGGGCTTTTCCTTACCAAAGATGCATGAAGCCTCTACTCTGACATTGACATTACAGATCCCACCAAGAAAAAGAGAAGATTCCAAGAAGTTTTCAACTGCAGCCATTGTGGAAGATCTTCACTGAAGGTCTGTCTCTTTGGGGGAAAAGGGGAAGAAAAGTTCAGGAGGTCAGAAAGTGGAGAAAGCCAGCATGAGGCTTTTAGCCACAGTGCAATCCAGGTCCTGACAGCTTAATAATTAATGGGATATTCCCTCTTAAGAGTTAATATTCCTAGTGAAGTCCTCTTAGGGTTAAAAATCATTAAAACAAAGACAGACTATTACTCTTAGAGTATTCTTAGAAGAAAGAGGAAGAGAGACCTTGGATTCCAATGAAGCTCATAAGACTCCTCTCATTTGATGATAAGTAGACTGTTACTTCAGTAGGATAGTTATAATCCTGAGGGTTATTCTCACCATTTGGATGGTAAGGTAATATTTTATGAAAACCTTTCATTCTTTTCTTTGTTGCTGGGGTAGATTTTCACAAGTAGAATGTAACTCTGAAGACTAACCAATGAACATATAGAGAGGGATGATAGGCAGGAGGAAGAGGTCTCATTAGGCCATAAAATATTGCTTGACTGTAAATTTGGGGCAGCTCCTTGTTCTTCACTACATTTGTGAGACTTGGGGTGTGCCCTTTTCTCGAGAAAAGTTAAAATATAATTCTTTTTTTTTTTGCTCTCAGAAGTCTCTATATTTTTAAGTGGATTTTTATCCCACACAATAATAACAGAGGTCCAGGCAACTGGACAGCCAGCCAGCAGGGAGAATCCCAACCCCAAACAAAGTCTGAACCAAGAAACACCAGGGTAAAAGACAGGACTGAGTCCAGAACAATCCTCTGCTAAGTCAGAACCTGGGCATAAAGGAGGGGAAAAGAAAAAAAAAAAACCTCTACAAAGGCAAGGCCTAGTAACATCTTGGCCACCAACAAACCAGGTATCAGACCCCAGACCCAACAAAATAAAAGCTTAGATCTATGCACCAAATACCCCAGGAACAGAACTATAACAACAAAGATGAGCAAAAAATGCTAAAAGAGCAATCAGAATAGAAAAATACTTCACAGATAAAGATGACAGCAATTCCATGTATGAAGAAGAAAACAGTGAAACATCACTCACAGGAGAAGTATCAAAAATAGTCTATAAATTGGACTCAAATACACAAGCTCACCAAAGAGTTTAAAAAAGAATTTAAAAATAAACAAAGAAGAGAGGAAAAAGAAAAATGGAAAAAAGAAATGAAAGTCATGCAGGAAAATTGTGAAAATTTGACCAGCAAATTCATCATCCTTATAATGGAAACATAAGATGTAATTGAAGAAAATAAAATCCTAAAAACTAGAATTAAACAGTTAGAAACCAACAAATCTACAAGACTACACGATTCCATCAAGCAAAATAAAAAAGGGCTGAAAAAATTGAAGAAAATGTAAAGTAGAAGATGGCTGTTTGAAGGCAGCCTTTCCCAGGAGCTCCTTCTCCCTAACCTCCAAAAAAACAAGTATATGATAACTCTAACCAAAATTTAGAGAGGCAGAACACACAGAAAGACTGAGTGATACATTTTCCCAGTCCAAGATAACTTAGAAGTTCTGTGGGAAAGGTGTGTTTTACCAGGACTGGGTTGGAAAAAAAGTCATGGTGGCAATGCAGCCCAGCTGAGCCTAGAGATCACTGCCAATAGCTTGAAGGGTCCAGGAAAGAACTCTGCTGCACCAGAATGAGTGTGGAGTGAGGAGAACCAACCACAAAATCTGTAGCGAGAATCTGAGGAAAGCAGCCTGAATTGGCCAGCTGGAAAGGGGGATAAAAAGCTCCTGATTACTTTACAAGAAATCAGGAAGAAATAAAACTCTTCAAAAAAAATTAGAAAAAAATGTGAAATATCTCATTGGAAAAACAACTGACCTTGAAAACAGATCCAGAAGAAATAATTTAAAAATTATTGGGCTATCTGAAAGACATGACTAGGAGAAGAGCCTAGAGTTCATTTTTCAAGAAATATTACAGCAAAATTGCCCTGAGATCCTAGAAGCAGAGGGTAAAATAGAAATCGAGAGAATTCATTGGTCACTTCCTGAGAGAGAGCCCAAAAGAAAAACTTCCAGGAATATTATAGTCAAATTCCAAAACTCCCAAATCAAAGAGAAAATTCTAAAAGCCACCAGAAACAGACAATTCAACTGCTGAGGCTCCATAGTTAGGATCACACAGGATCTGGCAGCATCTACATTTAGGTCTCATAGGGATTGAAATATGATATTCCAAAAGGCAAAAGATCTTGGTTTACAATCAAGAATCAATTACCCAGCAAAACTGAACATCATCTTTCAGGGTCAATGATGAACTTTTAATGAAACAGGGGACTTTCAAACTGCTATTGAAACAATCAGAGCTGAACAGAAAGTTTGATCTCCAAGTACAGGACTGGTGAACCATATCGGGAGTGGAAGAAAAGGACTAACTATGAGGAACTTAATGATATTGAACAGTTTGTATTCCTGCATGGGAAGAAGATATTGATAACTCATATGAACTTTCTCATTTATAAGAGCTGTTAGAAGAATCATATATTAGACAGGACACAGGAAGGAGCAGAATATAATGGTATAATATAGTAAAAAGATGGAGTCAATGGGTAATAAAGGAAATTACTGGGAGGAAGGGAAATGAGATGAAGAAGCTAAGAAATTTCACATAAGAGTCAAGAAAACACATTTTCAGTGGAGTGGAAAGGGGGAAGGCAAGGGGGAATGAGTGAGCCTTCATTCTTATCAGAAATGGCTCAGAGAGGAAATGACATACACAATTAATAGGATGAGGAAATCTATCTTATCCAAGAGAAAAATAAGAATAAAGGGACTGGATAAGGGGGAATGTGGGGAGGAAAGTGGGAAATAGGTGATAGAAGAGAGGGAAGATAAATGGAGAGGGTACTCAGATTCAACACAATGTTGGACAGGGTCAGAATGAAAGAGAGAGAGAATAGAATAGATGGGAGTGGGGAGAAATAGAGTGGAGGTACAGCTAATAATAGGAACTGTGGGAAAAATATTGAAACAACTTCTCTGGTGGACTTATGATAAAGAAAGCAAATCACCCCACAGACAGAACCATTGGAATCTGAACACAAACTGAAGTACAATTTTTTTTCTCTCTCTATTCTTGAGGTTTCTCATCCTCTTGGTGGGGGGTTATGTTTACTCTTATAACACGTTCTATTTACATAAATGTATGGCATGGGATCAGTGTAGACACTATCAGACAGCTTTTTGTGGGGGGGGAGGGAAGGGAGGGGGGGGAAATTCCAGAATTCAGACCTTGCAAAAATTGATGGGTACATATTAATACTGTATATAATTGGAAAACAAAAAAATGTTTAAAATGAGAATAATGTCATACCAAATCAAAGAAAAAGAATGCTTAGGGCGGCAGCTAGGTTGGCACATTGCGTAGAGCACCAGCCCTGAAGTTAGGAGGACCTGAGATCAAATCTTCTGGGTATCTCTTGTGGCTGAGAGCTTATTCTTTGAGGAATTACTTCTACCTTGTAGCCTTTCTATCTTCTTTGTGACTCATTCCTAGAACTTAGCTAGACATAGCCAACTAATCACTCAGAAGCCCTTAAGCAATAATTCTAGTTTGTCTGTTAAAAAAAAAGAAAAACAAATGAGAAGGGGAAGCCAGGTGTCATAGTGGATAGAGCACTGGCCCTGGAGCCAAGAGAACCTGAGTTCAAATGCAACCTCAGACACTTAATATTTACCTAGCTGTCTGAACATTGCCTTGCAAAAAACAAAACAAAAAATGAGACCATGGATATGGACTACGTTATAAAGTCTAAAGTACTAAATGAATGTAAGGTGTTATAAAAAAAAAATGTAAAGTACCTTCTAGGGGAAAATGAAAGACCTGGCAAACAGATCCAGGAGAGACAATATACAAATCACTGGAATACTAGAAAGCCTGGATCAACAAAAGAAACTGAAAAAATTTCACACAAGAAATTATTATTTTTTAAAGATTTTATTTATTTTGAGTTTTACAATTTTTCCCCTAATCTTACTTCCCCCCCCACAGAAGGCCATTTTTCAGCCTTTACATTGTTTCCATGGTATACATTGATCCAAACTGAGTGTGATAAGAGGGAATTCATATCCTTAAGAAATAAAGTATAAGAGATAGCAGGATCAGACAATAAGATATTAGTGTTTTTTTTAGATTTTGTTTTTTTAATAAAGATTTTATTTATTTTGCATTTTACATTTTTTCCCCTAATCTTACTTCCCTTCCACCACCCCCCACCCCCACAGAAGGCAGTTTGTCAGTCTTTGCATTGTTTCCATGGTAAACATTGATCCAAATTGAGTGTGATGAGAGAGGAATGATATCCTTAAGAAAGAAACATAAAGTATAAGAGATAGCAAGATCAGGCAATGAGATATCAGGTTTTTTTTCCCCTAAATTTAAGGTAATAGTCCTTGGTCCTTGTTCAAACTTTGCAGTTCTTTCTCTGGATACAGATAGCATTCTCCATTGCAGACAGCCCCAATTGTCCCTGATTGTGGCACTGATGGAATGAGCGAGTCCATCAAGGTTGATCATCGCCCCCATGTCACTGTTTGGGTGTATAGTGTTTTTCTGATTCTGCTCATCTTACTCAGCATCAGTTCATGCAAATCCCTCTAGGCTTCCCTGAATTCCCATCCTTCCTGGTTTCTAATAGAAAAATAGTGTTCCATGATGTACATATACCACAGTGTGCTAAGCCATTCCCCAACTGAAGGACATTTATTTGATTTCCAATTCTTTGCCACCACAAACAGGGCTGCTATGAATATTTTTGTACAAGTGATGTTTTTACCCATTTCATCATCTGTTCAGGATATAGACTGAGGAGTGGTATACAGGATCAAAGGGTATGCACATTTTTTTTTTAAAAATAATGTTTTTTATACATTAATAAAATATTCTTGTTTAAGAGTAAACAAAATACCCCCCAAAATATAGACTCATTTGAGTGTTAAATAAAAGGGGAAAGAAAAAAATTAAATTTAAAAATCATAGTAGGTCTGGCGAGCTGGCGCAATGGACAGAGCACCAGCCCTGGAGCAAGGAGCACCTGAGCCCATATCTGGCCCCACACACCCAACAATCACCCAGGCATGTGACATGCAAGCCACGCCAACCCCACTGACCTGCAAAAACCAAAAAAAGAAAAAGAAAAAAAATACCCAAAATAAAATAAAATAGTAATAATAGTAAGGGTGGCTGGGTGGCAGACAGAGCATTGTCCTTTGAGGCAGGAGCACCCGGGTCCAAATCTGATCTCAGCCACCCAAACATTCACCTTGCTATGTGGCCCCAGGCAGGCCACCCAGTCACATTTGCCCTGCACACCCACAAAATAATAATAATAAAAATGTGCAAACAGTCTTTATTCCAACACCAACAACTCTGTTATGGGTGTATCACATTGTTTATGATAAGTCCATCACAAAAGTTACTTCCATATTTTTCCACCTTTGCCATTGCTGATCACAACTCCTTCCTTTTATATTTCTCCACTTCCATGTACTATATTTTCTCTGTCCTTTCACTCTGACTCTGCTGTAGGGTAGCTCAGTGGTGCAGCAGACAGATCCCTGGTCCTGGGGCCAAGAGGCCCTGAGCCCCCATACCACCTCTTAGGCCCAGCATCCACCTGGCCCTATGGTCCTGGACAGGCCATCCAATCCCAGCCTCTTGCAAGAAGAAAAAACGAAAATGTGTTATATCTGACCACTCTCCCCCCATGGTCCATCCTCTCCTCCATCACTCACATCCCCCCCCCCCTTCCTACTGTTACCCCCCTCCTTCTTACTACAGATGCATATACCCCATTGAGTATATATGCTATTTCCTCTCCTAGCCACCTCTGATGAGAGCAAAGATTCCCTCATTCCCCCTTGTCTTCCCCCCTTCCATATCATTTCAATAGCTCATTGTAATAAAGAAAAATCTTATTATATGAAATAACTTGGCCTATTCCCCCTCTCCTTTTTCTTTAACTCTGTCCCTCTTCTTAAATGTGTTATAAGGTAGCTGAGTGTCACAGCAGACTGATCACTGGTCCTGGGTCCAAGAGGCTCTGAGCCTACATACCACCCCTAAGGCCCAGCAACCACCTGACCCTGTGGTCCCGGACAGGCCATCCAATCCCAGGCTCTTGTAAGAAGTAAAAAAAAAAGATGTGTTATATCTGACCACTCTCCCTCATGGTCTACCCTCTCCTCCATCACTCACAGCCCCCCCTTCCCCCATCCTCCTTCTCTCCTTCTCACTCTGCATGTCTATACCCAATTGAGTACACAAGCTGTTTCTTCTTTGATCCACCTCTGATGAGAGCAAAGGTTACCTCATTCCCCCTCACCTTCCCCCCCCTTCCATATCATTGCAATAGCTCATTATAATAAAAAGAATCTTATTATATGAAATAACTTAGCATACTCCACCTCCCCTTTCTCTTACTCCCATTTCAATTCTTTTTTAGCCATTGACTCCATTTTTACAATATATTAGATCTTCAAACTCAGCTGTCTCTTGTGCTTCATCTATAAAAGCTCCTTCTACCTGCTCTATTAAATGAGAAGTTTCTTATGAGTATCATCAGTATCATTTTTCTATGCAAGAATACATGTAGTTCATCATCATTAAGTCCCTCATATTTTACCCTTCTTCTCCACTCTCTATGCTTCACCTGAGTCCTGTACCTGAAGATCAACCTTTCAGTTCAGCTCTGGCCATTCCAGCAGGAACACTTGAAATTCCCCTGGTTCAATGAAAGTCCATCTTTTTCCAGCCTTGCTGGGTAGTTGATTCTCAATTGCATTCTAAGCTCTTTTGCCTTCTGGTATATTACATTTCAAAGCATATGAGCTTTTGATGTAGTTGCTGCTAAGTCCTGTGTGCTCCTGACTGCAGCTCCACAATATTTGAACTGTGTCCTTCTGGCAGCTTGTAATATTTTCTCTTTGACTTGGGAGTTCTGGAATGTGGCTATAATGTTCCTAGGGGTTGGTTTTTTGGGATCTCTTTCTGGGGGGGACAAGTGGATTCTCTCCATTTCTATTTTGCCCTCTAATTCTAGGATATCATGGCAATTTTCATTGTAGTAATTCTTTGAAAATGATGTCAAGGCTCTTTCCCTGATCATGACTTTCAGGTATTCCAATAATTTTTATATTTTCTTTGCTAAATCTGTTTTCCATATCAGTTGGTTTTTCAATGAGATGTTTCACATTTTCTTCTAATTTTCATTTTTTTGGTTTTGAAGTATTGAGTACTGTTTTCTCGTAAATTCATCAATCTCCCTGAGTTCTATTCTTTGTCTATAGGATTTGTTTTCCTCAGAGACTTTTCTCATCTCTTTTTCCATCTGGCCAGTTATGCTTTTTAAAGCATTCTTCTCCTCAATAACATTTTGAACTGCTTTATTCATTTGAACTAGCCTGGTTTTTAGCATGCTATTTCTTCAGCATTTTTTGGATTTCCTTGACTAGACTGCTGACTTCATTTTCATGTTTTTCCTGCATCTCTCACATTTCTTTTCCCAGTTTTTCTTCTAACTACCTCATTTGATTTTCAAAGTCTTTTTTGAGCTCTGTCATAGCCTGAGCCCAATTTTTGTTTTTATTGTAGACTTTAAATGCAGGAGCTTGTGCTTCTTCATCTTCAGACTGAGTGTTTTGATCCTCCTTGGGCTCATATGCAAAATATTTCTCAATGGTGTTCCTCTTGTTTCTCTGCTTGCTCGTATTCCCAGCCTAAGCCTGTTTTGGGGGTGCTTCCTGAGCTTTTGGGACACTCCCACAAGGATTTCAGTGTGTGAGGCTCTGTCTTCCCTCCTGGTCTGTGAATGACCATATATGCCCCCCTCTGCTACGGGGCTGAGATGGCAGGTGCCCGTGCTGTTCTATTGGGGGGGGGCTAGAGTGCGATCAGGATCTGAATGTGTTCTGCCTGCTTCTGTTTCCTGGATCTGTGTCTGCCCTGAGGGCTGGACTTCACATGCTTGCTCTGGCAGAAGTCCCCCCACTGTTCCCCCAATTTGTGCCTGGTGTTCCCCGGGGCGTAGCACAGGAGACTCCCCTGCTGCTGTGAGCCATGGCTCCCAGTGCCCTGGGTCTGCCTCTGGGATTCTGAAGTTCTTTCCCTCTCGTGGGCCACCCCTCTGGCGGGCTGCCCTTCCAACCCTCAGGAGCAGAGCCTTTATGCTCTTTTCCAGGTTACCTTGAGTAGGAGAACTGCCTCACTGGGGCCCTCTCAGTTTTTTTTTCTAAATTTAAGGTAACAGTCCTTGGTCTTATTTCAAACTCCACAGGTGTTTCTCTGGATACAGATGGTATTCTCCCTTGCAGACAGCCCCAAATTGCCCCTGACTTTTGCACTGATGGAATGAGCTATTCTATCAAGGTTGATCATGGCCCCCATGTTGCTGTTTGGGTATACAGTGTTATTCTGGTTCTGCTCATCTCACTCAGCATTAGTTCATGCAAAGCCCTGCAGGCTTTGCTAAATTTCCATCCCTCCTGGTTTCTAATAGAACAATAGTGTTCCATGACATACATATACCACAGTTTACTAAGCCATTCCCCAACTGAAGGACATTTACTTGATTTCCTATTCTTTGCCACCACAAACAGGACTGCTATGAATATTTTTGTACAAGGGATGTTTTAACCCTTTTTCATCATCTCTTCAGGGTATATACTCAGTAGTGTTATTGCTGAAACAAAGGGTAGGCACATTTTTGTTGCCCTTTGGGCATAGTTGCAAATTTCTCTCCAGACAGGTTGGATGAATTCACAGCTCCACCAACAATTTAATAGTGTCTCAGATTTCCCACAACCCTTCCAACTATGATCCTTATCCTTTCTTGTCATATTGGCCACTCTGAGAAGTGTGAGGTGCACACATGAAATTATAATGTAAAACTGTCCCAATCTATTAGAACAAGATAACAACATAACAATTGACAAAATCCACAGAACTCCTCCAGAAAGATACCCCAGCATGAAAACTTTAATGGCTGTAATAGCCAAATTCCAGAACCCTCAAATAAAAGAGAATATTGAAAACATCAAAAAGAATGCAATCAGACTAACAGAGGACCTATCAGCCTCAACATTGAAAGATCAGAAGAACTGGAATAACATATTTTGGAGAATTAAGGATATGGGATTACAAACAAGAATATACTGCCCTGGAAAATTTAGCATATGTTGTCAGGGAAAAGGTGGATGTTCAATGAAATACAGGACTTCCACAAATTTCTGACACAAAGACCAGAAATGAACAGAGAATTCAATTGCCAAATACATGACTGAAGAGTTATATAAAAAAGGTAAATGAAAAACAGGACTGATAAAGCAAAACTGTTTTAAACAAATGTTGGTCCATAAAAGGAAAGATATAAAAACTTAAAGTAATTAGCCCTTTACTTCCCTAAGGATAATTACAGGGTAGAATATAATTGAAGAGAATGAACCTATAGGATATAGGTTTAATTGTGTACTGTTTCTCAGTTAAAGTGGTCCAAGATCACATCACTGTGTTTGAGATAAAAAAAGTCCAGGGGGAAAAAAAGCAAGAGTGTGGACTTTAATTTAAGTATCTCATTGTACTCTCACTTGCTTTAATCACAAGATGCTAAGCACCTTTTCTAATGAGGTCAACATAAACTGCAAGTACTGGAGCCAATGTCTCTATTACTTATAATCATTTGTAAAGTTCCCAGTACTCAGAGTACTCAGATACCTTAAGATACTTTCAGTTAGGGGTGGCTAGGTGGCGCAATGGATAGAGCATGGGCCCTGGAGTCAGGTATACCTGAGTTCAAATCTGACCTCAGTCACTTAATAATTACCTAGCTGTGTGGCCTTGGGCAAGCCACTTAACCCCATTGCCTTGCAAAAACTAAAAAAAAAAAAAAAAAAAAAAGATACTTTCAGTTAATTAGATCAAGATGCTTCACTTAACAAGGGATTAAGTACCCTGTGTGTGGGTGGTGGTGGGGGAGCTAAAGTGTGGGAGGTAAAGTGGGGAGACAAAGGACCTTGGTCCACTTAATGTGTTAAGTACCATGAGTGGGAGGTGGAGGAAGTAAAGTGGGAAAGAATATAGGTCAGGGTCTAGGGCCACAAATAGTTCAAGAAATGATATGGCTTTTGGCCCGCTAGGTGGCACAGTGGATAAAGCACCGGCCCTGGAGTCAGGAATACCTGGGTTCAAATCCGGTCTCAAACACTTAATATTTACCTAGCTGTGTGGCCTTGGGCAAGCCATTTAACCCCATTTGCCTTGCAAAAACATAACTGGTGAAAAGGATGGTGTGCACGTGAAAGATACTTGAAAAGGGGGTAAGGTTAAAAATGATTATAATTCTAATTTGATACAATTTGAGTCAATGTTTCTTATCAAACAACCAAGTAAATAATCTATGATGATATCTTGATAGCAATAGGAGCTAATCAAGTAATCAAGAACTGTGATTGATGATACCTGACTACTACAAATATTAAAGCACCAAGTTGGAAGAGGCATAAAGATTTAAAATTTTAGAGGAAAAGAAAGTAAAATGTGAATGCTGTGTACATTCTATTCAATAGATTTAGCAGTGATGGAATAAGATACATTCCCACTTGGGTTTACAAATCTAACTTAATCTAAAGGGGAAGGGGTGGGGAACTGGGAAAGGGGAAGATAAGGGAAGAAGGGATTATAAAAATGAAGGTGAAGGTATAAATGAAAATAAACTGAAATTTACATTTTTCAGAGATAAATCAAAGGGAAAAGGTAGTAAAATTTTGGTGAGGTGTAATAAGAGAAAAGGAAAGAGACAAATATAAATAGCATAGTAGGAAATATAGAATTAGTAATGTTAACTGTAAATGTAAATGGGATGAACTGTCCCATAAAATGGAAACAGGAGAATGGCTTAAAAAGCAGAATCCTACAGTATGTTGTTTACAAGAAACACATTTGAAGCAGAAAGATACATACAAGGAAAAGGTAAAAGGTTGGAGCAAGATATATTATGCCTCTGCTGAAGTAAAATAAAATCTGGGTTGGCAATTCTAATCTCAAAGTAAAAGCAAAAATCAATCTCATTAAAAAGGATAAGGAAGGAAACTACATTTTCTTAAAAGGCAGTATTGGAAATGAAGCTATATCATTACTGAACATGTATGCACCTAGTGGGATAGAGTCTAGATTCCTAGAGGAAAAATTGAGTGAACTATAAGGAGAAATAGACAGCAAAACTTTAATAATGAGAGACGTCAAACTACCTCTCTCAGAACTAGATAAATCTAACAACAAAATAAACAAGAAAGGAAGTCAAGAAGGTGAATGAAATCTTGGAAAGCTTGATGTGATAGACCTCTGGAGTGAACCTAATGGGACATAAAAGAATATACATTTTTCTCTGCAGTACATGGCACTTCCACCAGAATTTACTATGTAGTAGGGCACAAAATCCTTAAAATCAAATGCAGAAAGACAGAAATGATAAATGATAAATACACACTTCAGATGCTCATGGTTAAGTTGAGCTAATGTAATAAAAATGAGAATACTACCCAAATTAAATTATTTATTCAGTGCCATACCAATCAAGCTACCAAATCAATACTTTACCGATCTAGAAGAAATAGTAACAAAATTCATCTGGAGCAACAGAAGGTAAACAATAGCCATGGAACTGAAGAAAAAAAATGTAAAGGAAGGTGGCCTAGCTCTACCAAATCTATTGCCCATGATACAATAAAAATTATATTTAATAAAGGGTCAGGAAAAGATAAACAAAGAAATAATTGGAAATTAAATAACTATCTTAAATAATGGTTGGATCAAACAGCAAATGATAGAAATAATCAATAATTATATCCAAGAAAATGATAATAATGAGACATCATACCAAAATTTATGGTGTCAGGCAAGGCAGTTTTGAGGAGAAATTTTGTATATCTAACTGCCTATATAAATAAAATAGAGAAAGAAGAGATCAATGACTTGGGTATGCAACTAAAAAAGCTAAAAAAAATAACAAATTAAACATCTGCAATTAAATACCAAACTAGAAATTTTGAAAAATCAAGGGAGAGATTAATAAAATAAGAAGCAAAACAACCCATTGATTTCATAAATAAATCTAAGAGCTGGTTTGATGAAAAAGCCAATAAAATAGAGAAACCTCTGGTTAATCTGATTAAGAAAAGAGAGAATATAACCAAAGAACCAGTATTGAAAAAAAGGGTGAACTAACTACCAACAAGGAGGAAATTAAAGAGGTAATTCAGAGCTACTTTGCCAGACTGTATACCAATAAATTGATCAACCTGAGTGAAATGGATGAATATTTTCAAAAATACAAATTGCCCAGATTAACAGAAGAGGAAATAATTTACTTCGATAACCCCATTTCAGACAAAGAAATTGAAGAAACCATCAATAAATTCCCTAAGAAAGTCTACTGGCCCAGATAGATTTACAAGTGAGTTCTACCAAACATTTAAGGAACAATTAATTGCTATTCTACATAAACTATTTTAAAAATGGGAGAGGAAAAAGTTCTACCAAATTACTATTATGTTACCAAAATGTTTCTGATACCTAATCCAGGAAGAACCAAAATAGACAAAGGAAATTAAGGATCAATCTCCTTAATGAATATTGATGCAAAAATCTTAAATAAAATTTTAGCAATGAGACTAACAGTAAGTTATTACTAGATTAATACACCATTATCAGGTTGAATTTATAACAGGCAGGCATGGATGGTTCAAAATTAGGAAAACATTCAACATAATTAAACATATCAACAGTAAAACCAACAGAAACCATATGATTATCTCAGTAGATGCTGAAAAAGACTTGGATAAAACACAGCATCCATTCCTATTAAAACCACTAGAAAGTATAGGAATAAATGGAGTTTTCTTTAAAATAATAAATAGCATCTATCTAAACTCATAAACAAATATTATATTTAATGGGAATAGATTCAGAGCATTTCTAATAAATTCAGGAGTGAAACAAGGATGCCCACTACCACCATTACTATTGAATATAGTATTAGAAACACTAGCAGTAGCAATAAGAAAAGAAAAAGAAATGGAAGGAATCAGAATAGGCAATGAGGAAGCAACGCTTTCACTCTTTACAGATGATATGATGGTATACCTAGAAGGACCCAAGAAAATCATCTAAAAAAACACCTTGAAACAATTAACAAATTCATCAAAGTAGCAGTATATAAAATAAACCCACATAAAACATCAGCATTCCTATTATTATATAAAATCCCAAGAACCAGAAATAGAATGAGAAATTCCATTTAAAATAGCTGTAGACAGCAAATACTTGGGAATCTACCTTCTAAGACAAACCCAGAAATTGTATGAACACAATTATAAAGCTTTCATCACCGAAGTATAGTCAGATCTAAATAATTGGAATAATGTCAGATGCTCATGGTTAAGTTGAGCTAATGTAATAAAAATGAGAATACTACCCAAATTAAATTATTTATTCAGTGCCATACCAATCAAGCTACCAAATCAATACTTTACCGATCTAGAAGAAATAGTAACAAAATTCATCTGGAGCAACAGAAGGTAAACAATAGCCATGGAACTGAAGAAAAAAAATGTAAAGGAAGGTGGCCTAGCTCTACCAAATCTAAAATTGTACTATAAAGCAGCAGTCAATAAAACTTCCTGGTACTAGCTAAAAAATAGAGTAATGGATCAGTGAATTAGAACAGGTTAAAAAGAAAATGTAGTACAACAAACTACTGTATGACAACCCCAAAGACATCAGCTTCTGGGATAAGGACTTACTATTTGACAAAAATTGTTGGGAAAAACTATAAAAAAGTATGGCAAAATCTAGGCATAGATCCACATCTCACACCCTATACCAAATAAGGTAAAAATGGGCACAGGATTTAGAATTAAGAGCAATACCATAGATAAATTAATAGAGCAAAAATATTCTATCTATCTGATTTATGGAAAAGGGATAAATTTGCTACCAAACAAGAGTTCGAGCACATTATAAAATGCAAAATGAATGATTTTGACTATGTTAAATTAAAAAGGTTTTGCACTAATAAAATAATGCTGCCAAAATTAGAAGAAAAGCAGAAAGCTGGGAAATGATCTTTAGAACTAGGTCTTCTGATAAAGGTTTTATTCCTAAAATATATAGATCATTGTGTCAAATTTGTAATATCACATATCATCCCCCAATTAATAAATGATCAAAGTATGTGAAAAGACAGTTTTCAAATGAAGAAATTAAAGCTATATATAGTCATATGAAAAAAATGCTCCAAATCACTATTGATTAGAGAAATACAAACTAAAACAACAATGAGATATCATCTCACACCTATTATATTAGCCCAGATGAGAAAAAACAAAGATGATCAATGTTGGAGAGGTTGTGGGAAGATTGGAACATTGATGCATGGCTGGTGGAGTTGTGAAGGGATCCAACTTTTCTGGAGAGCAATAAGGAAATATGCCCAAAGAGCAATAAAACTGTTCATACCCATTGACCCAGCAATTCCAATTCTGGGAGTATATCCAGAAGAAACTGTCAAAAATGTAAAAAGTCCTACATGTTCCAAAATATTCATGGGAGCCCTTTTTGTAGTTGCAAAGAATTGGAAATTGAGGGTATGACCATAAGTTGGGGCATGACTAAACAAGTTATGGTACATGAATACTATGGAATATTCTTATTCTATAGGAAAGAATGGATGTTTGGACTCTAGAGAAGCATGGAATGACTTATGGAATCCGGTGCTGAGCAGGGGGAGTAGAGCCAAGAGAACAATTTACACATCAACATTGTGAAATGAACAACCTTGTGGAGGCAGCCCCTCTTGGCAGTCCAGAGAACTAGAATAACCATTTTCAAAAGATTATGGATTATGTTATTCCATGCCAGAGGAGGAAAAGCAAAACAAATCAAAACACACAGGAAAAAAAACACCCTATTGAATCTTATGGACACTATATAAAATTATATCTTATGTATCTTTTTCCCCTCATCCTAATTCCTCATGTCCAAAATTATTAATTTGTAAATATGTTTAACAAAATATATATGTAAATTTACTGTTCCCAACTGAGGGGAGGGGGGGTGGGAAGGGAGGGTGGAGGGAAACTTTGTAACTTGCTAATATACCTGTATAAATGGATGAAAATAAATTTTAAAAAAGTTTATATATTGGTCTTTTTCAATATGAGGAATTAGGACTAAGCAAAAAGAAAGAAATCCATGGGATAGTAAGGAAAAACATAAGAAAAAGGTGAACATAGTGTTCATTCAGAATTTGGTTTTTTTTTTTATTTTCTTCATCTGGATATGGATGGTATTGTCCATAACAGGTCTCCTAGGGTAGTTCTGGTTCTCTGGGCTGCTGAGAGGAGCTGGTTGCAGGATGGTTTGTCAACTCACAATGTTATTGTTCATGTGTACAATGTGTTCAACATGTACAAGAGAACTTGGTTCTGCTCCCTTCACTTAGCATCAGTTCTTGTGATTCTTTCCATGCTTCTCTGGAGTGTGACCCTTCATGGTTTCTTACATTGCATTCTAAAAAAATGAATTACACAAATGAAGAAAACAAGGACAAGAGATCCTATCCCATCTAATATCAGAAAAAGGTTTGAGCAAATCATTAGTAAAATTCCAAAGGGAAAAAAAGATCAAGGCCAGATGGATTTACAAGTTAATTCTATCAAATATTTAAAGCTCAATTCATACCTATGATACAAAAATTTTCTCAAAAATAGACAGAAGTAGAACTCAACCAAATTATTTTATGAGAAAAAGTATGGTTTTGACAGTGAAACCAGTGATAAACAAAATCAAGAAATTTAAATAAAATGTTGCCTTGTAAGGAGACAAAAACAGTACATCAAGAAGAATTTCAGTATACCCAAGTTGAATTCATGCCACAAATGCTAGGGTGGTAAAGTAGTAGGAAAACAATTACATAAAAATAAATAACAAAAACATATCATAATTTCAATAGGTGTAAAAATATCCTACTCCTTTATATTTTGAAAACTCTAAAAAAATAGAACAAATGCTGATTACATAAAATTTAAGGACTAGAATCAATAAAACCAATAACGTAGATAAGAAGAGAACTGTGAAATTGGGGGGAAATAGTTCAGAGAGCTAGGATAACCCTATTAGACCTACTATGGACAGTGCTATCCCCATCCACATGAAGGAAAACAAAACAAAACAAAAAAAAAATCTTTAGAATGTGATGAATACTCTGTTCACTTTTTTGTTTGTTTTTTGGTTATTGATTTTTGCAGGGCAATGGGGTTAAGTGACTTGCCCAAGGTCACACAGCTAGGTAAATATTATTAAGTGTCTAAGGCTGAATTTGAACTCAGGTGCTTCTGAGACCAGGGCCCATGCTTTATCCACTGTGCTACCTAACCACCCCTACATTCACTTAAAAAAATCTCATGTATTTCTTTCCCTTAATCCTAATTCCTCATGCCAAAAATGATTAATCTGTGAACATGTTTAACACAAATGTATATGTACAATATTAACCTGACTGTTTGCCACTGAGGGGAGGGGGTGGGAAGGAAGGGAAGAAAGAAATTTTGTAATTTAAAAAAATACATATGCATATGGATAAATGTTGAAAGAATTTCATAAAATGTATTTGCAAAAATTAAAAAATCAATCAAAACAATAACAATTAAAAGTGAAAAAAAATAATAGAAAAGTTAAGAAGAGTTTAAAGAGAAGACCAGGTGGGTTGCTGTTTGAACTGGTCAGGCCAGCTGACCATGGCTTCAACAGGATGCTGGTAGGTAGTAGAGCCGGAGCCCTTTCCTCCATCTCCTTAAATTCTCCATCAGAGTCCTTGGAAGGGGTGGTGACCTGGGAGTAACCAAAGTCCTGGTACTGGAGATTTTGATTTTGGGGGAGAGGTCTTTTTAGGATGGTCTTGGGTGTTTCCAGTACCTGTGCTCCCTGGCTGCCCCAGCAGAAGACAGTGCAATCAAAATCAAGTTGAAGGTCAGGCCCTCAGATTTGGACTAAATTAAATGATAAAGGAAGAAGGAAGCTTCCCTTAACAATGAAAAAAAAACAAATTTACAAAGTTTGTCTTCAACTGATCCAATCATCCCCCTTAGCACATGTTTTTCTGTATCAATGCCCAGGGCAAAAATAACTGGCAATAACAGAACAGATCACATACAAAGAAAGTGGTTTGAGCAGTCCGCTGGAAGTTGAGTACTAGCTTTTAAATCTCACACAGTCAATAAAAAGCTTTGTTCCTTTGGAGAAGTCACTTGACCACTGTAAACCTCAGTTTTCTCCATCTTTTATGATGTTTATTGGGATTGATTTGATGATACTTGAAGACACTTCAGCTTTCTGAACCTCTGGATGCCAGGGAGAGAAAAGGATGTCAATTTGTTATTGTTTGGAGTAAAGTCAGATAGAGTTAGAGGAAATCTGTGATTGAGGTTAAGAAGGAGACAAAAGGGAACATCCACAGGAAATTGAAGTGTCTACAGTGGGGTGAAATATGTGGATCAAAAAGGACAGTCGTAGAGGACCATTCCTAGATGTTAGAATAATCTAAGGTGAAATTCGATTTAAAATTCAGAATAAATATTTGCAACTGGGCAAATAAAATTGAACTCAATGGTCCCTAGGATTAATTCCAATTCCAAGTATATTATCATAAATATAAAAGGATAAGAAGAAATGACTAGTTATTAATTGAGTGGGAATTAGAAGGAGAAAAAGTTTTTCAGGAAACAGATACAGAGAGAGCCAAAGAGAATGAGATAGACACAGAGAGATAGAGTCAAAATGGACTATAGGGAATGCCCTTTCAAGACCATTTCTGAACTGATACAATGAAGTCTCCATATTTATTTTAATGGGAGTCAATAAAGTCTGAGTTGAAATACTTTCTCACGTGATGAGTGACCCTGGACAAATCACTTAAAGTGACTAAGCCTTTTTTCTTCTGCTCTAAAATGATAGACTTGAACTCAATGATCCCTAGAATTCTTTCTAACTTTGAGTGTAAGTGAGGGCTGCAGAATGATTGTAAAGGGTAGGAGATGCAGGGGTATGTTCCCACAAGGCAGAGACAAGTCTGGGAGTCAGTTCAAGATCATTTATCAGAGTCCTCAGATTTAAGAGAGAACTACATGCAATTGTATCTGAACTCAGACAGTGGAAAATTGTTTTAATCCTGGTGTGGTGTGCCACTTCACTTGCTGAAGCCAGTTTTCTTTTCTCTCAAATGCTGGGTTTGGAACTGATGCTCTCCAATTTTCCTTCAACAGTATAGTGCTATGCGGTCCAGAGAGAAGTCTTTGGGCATCTGTTGTTACATGTGTGTATATGTGTTGTGTTTTGTTTTTCTTCTTCTGGATGGGGATAACATTGCCCATAGTGAGTGGAATATTTCCTCTTAAGAGTTAATATTCCTTTTTTTTCAAACCTCAAGAGTTGATATACCAAATTTATTACAAAAAGACCCATAATCCGAGCAGTTGCCTTATCGATAAGATTTCTAGTAATGAGCCCAGGCCCAGGTCCACCAAACTTCTTGGACTTGCAGTGTCAAGGGTTAGCCACCTGCAGAGTTTGGTCATACTGGATGAGGATATTCTTTATTTCCTTCTTGGAGGCGTCATTCACATATTTCTGGTAATAGGCCACCAGGACTTTGGAGATGGAGTGTTGGATAGCATAAATCTGGGCGACATGCCCCCTCCTTTTACACACATGCAGATATCTATGCCAGAAAAACATTCCTTGCCTAGCAGGAGGAAAAGCTCTAACAGCCTGTACTGCAGGGTGCGAGGCTCAATCATTTCCAGTGGTCATCCATTCTCCTTGATCAGCCCATTGCCTCTCTTGCAGTAGGCCACTGCAGTGGCAGTTTTCTTTCACCCAAAGACCTGGACAGACTGGAACATCCCCTGGGATGGCATGTTGCTGATGGGTGGCGCAGGCTCAGAGCCGGGCTGGAGGCTGCAGTGGACATGGTGGTGGCAATGGAAGCTGGAGAAGGAAGCTCCTCAACCCAGCAGTGCCAAAGCACAAAAGGCAAGAGTTTCAGGGTTAAAAGTTATTAAAACAAAGGCAGACTATTACCCTTAGACTATTTTTAGAAGAGGGAGAGAGGCCTTGCATTCCCAGTCAGACAGCCTCCTGATTCTGCTAGGGAGTGAAACAGTGGACTATTTCCAGGAAGACCTTACATTGATTCTGTTAGGGAGGGAAATAGTGAAATACTTCCAGAGAAGAGATCTTGCAGTCTTAGTGAGCCACCTATTTGATAATAGAATGTGAGAACAGTAGCCTGCCTTCTCTTGTTTGATAAATGCTAAACTAAGAAGATAGTAGAGTTCCTTAGAAGACCTTGCATACACAGATATTAATTCATTTAATAGAAGGTCATTAGAAATCTTCTTCTTCTGATACCCTCACCATCTGGATGGTGAGGTAATATTTTATGAAATCCTATTATTCTCCTCTTTGTTTCTGGGTAGATTTTTTGTGTAAAGATTGTAACTCTGAAAACCTTAACCAATCAGGTTGGAAGAGAGGGGGCTAGGGAGGGGGAAATCGTGCTAGGCCATATGTCACCTCCGGGCAGCTCCTTGAGTTTTACTACCATGCGAGACTTGGACTATGCTCTTTTCTTGAGAAAAGTCAAAATAAACTTTCTTTTTTGCTCAAAGGAGTTTATTTCTTTTAAATGGGTTTTTTTCCCATACAATAGCCAAACTTTTGCTTTTATTTATTCATTCAATAGATTGTTTTTGCTTTCAATTTTATTAATTTCTCCTTTAAGTTTTAGAATTTCTAATTTGATATTTAATTGGGGGTTTTTAACTTGTTCTTTCTCCAATTTTTTGGTTGCATATTTAGTTCATTGGTTTCCTCTTTATCCAATTTATTCATATAAGCATTTAAAGATATAATATATCCCCTGATAGCTGCTTTGAGTAAATCCCATAGGTTTTGGTATGTTGTTTCATTATTGTCATTATCTATGATGAAATAATTAATTCTTTCTATAATTTGATGTTTGATCCACTCATTCTTTAAAATGAGGTTATTCAGGTTCCAATTAGTTCTGGGTCTATATCACCCTGGCCCAATATTCATATGATTATTTTGCATTTTGATCTGAGAAAGATGTATTGACTATTTTGGCCTTTCTGTAATTGATCATTAGGTTTTTATGCCCTAGTACATGGTCAATTTTTGAGTGAGTGCCAAGTACTGCAGAAAAAAGTGTATTCCTTTCTATCCCCATTCAATTTCCTCCATAAGACTATCATTTCTAGGTTTTCTACAAATCTACTTGCCTCCTTAACTTCTTTCTTGTTTCTTTATCTAAATCTGAGAGTGGGAGGTTGAGTTCTTCCACTAGTAGAGTTTGGCTGTATATGTCTTCCTGTAGTTCTTTAAGCTTCTCCTCTATGAAATTGGATGCTACCCCATTGGGTGCATTCCTATTCAGTATTGATATCATTTTATTGTCTAAGGTAACTTTTAGGAGGATATAGTTTCCTTCCTTGTCTCTTTTAAAATAATCTATTTTTCCAGCTCTTTGTCTGAAATAAGGATTGCTAGCCCTGTTTTTTTTCAGCTGAAGCAAAATATATTTTGCTCCAACCTTTTACCTTTACTCTATATTGATCTTTCTGCTTCAAATGAGTTTCTTGTAAGCAGCATATTGTGGGATTCTGGTTTTTAATACACTCTGCTATTTTCTTATGTTTTAAGGGAGAGTTTATCCCATTTACATTCAAAGTTATAATTACTAACTCTTTATTACCCTCCATGCTGTCTTCCCTCTGTTTGTATTTTCCCTTTTCTTTCCCTTTTTCTGTATTCCCCCAGTATTTTGGTTCTGAATACCACACCCTTCAGTATGTTTGCACTCCTATATCCACCCCTCCCCTTTCTTTCACCTTTCCCTTTTTTCCCTTTTCCCTTCCCTTCCTTCTGTCAGTTCCCCCTTTTCTCCCCGTTCCTGTCTCCATCCCCCCTCCCCTTTTCCCCTTTTAATACTTGAAAGGGAAAATGTTTCTTAAGTTAGTTGAGTGTGTGGGTTATTTAACTTTAAATCAAGTCTGCTGAGAGGAAGATTCAGGTGTTTCTCACGTCCTCCCTTCTTCTCTTCTATTACCATAGGTATTTTGTGCCTCTTAGCATAATGAGATTTACCCCCATTCAATTCCCTCCATCCTCACATCTCATTACTGTCCCCCTTTTTAAGGAGGTATTTTTTTAAATCATTCTGAGTCACAGAAAAGTCACGAATGTCTATCAATTCTGATTAAATATATTCTCTCCAATACAGTTATAATTCTCAAGAATCATTAGAGTCTTTCTTCCAAATGGGGATATCCAGTGCTTCCCATTGTATAGCAGTCTCATGCCTAAGTCATGAGTGTCCATCGCTTCTGGCTAAGTATATTCTCTCTGATACAGTTACAATTCTCAAGAGTTATGAGAATATTTTTCCCATGCTGTGATATATCCAGTTTCATCTTATTGGATAGCAGGACTTTTTTTAAACCCCCCCCATTTTTTTTTACCTTTTCATGTATCTCTTGAACCTCCTGTTTGATGTTCAAATTTTCTATTTAGCTCTGGTCTTTTCAAGAGGAAATGTTGGAAGTCTCCCATTTCTTTAAATGACCACCTTTTCCCCTTCAAGAGAAGGCTCAGTTTTAGTGGATAGTGGATTCTCAGCTGTATTCCCTGTTCTCTTGCTCTTCAGAATGTCTCATTCCAGGCTCTTCAATCCCTTAATATTGATGCATCCAGGTCCTGTATAATCCTTACTGTGGCTCCTTGGTATTTAAATTGTTTCTTTCTGGCAGCTTGCAGGATTTTCTCTTTTATTTGATAGTTGTGGAATTTGGCCACAACATTAATAGGTGTTTTCATTTTAGGATCTCTTTCCAGAGGGAATTGATGTATACTTTCAATAACTATTTTGTCCTCTGTTTCCTTGATATCAAGGCAGTTTTCTATCACTAAATCCTATAATATTAAGTCCAGGTTTTTTTTTTCTCTTCAGTGTTTTCAGAAAGGCCTATAACTCTCAGGTTGTCCTTCTTCAATCTATTCTCAAGGTCAGTGGTTTTACTGATGAGGTATTTTACATTTTCTTCTATTTTTTGGTTTTGCTGTTTCATGAAGTCATTAGTTTCCACAGACTCCATTTCTTTTTTTCAGAGAAGAATTTTCTTCATTTACATTTTGCAACTCCTTTTCCAATTGGTCAATTCTATTTTTGTAAGAGTTTTCCATTTGATCAATTGAGGTTTTGTGAGAAATTTTTTTTGCAAGGTGTTAATTCTCTCTCCCACATAGTCCAATTTATTTTTAAACTCCTTCCTTATTTCCTTCAAGGAAGTCTTTCTGTGCTGGAGAGCAAGTAATATTTTCCTTGGAGGTTCTAGGTCTCTCTGAGTTAGGATCTTTTCCTTCTAAGAATTTTTCTATGGAACCTCCTTTTCACTGGCCTTTCTTCATTATCCTAAGACCTTGTGTTGGGGAGGGGCAGGTTCTCAGAAGTTTGGTGTTGGGATCCCTAGAGGATTTACACACTGAGTGTGATACCTCCAGCTGGACAGTAGGGGTGTTAGAGGATTTGCTCATTGCGTGTAATTTTTCCAGATGGCCAGTAGGGGGTGCTGGTTCTTTTCTCAGAGTCTGTGACCTTTACTGAGGCCATCTCCCTTGGCCTGGAGGGAGTGATTGAAGCTGTTAAATACTTTTGTCTTTGTTCCCTATTGTCAGCTGAGATGGTTCTGCTGCTATGTTCTGCCTGGGGCAAAAGTAGTCTGTAATTTTGTTTGTTCTGGCAAGAGGGTTCAGCTGAAATAGAGATGTGGGCTTTGATGTCCTCCAGCCCAGAGCAGCTCTCTCACACAGGAACTCTCCCTCCAGCCCTGCCAGCAAGCTCCAGATTGTCAGTGCCACAAGCAATGCCTCTGCTCCCAATTTGGCACACAGCCCTGTGGTTGCCCAGAATCTAGTCCCACTGCTGATCATGCCAGTCAGGTTGTCAGGCCCTCAGGCTCCTGCCCAGCTGCTAATCAGGATAATCTAAGGCTAATCCAGGTTCTCAGGTCCTTTGCTCCCAGCAGAGTCCACCCCCCTGTAGCCGGACTCACCCATGATCAGGGAAGACAAATCCTGAGGTATAAGTTCTTCTCTTGCCTTTTCTTTCTGGGTTTTGTAGATTGAATTTCTATTCAGAGGTTTGTTTCATATTCTATATGAGGGAAGAACAGGAGATGCTTAGCAGTTTGCCTGTCTTCTCTCCTCCATCTTGGCTGGAATCTCAACACTTACTCTTATTTATTAGTTTGCTTTTTTAAAAAAAAAATTCTTAATTTCATCTTTGACTTCAGAATTTCCATTTTGATGTATAAATGGTTACTTTCATTTGTTCATTTTTCTACTTTTTTATATTTCTTTTTTTTAATTTTTATTAAAGATATTATTTGAGTTTTACAATTTTCTCCCAATCTTGCTTCCCTCCCCCCACCCCCACCCCACAGACAGCACTCCATCATTCTTTGCTTTGTTTCCATATTGTACCTCTATCCAAATTGGGTGTGATGAGAGAGAAATCATATCCTTAAAGAGAAGAGAATTCTCAGAGGTAACCAGATCAAACCATAAGACATCTGGGTTTTTTTTTTTTTGAATTAAAGGGAATAGTCCTTGTACTTTGTTCACACTCCACAGCTCCTTATCTGGATACAGATGGTACTCTCCAATGCAGACAGCCAAAAATTGTTCCCAATTGTTGTGCTGATGGAATGAGCAAGTCCTTCAAGGTTGAACATCACTCCCATGTTGCTGTTAGGGTGTACAGTGTTTTTCTGGTTCTGCTCATCTCATACAGCATCAGTTCATGCAAATCCCTCCAGGTTTCCCTGAAATCCCGTTCCTCCTGGTTTCTAATAGAACAATAGTGCTCCATGACATACATATACCACAGTTTGCTAAACCATTCCCCAATTGAAGGACATTTACTGGATTTCCAATTCCTTGCCACCACAAATAGGGCTGCTATAAATATTTTTGTACAAGTAATGTTTTTACCCTTTTTTCCTCATCTCTTCAGGGTATAGACCCAGTAGTGGTATTGCTGGGTCAAAGGGTATACACATTTTTGTTGCCCTTTGGGCATAGTTCCAAATAGCTCTCCAGAAGGGTTGGATGAGTTCACAGCTCCACCAACAGTGTAATAGTGTCCCAGATTTCCCACATCCCTTCCAACAATGATCATTATCCTTCATGGTCATACTGGCCAATCTGAGAGGTGTGAGGTGGTACCTCAGTGAAGTTTTAATTTGCATTTCTCTAATAATTAATGATTTAGAGCATTTTTTCATATGGCTATGAATTGCTTTGATCTCCTCATGTGTAAATTGCCTTTGCATATGCTTTGACCACTTGTCAATTAGGGAATGGCTTTTTGTTTTAAAAATATGACTCAGTTCTCTGTATGTTTTAGAAATGAGTCCTTTGTCAGAATCATTAGTGGTAAAGATTGTTTCCCAATTTACTACTTTTCTTTTAATCTTGATTACATTGGTTTTATCTGTGCAAAAACTTTTTAATTTAATGTAATCGAAATCATCTAATTGGTCTTTAGTGATGTTCTCCAACTCTTCCTTAGTCATAAACTGTTCCCCTTTCCATAGATCTGACAGGTAGACTAGTCGTTGATCTTCTAATTTGCTTATAGTATTGTTTTTTATGTCTATGTCCTGTAACCATTTGGATCTCATCTTGGTAAAGGGTATGAGGTGTTGGTCTGATTTAAGTTTCTTCCATACTAACTTCCAATTATCCCAGCAGTTTTTATCCCAGTGGCCTGACTCTTTGGGTTTATCAAACAGCAGATTACTATAATCCTCTCCTGCTTTTACACCTAGTCTATTCCACTGGTCCACCACTCTATTTCTTAGCCAATACCAAACAGTTTTGATGACTGGTGCTTTATAATATAATTTTAGATCGGGTAGTGCTAAGCCACCTTCATTTGAATTTTTTTTTCATTAAGCTCCTAGCCATTCTTGACTTTTTATTTCTCCATATGAATTTACTTACAATTTTTTCTAACTCATTAAAGAAATGTTTTGGAATTTTGATTGGTAGGGTACTAAGCAGATAGTTTAGATTTGGTAGAATTGTCATTTTTATTATATTAGCTCTACAAATCCATGAGCAGTTGATATGTGCCCAATTATTTAAATTTGATTTAATTTGTGTGAGAAGTGTTTTATAATTGTTTTCAAAAAGATTCTGAGTCTGTCTTGGCAAATAGACTCCCAAGTATTTTATGTTGTCTGAGGTTACTTTGAATGGGATTTCTCTTTCTAGCTCTTCCTGCTGTTTCTTGCAAGTCATATATAGGAAAGTTGAGGATTTATGGGGGTTTATTTTATAACCTGCAACTTTGCTAAAGTTGCTAATTGTTTCCAGTAGTTTTTTAGATGATTTCTTGGGATTCTCTAGGTAGACCATCATGTCATCTGCGAAGAGTGAGAGTTTTGTCTCTTCCTTCTCAATTCTAATTCCTTTAATTTCTTTTTCTTCCCTAATTGCTGATGCTAACATTTCTAATACAATATTGAATAGTAGTGGTGATAATGGGCACCCTTGTTTAAACCCTGATCTTATTGGGAATGCCTCTAGCCTCTCCCCATTGAGTATAATACTTGTTGATCGTTTCAGATATACTGCTAATTATTTTAAGGAACAGTCCATTTATTCTTACACTCTCTAGTGTTTTTAATAGGAATGGATGCTCTATTTTGTCAAAAGCTTTTACAGCATCTATTGATATGATCATATGGTTTCTGATAGGTTTGTTATTGATATAATTGAGTATACTAACAGTTTTCCTAATATTGAACCAACCCTGCATTCCTGGAATAAATCCTACTTGATCATAATGTATTATCCTAGTGATGACTTGTTGTAGTCGTTTTGCTAAGATTTTATTTAGGATTTCTGCATCTATATTCATGAGGGAAATAGGTCTATAATTTTCTGTCTCTGTTTTAACTCTTCCTGGTTTAGGTAGCAGTACCATATTGGTTTCATAGAAAAAGTTAGGCAGAGTTCCATCTTTCCCTATTTTTCCAAATAGTTTATATAGGATTGGAACCAATTGTTCCTTAAATGTTTGGTAGAATTCACTTGTGAATCCATCAGGCCCTGGAGATTTTTTTTAGGGAGTTCACTAATGGCTTGTTGAATTTCTTTTTCTGAGATAGGGTTATTCAGATATTTAATCTCTTCTTCATTTAACCTGGGCAACTTATATTTTTGTACATATTCATCCATTTCACTTAGATTATCAAATTTATTGGCATAAAGTTAGGCAAAATAATTTCAAATTGTTACTTTAATTTTCTCCTCATTGGTGGTGAGTTCACCTTTTTCATTTATAATAGTAGCGATTTGGTTTTCTTCTTTCTTTTTTTTAATCAAATTGACCAGAGGTTTATCAATTTTATTGGTTTTTTCATAATACCAACTTTTGGTTTTATTTATTAATTCAATAGTTTTTCTACTTTCAATTTTATTAATTCCTCCTTTGATTTTTAAAATTTCTAATTTGGTATTTGATTGGGGATTTTTGATTTGTCCTTTCTCTAATTTTTTTAGTTGCATGTTTAGTTCATTGATTTCCTCTTTCTCCAATTTATTCATATACGCATTTAGAGCTATAATATATCCCCTGAGAGTTTGCTTTGAATGAATCCCATGGGTTTTGCTATGTTGTTTCATTATTATAATTATCTAGGATAAAATGGTTAATTCTTTCTATAATTTGTTTTTTGGTACACTCATTTTTTAAGATGAGCTTATTCAGTTTCCAATTTGCTTTGGGTGTATATCTCCTTGGCCCAGTATTGCATATGACTTTTATTGCATTGTGATCTGACAAAGATGTATTCACTATTTCTGCCTTTCTGCAGTTGATCATTAGGTTTTTATGTCCTAGTACATGGTCAATTTTTGTATAAGTTCCATGTACTGCAGAGAAAAAGGTATATTCCTTCCTATCCCCATTCAGTTTCCTCCATAAGTTTGCTATGTCTAATTTTTCTAACAATCTATTTACCTCCCTAATTTCTTTCTTGTTTGTTTTATGATTTGATTTATCTAGATCGGATAGTGGGAGGTTGAGGTCTCCTACTAGTAGAGTTTTGCTGTCTATGTCTTCCTGTAATTCTTTCAGCTTCTCCTCAAAGAATTTGGGTGCTGTCCCACTGGGTGCATATATATTCAATATTTAAATGACTTTATTTTCTATGGTACCTTTTAGGAAGACAAAATTTGCTTCCTTATCTCTTTTAATGCTATCTATTTTTGCTGCTGCTTTGTCTGAGATAAGGATTGCTACCCCTGCCTTTTTTACTTCAGCTGAAGCAAAATATATTTTGCTCTAACCTTTTACCTTTACTCTATATGTATCTCTCTGCTTCAAATGAGTTTCTTGTAAGCAGCATATTGTTTTAAGGGAGAGTTCATCCCATTCACATTCAAGGTTATGATTACTAATTCTTTATTGCCCTCTGTGCTATCTTCCCTCTGTTTGTATTTTTCCCACTTTCCCCCCTTTTATCCATATTCCCCAGTATTTTGTTTTTGAATACCACCCCCTTCAGTGTGTTTGCCCTCCTATATCACACCCTCCCATTTCTTTCCCCTTTCCCTGTTCCCTTCCCTTCCTTTTGTTATTTCCCCTTATTTCCTCCACTCCCCTTCCCTTTCTCTGTCCCCCCTCCCCTTTTCCCCTTTTACTTCTTGAAAGGTTAGATGTTTTATAAGTTAACTGAGTATGTGTAGTTTGACTTTAAGCCAAGTCTGATGAGAAGAAGATTCAGGTGTTTCTCCTCTACTCCTTCCTTCCCCTCTATTACCATAGGTTTTTTGTACCTCTTAGTGTAATGAGATTTGTCCCATTCAATCCCCTCCCTCCTCCCGTCTCTTTCCTGTCCCCCTTTTTAGGGAGGTAGTGCATTTTTTTTTAGATCATTCTATCTAAGTCATAGAAAATTCTGAGTGTCTGTCCCTTCTAGTTCAGTATATTCTGTTGAATAGAGTCCAAATTCCTGAGAGTTATTAGAGTCTTTCTCCCCAGTGTTGTTAAAGCCAGTTACATCCTATTAGATATCAGCCTCATGGATAGGTCATGGATGTCCATCATTTCTGGCTAGGTATAGTCTCTCTGTTAGAGTTACATTTCTCAGGATTTATGAGAGTCTCTACCCCCCCCCCCCCCCCCGCCGTGCTGGGATATAGCCAGTTTCAACTTGCTGAATTGCATTTTTTTCCTTTTACTGCCCCCCCCCCCCCTTTTTTACCTTTTCATGTGTCTCTCGAACCTCCTGTTTGATATCCAAATTTTCTTTTTAGCTCTGGTCTTTTCATCAGAAATTTTTGCAATTCTTCCATTTTGTTAAATGTCCATCTTTTTCCCTGGAAAAGAAAGCTCAGCTTTGCAGGAAAGTAGATTCTTTGCTGCATTCCAAGCTCCAGTGCTCTTCAAAATATCTCGTTCCAGTCCCTTCGATCCCTTAAAGTTGATGCAGCCAGGTCCTGCTTGATCCTTACTGTGGCTCCTTGATATTTAAATTTTTTCTTTCTGGCTGCTTGCAGGATTTTCTCTTTTATCTGATAGTTCTGAAGTTTTGCCACAACATTCCTTGGTGTTTTCCTTTTAGGATCTTTTTTCTGGTGGGGATCGATGTACTCTTTCAGTAACTACTTTGCCCTCCGATTCCATGATGTCAGGGCAGTTTTCCATCACTAGATCCTGTAATATTAAGTCCACGCTTTTTTTCTCTTTAATGTTTTCAGGAAGTCCTATAATTTTCAGGTATCCCCTCCTCGATCTATTCTCGAGGTCAGTGGTTTTGTTGATGAGGTATTTCACATTTGCTTCTATTTTTTCTATTTTTTAATTTTGTTTAACTGACTCTTGCTGTCTTGTGGAGTCATTAGTTTCTGCAGATTCCATTATTTTTTTGGGGGAGGAGTTTTCTTCATTAACCTTTTCCAATTGGTCAATTCTACTTTTGAAAGAGCTTTCCATTTGACCAATTGAGGTTTGGAGAGAATTAATTTCTTTTTGCATTTGCTCATTTGAGGATCTGAGAGAATTGTCCTCATTTTGTAATTGTCCAATTCTACTTTCTAAGGTTTTGTTTTCTTGTTGCAAGGTATTAATTGTCTCCCCCAAATTTTCCAGTTGATTTTTAAACTCCTTCCTTATTTCGTCAAGGAAGTCTTTAAGTGCTGGAGACCAGATTGTATTCCCCTCAGATTTTCCAGGTCTCTCTGGGTTGGGGTCTTTCCCTTCCAGGAATTTTTCTATGGATCCACCTTTCTGCTCACCCTTCTTCATTATGCTAAGACTTTGAGGTGGGTGGGGCTGGTTCACCTGGGCTTGGGATCTCTAAAGCCTTTACTGAATGCAGTTTCTCTGGATGGCCAGTAGCAGGTGCTGGTTGCCCTCTCTGGGGTGTCTGTGACCTTGGTTGCGAGACCTTCTCCCTTTGCTTGAGCAAGGGAATTGGAGCTATTGAATTCTTTTGCCTTCAATCAATGGTGGGCTTTACCCTGGCCTGAGGTGATTCCTCAGCTGGGCTGGTTCTTTTGCTCACACACCTGGGCCTGAGGCAGAAATAATTTGCATTTGTTTGGGAGGAGGCCTCAGTTCAATTGAGGCTTGGGCTCAGAGTTTCTCAGACCCGAGGAGCCCAGGAATGGTGTCTGCAGCTCTCTTGCACCAGACCTCTCCCCACAGTCCCTTCCCCAAGCTCCAAGGGGACAGCACCAACACCAGCGCCTCTGCTTCCCCGCGGACCCAAGCCCCCTTCGTCCAGCCCCACCGCTGATCCAGCAGCTCTGGCTCTCAGGCCCTCAGACTCCCGGTTCCGATTCAGCTGTTGGTCTGGCTGATCTTCCCTGGGAGCTCAGACTCACCTGCCTGTACTCAGTCAAGGCTGCTTCAGGAGACAAAGCCTGAGGTAGATTTTCCTCTCCTGGCTTTTCTTTCTGGGTTTCCTGGTTTGGATTTCTTTTAAGAGGTTTGTTTCATGTGATAGATGGGGAAGAGATCAGGAGACTTTAGAACTGTGCCTGTCTTCTCTCCACCATCTTGGCCGGAAGTTCCTCTACTTTTTTATATTTCATGCCTAATTCATTGAAGTTTTCTTTCTCTATTTTATATGCATAAGAATTTACAGATAGAAGTTTCCCCTAAGTATTGTTTTGGTTACATCCCACAAATTTTGTTATGTTGCCTCATTTTTGTATCTCTCATAAATGAAATTATTGCTTCATTCTCTGATTTATTCTTTGATTCATTCATTCTTTTGGATTAAATTATTTACTTACCAATTAATTTCTAATCTAAGTTTCGACAAATAGGTAATTCATCTTGCATTTTGGTCTATAAAAGTTAAGTAAAGATCTCCATTTAGTATTTCTTTTTTTCTCCATTTGGTTATGAGATTTTATGCCCTGAGTTGCTCATTTTAGTAAAGGTACCATGTTCAGCTGAGAAAAAAATTGTATTTATTTCTATGTCCATTCAGTTTTCTCCAGAAATCTATCATGTCTAACTTTTAAAATATTCTTGTTGTCTCCTTGACTTCCTTTGTGTATGTTCTATACATAAATTTGTGTAATTCTGAGAGGGGAAATTTTGGTTCACCATTAGTATAATTTGTCTATATTCTTCTGTAAGTCATCTATTTTTTCTTTTAAGAAGTCAGGTGATTGGTCATTTGATGTATATTAGATTAATATTGATATCACATTATTGTCTATGGTACCTTTAAGCAAGATAGAGTTTTCCTACTTATCTCTTTGAATTAAGTCTGTTTCAGCTTTGCTTTTGCTTTGTCTGCAAACATGATTTCTACCCTTGCCTTTTATACTTCAGCAAAGCTCCATAGGGAAAGGGATTGTCTGAAGCTTCATACTTTTTCACATGACTGTATTCAGATCTAGATATGGGAATTTGAAAGTCGTTAGTGGTCCCAAATTGATGTGATTTGGGGAGAGGATTGGTCACTGCTTTCCTGCTCTATGTTTTATTCCTTAACCAGGAAGAACCCCTGATCTTTCAGAATTGCAACTGATACTACTCCTCAGGGTCTCTGTTCCTTTGGGATCATAGGTGATGTTATTCCTCAGGGTCCCTGAGATATGTTGTGACCAGATGTGATAGCTGCTCTTCAGGGTCTCTGTCTCCTTTTACCAGAAGTGTTTCTCTCTCTGAACCAAAAGTCTCCATAAGCAATGGTGTGTGTCCAAACTCTTTCCACTTTTGTGTCCAGTCCTAGCACAGGGACCTACTGTAACTACTTTCTGACTAACCAGAAGGTCCCTTTACTGTCTCTAGTCTCAGTGCTCTCAGAGCTGAAACTGGCTCTGTCTGCAAAAATTAATTATCTGAAGAATGAAGTAATTTTCAACTACTAAATTTCCAAGTAAATGAACAATGATTTAAAAGAATGACGAGAGCTTCCCTTAAGTCAGGCCAACTAACTCCTCAGTAATTAGTGATAAAGGAGGATTCACAGAGCTTATTTTTATGACAGAAAAGAGGATTAAAAACATATCAGCAGGGCCCCAGGGCAGCTAGGTGGTGCAGTGGATAGAGCACTGGCCCTAGAGTCAGGAGTACCTGAATTCAAATCTGACCTCAGACACTTAATAATTACTTAACCATGTGGCCTTGGGAAAGTCACTTAACCCCATTGCCTTGCAAAAAAAAAAACCTGAAAAAACAAAACAAAACATATCAGCAATCTTAGGAAAAGTTTTTTGAGTATAATTCAGTTAGACAAGGCAGGTCATTCATCTGGTTTGCTTCTTTTCAGGCTTTCTGAACCCAAAGTCATATTGTAGTCAACACTGAACTATTAAAAGGAGATAGCTCCTGAAGGTCTTGCCCCAAAGCTGAAGCTTTTTGTAGCCAGAAATCTTCCTTACAAGGGACCTGTGGTTACTATACAAATTCGTAATTTCAGTTGCCAGAAAAGGAAATCCAACCATTCAAGATTATACCACTCAGCATATACCTCTAGCTAAGGGAATTTATTCAAGAGGTCTAAACAATTAAGCTTTTATTAATTCCCTTCTTTTTTCCAGATGTCAGAAAGAACAAGTAAGTCTTTACAAGATTATGTCTTATGATCATTTTATTCTGACACTGATGTATATATCAGTTACTAAATTATTTTCTATTAATTAAGTCTTAGCCATCTATTTATTTACAAAATCTATAATTACACTTAAGATAATATGTTTGTATGGCTTACATGTTAGTGCAATCTTATTCTAAAGTGAGGAGCTTAATACTACAGTCAAACTAAAAAAATCAAAATCTGAGGATTTATGTTATATTATTTTATAAACCAACCAAAGTCGTTAATTCTAAAGTTAATGCTAATGTCAAGATTGCTAAAGTTGTTAATGATTTCAACTAGTTTTTTAGTTGATGTTTTAGTATTCTCTAAAAATATCATCACAAATAGTGACAGTATTTTTCCCTTTCTCTATTCTAATATCTTCCATTGTCTTTTTGGTCTCTTACTGCTAGAACTAACATTTCCAATACAGTTTATAAGAATAGTGGTAATAATGGATATTCTTGTTTCACTTCTCATCTTTTTTGAGTGGGCTTCTACTTTGTTCCAATTATGGATAGCTCTTGTTGAGGGTTTTAGAGAGATTTACTTATTTTTAGGGAAAACTCCTTTTTGTTCCTGGGCTCTTTGATATTTCTATTAGGAATTTGACATTTTGTCAAAAGTTGTTTCTGCATCTCTTAAGATAATCACTTGATTTTTGTTGGTTTTATTATTGATATGATCACTTATTCATCTGATAGTTTTCCTGCTATTGAACCAGACCTGAACACCTGGCACAAATCCCAGCTGGACATAGTGTATAATCCTGGTAATTGTGGTAATCTCCCTTAAAGGTATTTCATTTAGGGGCAGCTAGATGGGGCAGTGGATAGAGCACCAGCCTTGGAGTCAGAAGTACCTGAGTTCAAATCTCGCCTCAGACACTTAATAATTACTTAGCTGTGTGGCCTTGAGCAAGACACTTAACCCCATTGCCTTCGAAAAGAACCCCTAAAAATAGTATTTCATTTAATATTTTTGCATCTATATCTCTATATCTAATATATACATATATATATATATATATGTATATATTAGAAAAATTGCTCTATAGTTTCTCTGTTTTGACCTTCATTGGTTTGGGTCTCACCACCAAATTTATGTCATCAAAATAATTTGGCAGAATTCTTTCCTCCCCTGTTTTCCCAAATACTTTATATAGGAATTAATTCTTCATTAAATATTTGGTAGAAATTCACTTGTGAATCCATCTTGACCTGGGGATTTTTTCTTAGAAAGTACATTGGAGGCTTGTTCAATTTACATTTCTAAAATGGAATGAAATATTCCATTTCCTCTTCTGATAATCTGGGCTTTTAAATTTTTCCAAATATACATCTTTTTCATGGAGACTTTCTCATTTATATGGTCAAAATAGCTGCTAATTGTTGCTTTCTTTTCCTCTTTATGGGTGGTGAATTGGCCTTTTTGCATTTTTGACTCTCATCATTTTATATTTTCTTTCATTTTTAAAATCACATTTACAAGTGGTTTTCCTTTTTAATTTTTTTTGAAGAAACCAGCTCTTTGGTTGGTTTCTTAGTACAGTGGTTTTCTTAACTTTCCATATTTTCATTCCCCTTGACTTTCAGGATTCTTAATTTGTTGTTTAATGAGGGATTAATTAAATCATTCATTAATTTTTAGTTGCATGTTGGTCAAATACAGCTTTTCCATTGGGATACTTCAAGCTTCTCTATCTGTTTACATAAAAGATAATGTACATTCTCTGTGGGATTATAGGTCCTACTCCCAGAACCTTGCACTGACCATCCATAAAAATACTTGAAATGATTTTAACTCTGGTAGGACTACTAGAGTTTTTCCTTGGGGTGGGTGGTGAATTTATAGGGGACTGAGTGCTTGGAAAACTTCAATGTAGTGAGAATGAGCTCTTTTCCTACTTTTCCTGTCCTCAAGGCAGCCTCCTGAACAGTGACTTAGCTGCAGTTTTGTGGGAACTGGACATTTTTCCATCTAGGTGGTTCAGTTGTTAGAATGCGGGACCTGCAGTTAGAAAGATCTGAGTTCAGATTGTGACTTTGAACCAGGGTAAATCAAAATATTTCCTCTCAAGCACTCTTTTACCTTTTGGCCTCCTCAGTAAGACTGATAACCCATCTCAATGTCTCTGTGATCTTTCAGAGCTGTCTGGGGAGCTAAGAGATTAGGAGACTTGACTGTGGGCCTGCTGCTGGTGGGGTCCAAAGCAGGACTTGAACTCTGAACCTTCCTGACTCTGAAGCTGATCCTCTGTCCTTACTTCTCAGACAGTCCCTCTTTTCTATCCAGTCACAGTCCATGCATCCCCTGTTCCATGAGCCTCTCCTGATGCCCTCTGGTAGTGGCCTCACTCCCAGACTGCCTTGTACTTTGCCTTCTCTCTGCCAGAGAATTTTTATTCTCTGTATACTTTCATGTATTTCCTGTCTCATCAGAAGAAAATTTCTGGTGGTAAGTAGCTGTTGTGGATAATAGTATTTCCATCTCCAGAATCTCTCACAGGCCTGGTTATGCAGGAGTTATTTGACAAATATGTGTTGATTGCTACATTTAGCCACCTGTCCTTCTTTGTGCACAGCCCCTAAGAGGAAGCAATCAATAGGTATTGACGAATGAATTCATGAGTTAGAGGTCTGTAATAAAGTGATTAGTAATGATTATAATTTGAACTTTTATTTATGTCTCATTGACCATTATCAGCAGCTATCACTTTATTATTTCATTTATTGTACCTAATTAATTTATTCATTTATAGTTTGACTTGATACGTGTTATGAGGTGTTGCTCTCCTACCTTCTGCCACACTCTTTTCCAATCATGCCATCAGCTTTTTATCTACTTCCAGGGTTTCCTTTGTGAAAAGGCATCATTGGGAAAACCTCTCAGGACAGCAACTTTGACCATAATGTGAAATTGCCCACAGATCTGTCTTCAAGGAAGGAAGAGAGGAGGACTCAGGTCAAATGCTGGTGAAGGGAGGGAAGCAAGGGATGGTGTAAAGACACATGGGGTCTGGGGACAGAGAAGAGAGAGCAGGAGGAAAATTAGGTGGGTGTTGGGGCTGACCTCATGATGGTCTGGTCAGAATCAAGAAGATCACATGGGGAACAGACACATATAGACTGGACACTGCCACAGTCAAGAGAGGACAGACCACATGTGGAATGAAGAAAGACATAGGGTGTACAATCATGGATGGACACAAGACAGACACGTGGATGCCAGATGTGTATAAATGAGCCAAATAGTCAAAAGTCTCCTCTCTCAGCACTGGAGGTCTCAACCCAAGTCCCCATCCTGAGTCTGCAGACATGGAAGGAATCACTCTGCACATTCAAAGCAGCTTTCTTTTCTCCTTTCCACCTCCATTAATACCCTTCAGATTCCTGACCAAATTTAAACATTTTCATGGTACTCCATGTATCCCTTCCTCTTCCTCTCATTCTCCCTGAGAGCCATGCCTTGTGACAAATTGTATTTTTTTTTTTGTTTTAGGAGGGACAAAAAAGTCAACTCAGCTGTATAATACACAGAGGAAAAGATATTTGTTGGGGGAGAATCTCTTTCTGAAACATTCTGGTTACTACCAGCTTACTCTCTGTGGAAGCACATCTAATCTCAGAACACTCAGAGGAAAAGACACTGGATAATGATAGTATCTCAAAGAATCCTTTACTTCCTGCAGAATCACCTTCTCTTGAAGCAGCTTCTTGTCTCTGAACATGGAGGGAAAACACTTGTGGATAAAAATAATCGTTCTAAGAAAAGTCCCATTCCTTTAGTTACTCTCTGGCAAAACAGCTCTCTGAACACTGAGAGGAAAAGACATTGGTGTAGAAGATACTCTCTGAGAACATTCCAGTGTAAGAAGGAACCTGGGAAGCCTTCTGAGGAAAGAAGCCAAGCTTTGAGAGATATGAAGGGGGGGGGGGGCTCCAGTCTGTCCAGTGCATTCTGAGACCACCCCTTGGCTTCTCTTAATAAAGGTTGGTTTCTTTGTCCAGAAAGGCTTCTCAGGTTCTTTCCTACACCACCCACTACAGGTTTGCTCCATGTGAAAACACATCTAGCCTCCAAATCCTCAGCGGACAAGATGCTTGTGGCTGGAACCACATGCTTGGAGAACAATCCAATTACTGCGGTCCTGCTCTCTACAGAAAGCCATCAAGAGGGAAAAAAGAATATTCCAATAATTGAGGCCTTTGAAACAATCCTGATGAAAAGAAAAGAGCAAAAAATGTGACTTTCAAATACAAGATTCAAAAGAAACATTGAAAGGTAAATATGAAAGAAATGACAAGGAACTCAGTAAGGTTAAACTGTATACTTTCCTATAAGGGAAAAAGAATCACATATTTTCCAAAGATTTTATCATTATTACAGGTGAAAGAACAGTTTTACATAGACAGACAGTTTGGGAATGAGCCACAAATTTATGGATGATGTAAAATAAATGGATAGGTGTGAAATATGCATGCTCTAGGAGAAGGTAGAAGGGAATGAAAGAATGGCAAATTGATCTCACATAAAATAGATGAGCTAGTAAGAACTTTCATAGGGGAGTGGAAAATGGGAGAGGAGGATCATGGTCAAACCTCACAATCTAAATTGGTTTAAAAAGGGAAATATATACTGACTCATTTGGTCATTAAAATCTATCTTGTTATATAGGTAAGTAGAAGTAGAGGATAATACAAAATAAAAGCGGTGAAAAAAGGATGAACCAATAAAAGAAGGCCAACAGTCATATGTAAGAGACTTTAGAAGAGGAATAATAGTAAAAGATGGAGAGGGGGAAATAGAGAGAGGAGAGAGAGAGAGAGAGAGCAAGAGTGAGAGAGAGAGAGGGAGAGAGAGAGAGAGAGAGCAAAAGCGAGAGAGCGAGAGAGAGAGAGAGAGAGAGAATAGAATGGAGGTTAAATGATAGCTAATAATCATAAGCATGAAGAGGATGAGTTCACTGTTAAAATGGAAATGTGTTAGCAAAATGGATTAGAAACCACACTCCTATGATAATGTATTGTTTTATGTGCTTTCAAGAAATATATTTAAGACAAAGAGATAAACATAGGTCAAAATAAAGGACTGAAGGAGAAATTGGCATACCTCTTCTGAAGTAAAAACTTCAGGGATAGCAATGATCATCTCTTACAAAACCAAAGCCCAAAGAACCCTGATTAAAAGGGGGCAAGCAAAGAAACTACAACTTGTTCAAAGGATCCATAGAAAATGAAGTAATATCAAAAATGAACATATATGTAGGAAATGACCTGTATTTAGATTGTTAAAGGAACTGTTAAATGAATTACATCCAAGACAGTAAAACAATAGTAGTGGAAGAACTCAATTTTTCCTTCTCAGAGCTAGTTAAATCTAACCGAAAATAAGAAAGAATTCAATAAGATGAATAGAATCTTGGAAGCTTAGATATGAGAGGTCTCTAAAGAATACTGAATTGGAATTGAAAGGAATACAGACAGATCTTGCTTTCTGTAAAGTTACATCATGCACATTTGACTTTATATAAGGAAGTCTATAAGAAATCTGCATTCCAAAAAGCACCTCTATAACCATGGCCATAGAGTACTGGGATCTCCTTCTGCTCCTGCCCCTCAGATTGGTGCTCTGTTGCCTCCTACCACCAACCACCCCAACACATATTCAAAAAAAAGCCTTTTTTAAAAATACTCCAATTAAAAGCAGAAAAACAGACCTGCAGAGAGTCGACCAGCCCAAATGATGGATAGATCAGTGCTTGGCTTGAGACTTGGCTGTCCCCTCAGTGACTGAATTCTAAGGAGAATTTTCTATCCACTATGATACCTCCACTGACTTTGATCAACACTAGGCAGGTGTCTCTTCCCACCCTCCCCTGAGAACTCTCCTGTGAATCTGCAAGTATGTGCCTCTCTTTCCTTCTGTCTCTGTCTCTCTGTATCTGTCCATGATGTACTCTATCTCCCTGTCACTTTCCATCTCCACATATGGATCTGTCTCTCTGTCTCTCTCATTTTATTTCTTTCTTTCCCAGTCATAGATTGCCCCTCTCTCCTTCCTTTTCCCTCTCCTCTCTATCACTTTGACAAAAGGTTTTTTTTTTCTTTCTACTAATTCCCACTCAATGATAAGTTTTTTTCCCTTTATTCTTTGTCATAACCATAACCACAGATCCATATGAGAAAGGAACCATAGGGACCACTGAAACCAATTCCATTGCCTCATTTTCCTTAGCTCTAACTCTACTCAAGCTTAGTAACAAGTGGACATGATTTTCCCTCTTTGACAAGCAGAGGATAATAGAGGTAGAGGGTCTTTTAGACCCCATCAAGCCCAGCTTCATGAAATGACTAAGATGAAAACTGAGGGTGAAAATGGGATTTCTCCACAGTAAGAGATCTTGTCATCCGCTGATGTAGAGTTGATCAATCCTAAGAACACTACCCTATGATCAAGGACAGGATTGGCTCCTACTTGCCATGTTTACTAACCTTTCATGTCTTTTGGTCTCATAGATAAATTGGTCACTGATCCCAAAAGGATCTCTTTCCTTATTCCTTGACTTTTAAGGAGTTCTCTTTCTCTTTTTTTCAGTTTTGTGCCACCTCTGATTCTCATCTATATAAATGATTCTATCGACTTGTCTCTTGTCCTCTCTTAGGTTTAACTCTATATGTCTATCTGTTTATCTCCCTCTCCTTTTATGCTTCCTTTTCTCAATGCTTCCCTCACTTCCCAATCTCTCTTTCCTCCCTGCCCCCCCAGTCTCTCATTCCTTCTCTTCCCCTTTCAGTCTCTCCTGTTCACTCCATCCTCAGAAGGGTTTTTTTTTTCCTCACTCTAATTCTTACCCAATTACATCTTTTTTTTAATTTTCTCTATCTCACTAATATGATCATATATTTAGATCTAGGAGGAATCTAACTGGCCATTGAGTCCAACTCATCAAATCCACATCTCAAAAGAAACAGAAGTAAAAATAATACTCTAGATGATTTTTCCAGGGTGAAACATTTATGTAGAAGGTGAATTAGCATTCATACTGGACACACCCTGACTTCCATGACCAGTCCCCCTCAGATACCTTAGTGTCCACAGAAACCTTTCTCCTTCTCTCTCTCTGCTCTGCTCAGACTTTTTTTTATCTCATTGTCCCCCTGAATTTAAAAATAGTTTCTTCCTTTTCTCTCTGTCACTATTACTATAAGATATTAAGAATTGGAACAAAACATAAAGTCCACTGACTCCAATTTCATCATTTTGAAATAGAAGAAAGCAATTTAGACAATTCTGGTGACTTAGCCAAAATCACACAGCTAGAAAGTATGTTTTGAAACAGAATTTGAAATCAGGGCTCATGTCTAACCAGGACAGGGTTCTGTCCTCTAGATGTCCTGACTGTGCCATTTCACACATTTCCCCTGACCCTCATTGCTAGGGGCCCCTTCTCTCTATCTCTTCCTCACTGCTGACTTCCCTCCAACTCTGTCGCTCACATAAATTTCCAAAGGGCTTCCTTTTTTTTTCTTTCTGTCCTCCACTGGGTTATCTTATAACATGACTTGTCAGTGTGTGCATCAGAGTGAGACCTCAAATTGTATGGACTGTAAGGATGTGGTCTATGCCCTATGAAGCCTCAGTAGGTAGAACAGTACTGAGGTGCAGAAAAGCCAGGGAAAAGGCATATACTATAATTCCCCATGTATAAGATGCACCTTAATTTTGGTGCCAGAAATTTGAAAGGAAGGGTAAGGATCACTGAGCTAAATTACCTTTATTGATAACAAATAGAAGCATTCCCACTCTTAGAGAATTTTCAAGTTTGAAATCAACAATGTAAAGTAAGATTTGGATTCAGGTCCCCAAGATTTCAAAGATCATTCCACTACGTGGCACAATTTTGATACACACATACTATCCTACCCCTTTCCAACTGTGTTTTCTTCACTCTGTACCCTTTGATGAACTATTCCCTACTTTAGAAACCAGCACATCCAGTTCCATGATTTTACTAAAGAAAATATGGGAATGACACAGTTGAAAAACTTTTATAAAGTAGAAAAAGTCAGAGATGTTTTGGGGATATAAAATCTAAGAGTCAGTATGCTTTTTAAAACCAGGACAAGTTGGCTTACCTTACAGTTATGTGGTCTCTCTTCTTTTTAACATCTTTCTATCCTCTAAGGTCTCAAACCCATTTTCACAAAGTTGTAGATTAGTTATCTCTTCCCTCAATTTATTTCTCATTGCCACATAATTCTCTCTGTGTATTTTTCACTCTCAACATCTCATTCACTATCTGTCACTCACTGGGATCTCTTAACTGTATTCCTCAGCTTCTTCCATAATGGGCTCTGCTTTATTGCCCTTGCTCACTATCTTGTGGTTCTGTGACAGTGAGTATCTGTCTGTCTCTATTGGTGTATCAGTTTGTGGCTTTCTCTATTATCTCACTGCCACTCTCTACCTTTATCTCTATATATCCATCTGTCTCTATCTCTCTCATTCTGGTTCTTCCTTTGACTATTTCCCTGTCTTTCTATCTTTCCTTTGATACCTCATTCTTTATTTCCTTCCTCTAATTGCCAGTTAATGATACCTGGTCTTTTCATTTTATACCTATCATGAATAGCATCATAAATTAGAGCTGGTATGTTCTCTAGGGGCCAATGAGCAATTTCAGAGGTCAGAGATTGACATTCTAATGGATTCTCATTAAAAATGTTAATGAATATTTGAACTCAGATCATTCAGACTTCCAAGATGGGTTCACAGGGATATCTAGGTGTTTTGTTCTACATATTCCCATCAAAGCACATACATCTATTTGTTGTGGACACTTGCCTCTGTCTTCTTCTCATGCTCAATGATTCATGTCCCAGTTCTCTCTCTCTCTCTCTCTCTCTCTCTCTCTCTCTCTCTCTCTCAAAGTAAATTCCAAGTGGGCACTTTTTTTTGGATTTCTGGAAACCAGAGGCTCCTACATCTGGTGAGTCATTAAATACAAATCAATCCAGCAGAATAAATTGACTGAGATGAAAACAGAGGCTACAGTGGATAAGGGTCTTCTACAGATTTAGAAAGTTTGTCTCTACATGATCAGGAATTCAAACTCAGCCAACTTCAAGTATAATGGTCCAACTAGCTAGGACACCTAACTGGTCTGCCCTACCTTTCTCAGGGGTTCTCTTGCTTTAGAGCTTTTCATATCCCTTTGAAGTTGAGCACCCCAAAATGGTCTCTTCTAACATTTCTTTGCTCTTTATGAAATGGTTTCCTTTCATTTTGTTATGTTTGGCTCCATCCCTCATCTTTTCTTTTCTTTTTTAAACTTCATTTAAAGCAATCACACAGCTAGAGATTTATTAAGTGTCTGAGGATTAGATTTGAACTCAGGTCCTCCTGACTTCAGGGAAGATGCTTAATCCACAGTGCCACCTAGCTACCTTCTGGCTTTCATTTTTGTATCTGATTCTCTTTCTCTCTCTGAACCTCACTAATATTATCCCTCCCTCACCTGCAGTCACTTAATTCTTTCTCATTTTCTTCCATAATGGGTACTTTCATCACTCTCTTGATCATTACCATGTGGTTTTTCTCTTTTACATTCTATCTCTATTCTATTTGTCTTTGTATAGCTCTGAATTTCTCTTTTTATCTCATTGCCACTGTTGTTATTGCTTTATGACTCTCTCTGACTCTCTCTTGCTCTCTTCTCTCTCTCTCTCTCTCTCCTTCTCCTATCATCCCCTCAAAAGTCTTTTATCTTTTTTCTCATTACCAAACATAAATAAGATAATTAATCTTTCCTTTATTCACTTTGATGGCTGTATTCATACATTTAGAGATGGAATTAACCCTATGAATAAGAAAATGAAGTTTTCTTATAAGTAAGTTCTCTGGAGCCCATATGAGGAAATGCCTTCCTCACGAATTTACCTCCCCCCCCCCCACATGCCATAGGTGATTTGGCTGCATTCCAAAGATTCCAGGAGCCAGCCACTCCTTGGAATACAGATAGCACTGGGTGAGAACTGGCTATACTCACAGTATGGACTTTATTCAAGGTAAAATCTTCCAGCCCCCCTATGGCATTTCTTTGATTTCTTCAAACTGGTAAACTTGTAGACTTTTCCCATATTTTCTGTTAAAGGAACTCTGGAATCCCTCCAAAATAAATTAGAAACTAGCCTTCTTTGTTCTCCACTGATAAATCCTCTGAGGCTCCAAGCATTGGCAGGAATCTCACCCATGGAGAATATTTTCTGCCTGGGACTTTCTTTCTTTCTTTCTTTCTTTCTTTCTTTCTTTCTTTCTTTCTTTCTTTCTTTCTTTCTTTCTTTCTTTCTTTCTTTCTTTCTTTCTTTCTTCCTTCCTTCCTTCCTTCCTTCCTTCCTTCCTTCCTTCCTTCCTTCCTTCCTTCCTCTCCCAGTCAGGACTCAAGGCGGCTGAAAAAAGAACAAAGGATTCCCCCAGCCATGGACTGTTCAGAGTTGGTGCTCCCCCGAATTGGTGATGTTGTCTTTATCTTTTTCTTCTACTTTGATCATAGTATTACTAACCCTTTGTCTTTAATGCATTTTCTGCAGTATTGGATGTTATTGTAATCAATCTATTCCTTGTGTTGTATAATTAAAATACTTTCATTCTCACGAGTGCCAGTGAGAGTGTCATTTGCAGGAACAAAGCTGAACCTCAGTTAAAATCACAATACACCCTAGAAGGCATCGAGTCCAATCGAGCATATTAAAATAAGAGAAAGGCTTAGATGCTCTAACAGAATTACTCAGTGTAAAAGATTCAGAATATTTATTAGGATTTGAACTCAAGTGGTTCTGACATTCAAGAAATGTACACTAGGAGACTAGCTGTTTTCCTCAGCATGTTTTTCTCACTGTACACACTTCTATTTCCTTTGGATGCATCCTTCTTTCACCTACTCTGTTGCTCAATGCCTGATTGCCTCTAACTCTCTCTCTATTTAAATCTATTAGAAGCTTAATCCAAAGTAGCCAACCATTTCTCTCTCTGGAATTCATATCATTGAACTTCAGCACTGTTAGACACCACCAAGATGAGCCAGATGATTTCAGTAAAAAATAATTAAGACTTACAAGTGAAAAGAGAATTCCCCAAAACATACAAGTTTTGACAGAATTCAATGTGGGATTTGAAATCAAGTAATTAATTCCAAACATAGGACTCTAATAGGACACCTTCTAGGCTTACTCTATAAGTGATAGATTTCTCTCCCATTAACATCTTTCCCTCACTTTTTATCTCTTCTTTCTTCCTCGTTTTCCTGCATAATGAGCTCTACCATCACTCAATTACTCCTTAATATGTGGTTTTCTTTCCTCTTTCACTCCCCTATTCCTCTTCTTCTTCCTCCTCCTTTCTGTCTTGTCCTCAAAAACTTTTTTCTACTTGTTCTAATTTTCACCTATAAATAAGTGATCTTTTTTCTCCTTTCATGACTATAATGATACGTTTAGAGGTGGATTTAACCCAAGGGACCACTGAGTTGAATTCTATTACAGTTTAATAGAATATAGAAGTTTAGGTACTCTAGATTTCTGAACCCCAAATAATCAGAATGTTAACTAGGATTTGGACTGAAGTCATTGTGACTCTCTAGAAGAATCTTCTAGAGGACCTGGCTCTTTTCCTCTAAATATTCCTCCCCCTGCACACACTTTGATTGCCTGTGGAGGCTTTCTTCTGTCTCCTTGTGTCTAGTACTTGATTCCCTATAACTTTCTAACAGTTTAATTCCAGGAAACAGCCTTTTCTCTTTCTGGAAATCAGAGGGATTCTCAATAGGCTCCATCAAATACCATGCAATCCATTTGCTGAGGGAAAAAAAGAAGCAGACAATGTTTAAGTGATTTCACCAGAACAAAAATATTTCTCTGTTGGAAGCTGTGTTAGGATTTAAATTCAATGAGTCCACTCTAAGAAGAGTACTCTAACCACTAGGACACAAAGTTGCCTTCTACAGTTGCCAAGTGTTTCTTTCCCAATGTACTTGCTGCTCACCTGGGCTCTCTTAATTCATTGTCCTTCACAATTGTCTCTTCTCCCTCCCTGGCTCATTATCATGTGGCTTTTTTTGTCTCTCTGCCTCTGTGTCTTTCTTTTGTTTCTCAATTCTTGGGTTTTTCATATCTCACCCACTTGCTCCTTTTTTATCTTTATATATCTCATTGTCCTCTCTCTCTCTCTCTCTCTCTCTCTCTCTCTCTCTCTTCATCAATCCCTCCCATCTCAAAAGATTTTATTTTCCATTACTCTCATTCCGACCCAATCATAAGTAGTCTTTTGTTTTTCTCCCCATCACTAATAAGGTAATAGGTTGAGAGCTGGGAAGAACCTTGGGAGCCATTGAATCCAACTTGTTTATATGATAACATAGGAAACAGGTTGACACACTCTGAATTCCCCAAGGTTAAACATTTATTGGGAATGTGAATTAGGATCTGAATTTAGCTCATGCTGCCTTCCAAAAATGCTCCCCTCCAAAACCTTCTTCTCTGTAGGCAACTTTTGCTTTATCTCTCTGTGCTGCTTAGAACCTTTGGACCTGATTTTCAAAATGACCCCCAAATAACTAGGGTCTTCATTTTGTCTATCACTGATATTATCAGACATTTAGAGCTGGAATGAACCCTGAGGGCTACTGACTCCAACTCTATCATTTAAGGACCCAAGTAGCTAAGACAATTTCCACATATTTCCCAACCTCACACAACTTGTAAGCATGTTTTGAAGCAGAATTTGAAATCAGGGCCCTTGGGTGTTCAGGACAGTGTTCTATACTCTAGTGACCTGAGTGTGTTACTTCACACATTTTCCCCAACCCTCATTGCTAGAGGTCCCCTTTCTCTTCTCTTCTTCACAGCTAGCTTCCCCCCAACTCTCTGGATCTCACACATTTCCAGGGGGATTTCTTTTTTTCTTTTTCAGTCATCTACTGGGTAATCTAATAACAAAGCCTGTCAGGGTATTCATCAGAATGAGAATTTAAATAGTCTGGACTCCAAGGAGTCCTATTAAACCTGAGGAGGTATACCAGAACAGTACTGGCCATAAGCCAGGGAAAATGTATTAGTTCGGAGATGTCATCATATTCAAGGTATGGCAAGGAGGAGAATTTCACTGCAACCCAGAATTAATGGGGGAATTATAGTAGTATAAGGCATAATAAGACTGGAAATGCAGAAAAGGCAAGTTGTCAAGTGATTTGACCTCCAAAGAGATTATTTTACTACTGATATTGAAGATCATAGGAAAGCACTGAAATGTACTGGGGGTGGAGGTGACATGATAGGAACTGCAGTTTAGGAAAAACAATCTATTTGCCCAATGGAGGATGAATTAGAGTAGGAGACTTGAGGAAGGCAGAAACACTATTTTCATAGCCCAAGTGTGGGTTAATGAGCTCTGGGCAAGAGTGGGGGTTTATTGAAGCAGGTTTATTGAAGAGATGTCAGGAAGGTCTAATTCTCTCTTTTTTGATTGGAACTAATGAATACTTAGCAAGGCTTGAACTTGTGCCTGAAATTACCCATCAGAAATTAATCTTTCCAAGTAGAGAAGATGACAGATGTTTTATTGCAAATAGTGGCCTCAGAATATCTTGGAGAATTCAAAAATGAATTGTACTAGATCTGGAATATTGTTATCAATGGCTCATCATTATAAACACATCATCCAGAGTGAGTAAAATGACTTTTAATAAAATATCTTTGCAAAGATGGACTACCTCTCTTAAGGAAAGGGGCCCCATATCATGGCAATAGTGGGACTTATATGGAGTTTGAAAGGCTTTTCCTCTTCCTTAAGGCCTATTGTTGGCCAGGATCATATTCTATTTGATACATTCACCCTCATACCTTTTCCCCATCCTGGCTCACTACACTAATTTGGAATTGAATTCTACATCAGCACACATGAACACAGAGGAGAGAAGAACATCCTCCCTGAGCATACTTAAAGGAGAAGGACACAGAAACCAGTTTATCTCAGAACTAGATGGAGCAGATCTGATCTAAACTCAGGTTTTGATCAGGTTGGAGCTAAGTCTTTTATCTTATACTCACATACCTGTCCATGGGCACAAATACAGACAGACCCCCATATTTGGCATGGAAACCAACAATCTCCTTTCACATTCTTGTGGAAACCAAGCACCCCCACATTCCTCACATTGTCATGAAACAAATTTATTGTCCCCATCTCCTAGTCATAAGATTGATTTATACAAATTCAAAAACATTGTTTTTAATAACTTACCAAGTGGTCCTAATCTCTAAACTGGGTGAATGAAAAGCTTTCAACATATAGAGACCTAGGGGAAAAACCTGACAGCCACATGGACAGAGAGTGAGTAACATGAGATCCCCATAGTCCCTCCTCCTAGAATTGTCCTAAAGATATATTCATGGGGTCTGCCCAGATGAGTGAACATTTTACTGAGTTACAACAGACAGTAATTTGGCGCATTTATGTGAAGAACATTAAAAAGATGAGTCATCAGCACAATATGTAAACTCTGGAAAAAATAAGAACAAGCAAATAGTAATTCTAATAATAATATTGATAATAATAATGATATTGATAATAATAATAATAATAATAAACACTTTATAGCGTGTCATGGCTTGAAAAAACAATTTGTAAGCATCCCATTTGAACCCTACAAGGAGTCTGTTATGCTCTTAGCAGAGGTGTTATCATTCCCATTTTGTAGATATGAAAAATTGAGGTTCAGGGAGTTGAAGTGGCTTGTCTAAGATCTCACAATGAGAAAGCAGAAATCTAGTGCAGGTCTTATGACTCCAATTCAGTTTTTGTCTCCATTGTGCCAGTTCACTAGTGGCAGGGCAGCTGGTGTTGGAGAGAATAAAATTACAAATCTGAAATAGTTTTAGAAAGACATTTATGAAATCACTTTGTAGAAAAGACTGAACCAGAAGGGAGGGTGGAGTTCCCTCTTAGGGTTACTTTCTAGAGGACTTAGACTAGAGTCTCCACACATAAACAAAAGGGGTAGACATTGGGTTGGTGCATGTGTTCCCCTCTGTCTCTCCCCACCTCGCCTTCATCTTTGTCTCCTCCTGCCTTGAAAAAGGAGGCTGAGGCATGGCCCCTTCCCCAGACCAGGCCCCCTCCTCCTCTGCTCTGGGGGCTGTATGCAGTCCAAGTGCTGTTCAAGGCTGGTGATTCACAGATGCTGCTGCACCTTTTATGCTCTTCCATTCAGAGAGTTACCCCTCCCCTCCATGGGCCTCTCTCTCCAAGTTTCCACAAAGGGGCCCACCCTCCCCCACCCTCCCCCACCCTAAGATGAGCTGGGCTACTGTCCCCAACCCCCAGTCCCAGCAGAGTACCCTGAGAACCCTGGGCCCCTGGTCAGGGCCAGGTCCCCTCCTCTCCCCAGACTGAGTGATGGGAACTGAGAGAAAGCTTTGGGGGAGGTCCCCACTGTTCTGAGCCTCAGGTCGCAGAACCCCCCTCCTGCCTCCCCACTCTACTCATGGAAAAGACAAGCCCCACCCTTTAGTGACATCATTGTACTGGCCCCCTCCCACCCTATATTTAGAGGAAGCTTATTTGTCTTTGCTGGAGTATGTGAGGTAATAGGGAGCAGGAGAAGATCTGGGCCCCTCACCACTTGCCTTGCCCTCCCCTACAGATCTCCCCTTCTTTATCCCCATTTCCCTCCATCTTCCAGGCTGACCATTCCTGAGGGTCCTGAAAATGCCCAAGGGCTGAGAGGGAGGTAAGTACCCCCCATTCTCTGGTCCTGCCTCAGTCCCTCCCTTTATTCTCCTTTTGTTCCTTTTCTCCCCCCTTCAAGATTTTCATGAATCCTTCCCCTTGATTGTTTTTTCTTAGTCCTCAGGAGGATGTCTGTAAAGGTGGCTGGCAGATATACATATTTTTGTTTTTGCATATCTTATGTAAATATGTCCAATCATTCCTCTGTGCGAGTGTGTGTGGGGATGTATACATGTATGTGTTGGGGTGAACCACCACATGGCTGGCCCTTTGGGGTTGCCCCTGCCTGGGGCTTCCTGTCTGTCCAGACATTTGTCTGGGGGTCTGGGGCTTGGGGGCTGAGGGGTTGGGGTGGGGTGGGATTGGTGGAGACAAGCAGGAACAAGCCTTTGGGGTCACTCCCCTCTTCACTTGGATGTTTCCATCCTCCCTTTCTCCATCTTGGCTTTGTCTTAGACCTGAGGAGAGAGAAGGCAGAGTGGGAACTTTGGCCCTTTCCTTCCTCATATCTCTTTTGTTTAAAAAAGTGGGGGGATTCCGTGAATCTTATTGTCAACCAGAAAGAGGGGACTATCTCTGAAGCTGTGGATCACTATTATTTTCAACCTGAAAGATCAGGGTTGTTTTAATGGACATTTCTTTCATTTGGAGGGATTTGTTGATGACCTACTTGCATTTTGTTCTTTGAAAATTTCCTGTTCCTTTGCACTATTGGAGAACGACACTTAACCTTGGGAAATGGAAGCACTTCCTTCTTTTTCTCCTATATACAATAAGCCTGAGACACATTTAATGCAAAGGTGTGTTTCTTCACATATATGTTTCCCTTCTTATTTTGCCTGCCTTTGTTGTCTGTAGGCTAAACTATTTCAACTTTACAGAAGCAGAATTATCCATTTTGTTTTCTGTGACTCTCACTTCTTCTATCATAACTTCTTCCCCTATCCATGGATGTGAATAATTTCCTCCTTCTTCCTTCATTTGGCTATTGACTCACTCTCCTTAAACACCTAAATTGGCTCAGGCAGAATATAAAAAGCCATTTTTTCTCTATTGTCAAGAAACCTTGAGTGTCTTCCACTCCCATATTGCTCTTTTTGTTTTTTTGAGTAGGTAAAAGAGAACATTTTTTTGCTTCATTTCTTTCTCAGGCTTTCCCACTGAAGAGGGATTGGCTCACTCAAACTGAGATCCATTAAAGACTTTACCTTATAAAAGCCATTTCCACTGCATCCATGGCCATTTCCAGTCATTACTGATTTATATCTGACCACTGGACCCAGAGGGCCCTGGAGGAGAAAGTGAGCCTGGTTACTTTGCACAGCTCTCTCTCACTTAAATCCAATTCATTTTCAGCTCATGGCATCAACTCACTTATATCATGGTACACATGTAGAACATATGTAGTTTAACTTGATAAGTGTTGTGAGGTGTTGATATCCTATCAGCTATCTGGCAAACCACTTCTCTTTTATCTTATCTGTTTGTTTCTATATCAGCTTCCATATTCTAACTTCCCTCAATCCTATCCAGTTGCTGTCTTTGGAGTTATTAAATGTGATTTTGTTTTAGTTTGTTTGCTTCTGTATACTGCACACCTAATCTTATCCACTGTTCTGCCTTTCAGTTTTTAACAGGATGCAAATGTTTTTTGGAAAGCTAAGTGTCCCATTGGAGTTGAAATTTCTTTGCCCAGATGAAGTCAGTCAGGAAATGAGACAGGACCAGTTGGTCCTGATACCGTACAGTTGGTACCATATTCACTGATTTGTAGTACAGATTTTTGATCTACCGTTGATGATCACTGACTGAAACTCCATTCTTTCCACATTACCCTGCTCTATTACTACCCCCAAGATTGTTGACTTCTTTCTAAATATTTTTATTGACATTTTCCGTTTCTTACATCACCAGTGCATCACTTTTTGTCTCTTCCTCTTTCCCTTCTTGAATGTCATGCCATATGATGAAGAGTATTTTTTGTTTTAGGGAGGATTAGACACGTTTGGACAAAGGATGTTATTTGTATAACCCTTGTGGACCTCTCACCTCTTGGACAAGGTATGGCAAAGTTGTCTTCCCATGTTTCCTTTTCAGGTCCATTTGGTTTTCCACAAATCACTTTTAATATTTTTGCTGAGCCATTCTTTCTACTGAAATTGGTGTACTTACATACACACACAGTTTTCTTGGCTTTTCTTATTTCACTTTAAATCAGTTCACAAAGATGTTTCCTTACTTCTCTCTATTTTTCATGCCCATCATTTCTTTCTTTCTTTTTTGTAACATTTATTATTGTTGAATTTTTAAATGTATTCTCTAAATGGCACAGAATGCAAATTTTCCTTCAGTAAAAAACTTCTAGTTTCATTTAAGGAAATTCTTGAAGATATTTATTTTACCCATTTAACTTAGCTCAAGGTTGCTTGACAATATTTAGTAACACTATTATAACCCAGAAGGGGAAACCTACACATGTGGTTTCATCAACAGGTACGATTATCAAAGAAACAAATATTTATCTTATGAGAAGTTAAAATCAACACATTTCATCACATTTTTGACCAAAACTCATCAATTTACAAAGGCTTTACAAGAAATGTTCTTTCTCTTAAATCAAAACAAACATGGAGGCAAACAATGATATCCACCAATTTTCTGACTCATCTCATGATAATGATTTTACCTATCATGTCCTTTAAGATGAATTTGCAAAACTAAATAATAATGATGCTAAAATCAACAAAAATGAATCCTAGCCTTTTTAAATTGCTCAGTTTTAAACAGAAGATGACTAGAATTATTTCCAATACCACCGTTAAATAAATTTCCATGACTGAAGATGTTCACTCATAGAAGAACATTTTGAAACACTGTATGTTCTTTGTCCTTCATTTGTGAAGGAGACCAGGACATCAGGGAGGTGATGCCATGACAAGCACAATGAATTGGATTTGGGGGTGGGGTGGGTGCTGTGCCAAGTCATGAGTCTCACTTTCTCCTCTAGAGCCATCTGGTTCCATTGGCCAGATATAAATCATGAATACTGGAGAAGGTGTTGGATGCAAGGCAGTCAGGTTCAAGTGACTTGCCCAAAAGTCATACAGCTAGTAAGTGGCAAGTGACTGAGGCAGGATTAGAACTCCCATCTTCCTGAATCCAAGACCAGTGCTCTATCCACTGAATTATCTTGCTGCCCTTGTGATTCTGAAAACATATGAATGCGTATATCACTCTAATTGTTTTTTACAAACCATATATTGACAACAAGGAGGATGCTGACAATCTACCTGTATACATACAACAGAAGTCATAATCCAATCCACTTCTACAAATAAAATCTGTCAGGGTTGGCCTGTTTTTTGAGATCCCTAAGTTTACTCACAATCATTCTAACTGACTTTTAGGACTAGGTTGTCTTTTATGAAAACTTTTGTAAACTATCCCATAGTATCAGAGAACTTTATTCTAGTACCTTCAATGAAGCTTACCCAACTGGTTAAGAAAAAGTTTCCATATACATTCTTGCTACAATAGTCACAAATGATTAAATCTGAATCAGAAAGCAAAATGAATCTGGTTCATTGTAAATTTTCAGAATAGGTTTTCATTAAACTCTGGCTTCAGGCTGAGAATTTTTATTGCTATGATTATTTAAAAAAGCCTGGGGAGAACACAATAAAGTTAAGAGGAAATCTCAGAAATCCTATAATGGAATCAATGAAACTCATCAGTTTATAAGAGCTTTAAATTATTCTAATGAAACTGATAAATTATCAAATAAAAATTCAGGAAACACTTCGAATTTCTGGCTTAAAAACAAAATTAATTATTCCCATACTAGGGACTATAATTTTAACCTTCACTTAATCTATAGGCACTGCTGCCCTCCATCTCATTGTTCAGTAGGAAAAGTAAAACAACAAAAGTGTATATACAAATAAAAAATAAAAATATGACTAGTTGAAGTATTAAAAACTGCTTCTTTTGCTTGTAAATTGTGAATACTCTGCCTAAGAGCAAATACAGAGAATGTAGTTAAGAGACAGACCCCTGATAGATTCCACTGAATATCCTATGCTGTCTATCCTCATTCTTCAGTGTCTTCTACCTTGTGAGGCACTTTTTTTTTAGGTTTTTATAAGGCAAATGGGGTTAAGTGGCTTGCCCAAAGCCACACAGCTAGGTAATTATTAAGTGTCTGAGACCAGATTTGAACCCAGGTACTCCTGACTCCAGGGCTGGTGCTTTATCCACTGCACCACCTAGCCGCCCCATGAGGCACTTTAAATAATCTGGGAGAACAGTTCTGAAATGCATTTAAAGAGAGTTTAGATCAAGCAGATAAGATAGTGTCTGTGCTATTATTCCAGCAACATCAATGCATAGCAAGTGTATCTATATTTTCAGAACTAAGGCATTTGGGCTTATCTGTTGAATACCTTTCAACAAAGTTAGGACGATGGGAGAGGCCAACTGTCTTAAAGGTACCAAAAGTAGAAATGAAATCCCTGCATAGGGAGCCATTCTTATAAAAGTAGCCATCAGTTCTCTCTGAAAAATCCTTTCCTTTGCATCAATTGTTTTGAATGTGTGAACAGCTCCTAAATTCCTCCTTTCTCCTGCAAAACCAGGTAAACTCCAAGTCATCTATGTAGGTGCAGGTGATTGCTGTCATCTGACCTTCCATGGAAGTAGTCATTAGCAGTTGTCTATATACAGAAATCTCTAGTTTTGTGATAGTTAACTTTTTCTAATGGACAAAGGACATAAACTGAAATGAATCATATGGGATGATTCTAATCACCTTTGCCCCAGTTTCTTTATATAGACCAAGACAGCCTTTGTTTCTGGGGACAGCACACAAAGTAGAAAACTATCCTAAATATTTGTAATGGAGAACTGACTATGCACCTATAATTATATGTTCTGGCGATACAAAGGTGGGATGGTGGTTTTGACACAAAATTCTGTCCTTCATCCTACCACAAAGAAGCCCAGCCAGTAGACAATCCCTATGACTTGAATTTGTGTGTAGTGGGCTGGAGCTCTCACTTTTCTGTTCCTTCAGTCCCAGGGGCTGCCAGTGCCACCATCTGTGCCTTGGGGATACCTGGGCTGGGGTGGTTGTACAATCAGAACCCTGGGACCTCCAAGTGTTCAGGACCTCCAAGTGTTTCAGCTCACAATGGAAAATGACCAGTTTAGGCTGGCAATGCCTTACAGAGCTGCCCCCATAGTCCAGCAGCTGAGGTTCCAGTACTCCTGATGGGGTCCTTCTCCCACACATCCTTTCTTACAGCATGGTGATACTACTCTGTGACATTCATATTCCTTGCCTTGCTTAGTCATTACATGGAGGATGACCAACTACATTGTTGCCAATGCACAATTGTAAACAAAAAATGCTGCTATAAATGTTTTGGTTTTATATGGAAACATCTTTTCATTATTGATGATTTCCTTAGGGTAAAATGGAGTCTTTGTTTTAAAAATTTTTAAAGTACTTGTTACTTTCTGTGTAAAAATCGCAATTAATTTTCAAAATGAACATATCATATCATGCCTCTACTGACAATGGTTCAGTGTGTGTACATTCTCACATTTTATTTATGTATGAAAATCATATTTGTGTTACAAGAGAAATATGATAGGACTCCATCCTAAGTTGTCGTTTTCAAATAGTTATGTTTGGAATCCATCTTTCACATCCATCTCATGCTCTGGATTTTTTTCTCAGGAGACTCATTTTTTACCTTGATCAATTTCTTTTTGTGAGACATAATTATTGGAATGTTCTATGTTATCTTCTGTTAACAAGGATGGTTTACATTTTGGTAAGTATTCATCTAATTCACATAGAAGGTCAGTTTTGCTGGCATCTCCTTGAGTCAAATGACTCCTATATATTGTTTTCATTTCACCTTCATTGGCTATGCATGTGTCCTTTCATTTTTGAGACCAATCATTAGGCTTTTTTCCCCTTGTTTTAATCAACTTAAACAGTGGTTAATCTATTTTGTTTATATTTTCATAAACTCTACAATTACTTTTTTTATTAGTTTATTCCTTAAAATTTTCTTAATCTTATTAAAATTTAGGATTTCCATTTTGATATATAAATGGATATTTTCATTTGTGTATTTTTCTAAATTTTAAAATTTTATGCCCATTTCCTTGTTTCTTTTTTCTGTGTTTTAGAAATATAAGGATTTAGTGATAGAAGCTTCCCCTAAGTCTGGCTTTGGTTGTGTCCCAGAAATTTTGGTATGTTGCTTCATTTGTATATTTCTCTTAAAAGAAATTATTGCTTCGTTCTCTGATTCATTCTTTGACTCATTCATTTTTAACATTATATTATTTATTTTTCAAATAATTTTAAATCTAAGTTTCCACAACTAGGCAATTCATGCACTTTGTTCTATAAATGTTCAGTAAACGTTTCCATTTAGTATTTCTGTTTTTCTCCACTTCCTTATGAGGTTTAATTCCTTAAGATTGGCTCATTTTTATAAAGGTTTCATGTTGAGCAAAGAAATAATTATATTTCTTTTTATTTCCATCCTCTTTACTCCAGAAATCTACAATATCTAACTTTTAAAATATTCTTGTTTGTCTTCTTGATTTCTTTTGTATATTTTATGAATAGATTTTGCTAATTCTGAGAGGGCAAAGGTGGATTCTTCCATTAGTATAGTTTGTCTATTTCTTTCCATAACTCATCTATTTTTTTCCTTTAAGAAGTCAGATGCTTGGCCATTTGTTTAGGAGTGACATTATATTATTGTCTATGGTACCTTTAAGGAAGATAGAGTTTTCCTACTTATCTCTTTAACTTAGGTCTGTTTCAGATTTTGCTTTGTCTGAGATTTTGATTGCTACCCTTGCCTTTTATACTTCATTTAAGGTTCCAGAGGGAAAGGGATAGTCTGAAGTCTCAGAATTTTTCACACGGCTGTATTCCGATCTAGATATGGGGGTTTGAAAGTCTCTAGTGGTTACAAATTGATGTGATTTCAGGAGAAGATTGTTCACTGCTTTCCTTAACCAAGAAGAACCCCCAGTCTTTTGGGGTTGCAATTGATACTGCTCCTCAGGGTCGCTATTCCATTGGGATCCTAAATGATGCTATTCCTCAGGGACCCTCATCCCTTGTGACCAGGAATGATACATACTTCTCAGGTTCTTTCCCTCCTTTTGCCCAAAATGCCCTTCTCTGCCCTTGAACTCTGAACTAGAAGTCTCTATAAGCAACAGGTCCATCAATAATACCTTTCTAATCAGCCACTAGGTCCCTTTACTGTCTCTGACTTGAGAGCTCCCAAAGTGGAAACTGCTTGTCTGTGAAAGTTAATTATCTGAAAAATGAAATAATTTTCAAGTACAAAGTTTCCAAGGGTCTAAACAATGATTTAATAGAATGGTGAGAGCTTCCCTTAAGTCAGGCCAACTAATTCCTCAGTAATTAGTGATAGAGGAGAATTCACAGTTTTTTTTAATAACAGAAAAAAGAGGATTAAAACATAGCAGCAATCTTAGGAAACTTGTTTTGAATATAATTCAATTTGATTAGGCAGGTCATCCATCTGGTTACTTCTTCCAGGCTTTCTGAACAGAAAGTCATACTGTGGTCAACATTGAGATGTCAAAGGGAGATTACTCCAGAAGGTCTTGCACCAAAGCTGAATCATTTTGTAGACAGAAATCTTCTTTTCAAGGGACCTGTGGTTACTAGACAAACTTGAGCTTTCAGTTTCCAGAGAAGGAAATCCAAACATTGAAGATTATACTATTCAGCTAATACTTAACCTCTAGCTAAAAGAACTTATTCAAGAAGTCAGAAAACTTTATCTTTTGTCAATATCCCTCTTTCTCCAGATGTCAAAAAGGGTAACTTAGTTTTTAAAATATTCTTTATATCTTATGATCATTTTATTCTGACACTGATGTATATGGGGTATCAAATTATTTTCTACTAATTAATAAAGTCTTAACCATCGATTCATTTACAAAATCTATAATTAACCTAAACTTAAGGCAATAGGTTTTTTAGTTTGGCTTACCTGTTAGTGTTAGCTTTTCCTAAATTGAGGAACTTAATCCTATAGTCAACCCCCCCCCCCCAAAAAAAAACAGAAAAAAAGCAAAGTTGAATATTCATTTTGCATTATTTTATAAACCAATGAAAGTTGTTAATGCTAAAGCTAATGCTAATGTCAAATTTGCTAAAGTTGTTAATGATTTCAACTAGTTTTTCAGTTAATTCATTAGAATCTACTTTTTCCTGCATGCTTTCTGATGTTTCTACTAGGAATGCATGTTATAATTTGTGAAACATTTTTGCTGCATCTCTTAAAATAATCCTTTGATTTCTGTTCATTTTATTATTGTCATGATCACTTATGTATCTGATAGTTTTCCTAATATTGAACCAGACCTGAACACCTTCATTCATTTTTGCTCAGTTGAATATTGATCAAGTGTAAATTTTCCAGTAGGATACATCAAGCTTCTCTTTCTGTTCACATAAAAGTTAATTATATTCTCTGTGGGATTATAGATGCTGCTCCCAGACCCTTGCATTGACCATCCATAAGAGATTTTTACACTGGTAGGACAACTAGAGTTTTTCCTTGGGGTATATGGTGGATGTATAAGACTGAGTGATTGGAAAACATCCTTGCACTGAGAATGAGCTCTTTCCCTGCTTTTGCCTCTCCTCAATGTAACTGCCTGAACAGTGGCTTAGTCACAGTCTTTTGAGAACTGGAAATTTTCCCATCTAGGCCACTCAGTGGTGAGAGCACGGGGCCTGTAGTTAGGAAAATCTGAGATCAAATCCAGCCTCAGATACTTACTACTTGTGCTACCCTGGGTCAACATAAATCAGAGTATTTCTAGTCGAGCACTCTTTCATCTTTTGGCCTCCTCAGTAAGACTGATAACCCATCTCAATGTCTCTGTGATCTTTCAGAGCTGTCTGGGGTACTAAGAGATTAGGAGACTTGAGTGTGGGTCTGCTGCTGGTGTGGTCCAAAGCAGGACTTGAGCTCTGAGCCTTCCTGACTCTGAAGCTGGCCCTCTGTCCTTATGTTTCAGACAATCCCTCTCTTTTATCCAGACACAGTCCAAGCATCCCCTGTTCCATGAGCCTCTCCTGATCCCCACTGCTGGTGGCCTGACTCCCAGATTGCCTTGTACTTCGCCTTCATTTATTTTTATTCTCTGTATACTTTCATGCATTTCCTGTCTCATCAGAACAGAAGCTTCTAGTGCTTGGGAGCTGCGTCCTTAACAGTGTTTCTATCTCCAGAATCTCTCACAGGCCTGGTTATGCAGGAGTTATTCAAGAAATGCATGATGATTGCTGCATTCAACCACTTATCCTTCTTTATACACAGCACCTAGGAAGAACCTAATCAATAGCTATTGAAGAATGATTTTATGAGTTGTAGGCCTATGCTAGAGCGATTAGTAATGAATATGATTTTATCTTTTATTTGTGTCTCATTGAACATTGTCGTCTGCTGTCATTTTTATTTTATTATCAGAGCTAATAGATTTATCCATTTATAGTTTAAATTGATAAGTGATAGGGGTATTGCTCTCCTACCTTCTGCCATGCTCTTTTCCAATTATGCCATCATTTTATTATCCATTCCAGAGTTTGCTTTGTGAAAAGGCACCACTGGGCACACATCTCAGGACAGCAACTTTTATGATAATGTGAAATTGCCCACAGATCTGTCTTCAAGGAAAAAAATGAGGCAAGATGTGGGTCAAATGCTGGTGAAGGGAGGGGGGCAAAGGATGGTATAAAGACACATGGAATCTAGGGATAGAGAAGAGAGAGCAGGAGGAAAATAAGGTGGGTGTCTGGGCTGGCCTCATGAGGGCCTGGTCAAAATCAAGAAGAACATGGGAGGGACAGACACATATAGACTGGACAGGGCCACAGCCAAGATAATACAGGCCACATATGGAATGAAGAAAGACACAGGGTATCCAATCATGGATAGACAGAAGACAGACATGTGGATACCAGATGTGATAAATGAGCCGAATAGTCAAAAGTCTCCTCTCAGCACTGGAGGTCTCAGCCCAAGTCACGATCCTGAGTCTGCAGATGTGGAAGGAATCACTCTGCACTTCCAAAACTGCTTTTTTCTACCTCCATAATAAGCTTCAGATTCTTGACCAAATTTATTTTTTTTTAGTTTTTTTTTTTTAGTTTTTGCAAGGCAATGGGGTTAAGTGGCTTGCCCAAGGCCACACAGCTAGGTAATTATTGGGTTTCTGAGGTCGGATTTGAACCCAGGTACTCCTGACTCCAGGGCAAGATCAGAAACAGGAACAAAAAGAAGCATTAAAAGGTAAATATGATGGAGAAATCCTAAGGAACATAATAAGTTTATAAATGGGAGAGGAGCACCATGGTCAAACCACACATCTAAGATGGTTCACAAAAGGAAAATATATAATGAATCATTTGGTCATCAAAATCTATCTTATCCTATAGGTAAGTAGAAGTGAGGATAATACAAAATACAAGTGAAGAAAAGTGTGAACTGATAAAAGAAGGCCAATAGTTATATGTAAGATACTTTAGAAGAGGGACTGTAGAAAGAGATGGAGAGGGAGAGAGAGAGAGGGAGAGGGAGATGATGAGATACAAGAAAATGGAACGGAGTTAAGAAGATAGCTAGTAATCATAACTGTGTGAATAATATGAGTTCCCTGATAAGAGGAAATGTGTAGCAAAATGTATTAGAAACCAGACTCCTACAATATGTTTTGTTTTGTTATTAAAAGAAATATTTTTAAGACAAACAGATAAATACATTTAAAATAAAGGGACTGGAGGAAAAATGGTTATACCTCATCTGAAGTAAAAAAACAATGCAGGGGTAGCTATGATGATCTCAGACAAAACAACAGCCCAAAGAGCCCCAATTAAAAGGGGAAAGCAGGAAAACCTCAACTTGTTGAAAAGAACCATAGAAAATTAAATAATACCAATAATAAACATATATGTGGAAAATGGCCTAGCATTCAGATTGTTTTTTTTGGGGTTTTTTTTAGGTTTTTGCAAGGCAGATTGGGTTAAGTGGCTTGCCCAAGGCCACACAGCCAGGTAATTATTAAGTGTCTGAAACAGGATTTGAACCCAGGTACTCCTGACTCCAGGGTCAGTACTTTATCCACTGCACCACCTAGCTGCCCCTATTCAGATTGTTAAAGGTGATATTAACTGAATTACAGGAGAAAATAGACATTAAAATAATAGTAGTGGAAGATCTCAACTTTTTTTTCTCAGAGCTAGTTAAATCTAACTAAAAATAAATAAAAAAGGATTCAGTAAGATGAATAAAATCTCAGAACCTTAGATATGAGAGGGCTCTGAAGAAGACTGAATTGGAATAGGAATAAAGATCTTGCTTTCTGTAATGTCACATTATGTAAATTTGACATTATGTAAGGAACTCTGAAAGAAATCTGCATTCCAAAAAGCCCCTCTGTAACCTTGGCCATAGATTACTGGAATCTTTTTTTGCTCCTGACCCTCAGTTTGGGGCTCTGTGGCCTCCTACAAGCCACCAACCCAATAAATCCCCCAAAACGCCTTTTAAAAAATCCTACATGTGAAACAGAAAAACAGACCTGCAGAGAGAAAACCAGCCCCACTGATAGATCAAGGCTTGGCTTGAGACCTCCACGCTGAGAGAGGAAATCTGGATTTCAGTCATCCCACCAGTGGGAGAGTTTGGTGCCTACAATTCTGGTCTTGTGTCAGTCCTCTATGCTCCAGTGTGCTTCTCCATGGTCCCCTTCCTGTCACTTGTACTATCTTGAATGTTTCTGTGTCTGGCCTCCAGCTGTATACCTGCCGGAATCTTCTTCATTTCTTCTCCAGTTAGCGCCTCATGAAGCTGGCCCCAACAAACATCTGTTCCTCCTCATGTTGTGGCTTCTGTGTCTACCCCACATGTGTCCTTCAATCATGTTCTGGCCTCTCCTGCATGGGGGCAACTATCCCTTCCTCCTCCCTCCTGCTCTGTTCCCCATTCACTGGTAAATTCACATTACATTAAATTGCTGTATACAAGGGTCTGTAGAGTGGGCCCCCTATGTAAAGTAAGGATCTTGCCTGGCTGCATTTTCTCAGCTCTATTTTTCAGCTGGTTCTCAATAATTGACCTAGAAGTCTGTGCATCCCAGAAATACTTCTACCATATCTGTATGCCAGAGATCAAAGAAAGAAACTCTGTTTGTAAAAAAACATGCATGGAAGTTCTATTTGTGGTGACAAAGACTTGGAAACTAAAGGATGCCCATCAGCTGAAGGATGACTGAACAAGTTGATGTGCATGGTTGAACTGAAATATAATTGTGCTACAATGAAGGACAAGCAAAATTGATTCCAAAATACCTGGGAAGGCTTATTTGAGCTCATGCAAAGTCAGATGAGAAGAACCAGGAGAATGTTGTTCACTGCAGGAAAAATACTGCAAGATGATCAAGTGTGAAAGACAGTTGATGAAGACAATGTTCCAAGGCAGTTCCAAAGCAACCATGATGAAAAATGTTCTTCATATCCCAAGACACAACTGATGAACTCTGCCTACAGATTAAAGGATCAAAAGTAAGAAGTAGATCAAATTAAAGTGCGACAAATTCTGCCTCAAATAACAAAATTTCATTCATATATTAGAACAGTATGGAATAATTTTGTTTGTGGGTAACAATTTTGATTGAAATTCATGTAGAATAAATTTTCTTGTATTCAAATAGTTATTAAAGATAAATTTCACCACATGTACATATGTGTTAAAAAATATCTAAACAAAAATATGATCATTTTGAAACTCCTCCCTTCTTCTGCTTTGTAGATAGGAGAATGGAAGGGGAAGTTCACCCAGCCCTTTTGGGGGAACTTTAGAATACAGTCTGCCAATAGTAGTTTTAAGGTCTATAAAAGGGAGCAACTACCACTGGAAATGATAATCTGGTTGAATATTAGACAAGTAAGATAAGCAGCACAAATGCTACATTCTGGAGCATTACATTATGTATCCCATAAGATTTGTTTTTCACCTAGCAAATAGTAGGTTCTAAAATAAGTGTTCTCTAACTACTAATTCGATTTTAATTAAATTTCTTTTTGGTTTTTGCAAGGCAGTGGAGTTAAGTGACTTGCCCAAGGTCATATTGCTAGGTGTTTATTAAATATCTGAGTGGGGATTTGAATTCAGGTCCTCTTAATTGCAGGACTGCTGCTCTATCCATGGAGCCACCTAGCTGTCCCTCCCTACTGATTCTTAACAATTAATACTTACAGGACTATCTAAGGGATATCAGATGAAACTTCATAAATTTCCTGCTTTGTTTGGGAGAGGTTCTAGTTTCTGTTACTGAACTTTTCAGAGTTTGACAATATGTTGTCAGTAGGACTGAATTTTGTTTTCTGATATGAATTTGCTTTTGATTATTTCTAGCTCTACACAATAACAATGATAGGTATACCACAGATGATGTAAATTATTGACATTTTTCCAATTATTTATATCTGACATTATTTGTGTGAAGTATATCAGGTAATTGTGTTCACATAGTTTCCTGAGATTGTCTTGGCTGGTACAATCCCAAGTATTTTATATGGTTTAAAGTTATTCTATTTTATGTTTTCCAGGTATTTCAAATATGCTTTAATGTTCTTTCATCAATTGCTTACAGCTTTGTTATTTTGAAATATCCCAAATTTCTGTAATTGTATACTCTTTTTTTTCCTTAGGTTTTTGCAAGACAAATGGGGTTAAGTAGCTTGCCCAAGGCCACACAGCTAGCTAATTATTAAGTGTCTGAGACCAGATTTGAACCCAGGTACTCCTGACTCCAAGGCCAGTGCTTTATCCACTACACCACCTAGCCACCCCAATTGTATACTCTTTTAATTTTTTAAAGTATCTTCTTGATTCTTGAAGTCATTATTTTATTTTTTGCTACATTCTACTTTTGAAGGAGTTTTCTACACAGAATAAAGTTTTGTACTTCTTGTTCTAAGTGGGCAATTCTCTTTCTAATTTTTTCTCTTGAGTCACGTAATTTTCTGCATTTAACCCAACTATCACTATCATTCAGTTTTTGACATAATTTTCACTCCTTTAGTATCCTGTTCCTTCTTTTCTTTGTGAAACTGTGGTTGAATTTCTGGTCAAGCTACATTTTTCTTTGAGGTTTCTTTAAATGTCTGCCTTTAATTACTCAGTTTCTGAGATTCTGTCTTGAATATCCTTTCCACAAAAATTGTTCCTGCTTTCTTTTCTCACCCTTATAATATTTTATTTTCTCACTTACAGATTAAAATATTTTAGCATTAATTTATTATTTGTATTTTATTTTTTCTAAGTAAATAGAAAGAGTTTTCAACATTCATTTTTGTAAGATTTTGAGTTCTGCATTGTTCTACCTCTCTCCCTTCCCTCCTATTTCCTCATGTCAATGAGTCGGAGTCAATGATATAGGTTAGACATGTACAATCATGTTAAATATATTTCCATATTATTCCTAGCAATCATTTTTATAAGATTTTGAGTTCCAAATTTTCCCCTTCCCTCATTGTCCTTCAATCTTCTGACAATGGCAGGCAATTTGATATAGTTTATATGTATTTTATCATGTAAAATATATTTCAGCATTTGTCACAGTTGTGGAAGACAGAACAAAGGGAAAAAACACAACCATGAACAATGTGGAAAAAATATGCTTTGAAAGATAGAATTCTTCAGGTTTTTATTTGGATACAGATATCATATTCATCCATGAGACAGTCCTTTGTACATGACTTGGATCATTGTGTTGCTGAGTAGACCTGAATCATTCATAGGCAATCATCAGTTTCCAGTATTTTGGTACCACAAAAAGGGCAGCCATAAATATTTTTGCACATTGATGTTTTTCCTCTTTTTTCATGATCTCATTGATAGTTTGTTTGCCCTTTGGACAGAATTCCAAAGAGCTCAACAGATGGGTTTAATCAATTCACATCCCTACCAACAGTGCTTTATGGTCCCAAATTTTTCCACATACAAACATTTATTATTTTTGTTATCTGTCATATTAACTAAATTTAAAAGGTATGAGGTATGATTTTCATTTCTCCATTAAAAAGTATTGAGCACACTTTTTCATATGCTTGTAGATAGCTTAGAGTTCTTCATCTGAAAACTGCCTGTTCATATCATTCAACCATTCATCAATTCTGAAATGATTTCTATTCATATAAAGATGACTCAGTTCTCTATATATGAGAAATGATGCCTTTATCAGAAATACAGTATTGATATTAATTGTCTATTATATCTCTTAGTAAGATATAGTTTCCTTCCTTATCTCTTTTAATTAGGTTTATTTTTTACAATTAGCTTTTTTTACAATTACAATTAGTTTTTAACTTTGTTCATTTTATTTTCTAGGATTTAGGGTTCTTCATTTTTCTGCCTCCTTCCCTCCCCCTTCATGAGAATGAGTAAACTAATATGGGTCATATGTGAACCATATTTGACAAATTCTCATATTAGTCATGTTGTGAAAGAAGTCAGAACAAAAGGAAATAAGATGAAAAAGTAAGAAAAAAATACATAAAACAAATTTTAAAAAGGTGAAAATTGTAAACTTTGATCTGTATACAAACTCCATACTTGTAATTCTGGGTCTGGATGACATTTTAATTGTCTTTGCTCATTGAATTCCTGAGAATAATTAGGTCAAATCATAGTTGATCATTCCTGTTAATTTGTACAATGTTCTCCTGATTCTGCTCACTTCACTCAGCACTAGCACATGTAAGTCTTTCCAGGTTTTTCTGAACTGTACCTCCTCACCATTTCTTATAGAACAATAGTATACTATCACAATCATATACTGATATTTGTTCAGTCATTCCCCAATTCATGGGCCTCCTCTCAATTTCCAATTCTTTGCCATTACAAAAATAGCTGCTAGAAATATTTCTCTGCATGTGGGTCTTTTCCCCTTCAATATGATCTGTTTGGGAGACAGACTTAGTAGAGATATTGCTGGATCAAAGGGCAGACACAGTTTGATTGTATTCAGCCAGAGTTCCAGAATGCTTGAATCAGTTCACAACTCCACTGAGAGAGTGTTAGTGTTTCCATTTCCCCCATCCTCTCCAACATTAATCATTCTCCATTTTTGTCATATCAGCCAAACTCATGGGTGTGATATGTTATCTTTGAATTGCTTTCATTTGCATTTCTCTGATCATTTGTGATTTAGAGCATTTTTTTCTGACTATAGATAACTTTAATTTTTTGATTTGAAGAAATTACCTGTTCATATCTTTTTACTATTTATTGTTTGGGGAATGACATATTTTCCTATAAATTTGACTCAGATCTCTCTGTGTTTTAGAAAAGAGACCTTTATTAGAAACATTAGCTGTAAAAATTTTTTCCCAGTTTTTTGCATTACTTCTATTCTTAGTTGATTTGGTTTTATTTGAGCAAAATTTTTTAAATTTAGTAATTAGAATTATCCATTTTGCAATTTATAATGTTTTCCAACTTTTGCTTGATCATCAACTCCTTCCCTTTCCATAGATATAATTGATGAACTATTCTTTGTTCTCCTGATTGACTTTTTTTTAGGTTTTTTTTTTTGCAAGGCAAATGGGGTTAAGTGGCTTGGCCAAGGCCACACAGCTAGGCAATTAGTAAGTGTCTGAGACCGGATTTGAACCCAGGTACTCCTGACTCCGGGGCCGGTGCTTTACCCACTATGGCACCTAGCCGCCCCTCCTGATTGACTTTTGGTTTCACCCGTTATGTTGAAATCATGTAGACTTTTAGACATTTTCTTGGTATAGGGTTATATCTATTTCTAGTTTTCTCAACATTTTTTGTTAATTAGTGAATTCTTCTTCAAAAATTATGCAAGAGTAGATTCCTAATAGTCATTTACTACTGTTTCTTTAGTATCTAATCTATTCCATTGATATACCACTCTCTTTCTTAGACAGTATCAAACAGTTTTGATGACTGCCACTTTCTACTTTTCATTTCGGCATGGGTAGGCCACCTTCCTTTGCATTTAAAAATAATTCTCTTTATACTGTTGATCTTTTGCACTTCCCAATGAATTTTGTTACTCTTTGTTCTTACTCTGTAAATATAATATTTTGGCAGACTGATTTGGTAGTGAATGAGTAGATCAAGCTAGGTATAATTGCCATTATTATGTTAGCTTGGCCTGCCCCTGAGCAATAGACATTTTACCAATTGTTTAGATCTGACTCTATTTATATGAAGAGTTTTTTTTTAATTGTGTTTATATAGTGTCTAAGTATAGTTTAGAAGGTAGATTCCACCATGTTTTATAGTGTCTACATTATATTTTAACTGGACTTACTCTTTCTAACCTAAGTACTGGTTGTAGTTGGTAGTATATAATCCTGTGGATTATTTATATGGGTCTATTTTGTATCCTGCAACTTTGCTAAAATTGTTAATTGTTTCAAGTTATTTTTGTAGTAAATTTTCTAAAATTCTCAAAGAATATCATGATATCATGTGCAAAAAGTATTTTGTTTTTTCATGAGGCCAGATGGTTTTGAGACCATGAAGATGGTTTTCCCATGAAATGTAATATCTATGGAGTAACAACAATATTGCAGGGTGATCAACTCTGCATGATCATCTACCTACCTTTTCTCAGGAGTGCTGTGACCCAGATAATTCTGAAGGACTTGTGATAAAGAATACTATCCAACCCAAAACCAGAGTTGATGGTATCTGAATACAGACTAAAGCATACTTTTTATTCACTTAATTTTTCTTCAGGTTTCTCTTTTTTTGAGGGAGGATTGTATCAACTTTTACAACATGACAATTGTAATATTTTTCATGACTGCATATTTTTAACCTATATCAAGTAACTTGTTTCTCAATGAGAAGGAGTGAGGGAAGATGCAAAGGAAAGAAGTTGAAGTTCAAGGATTTCAAAGTGACTGTTGAAACTTGTTTTTTTGCATGTAACTGGGGGAAAATAAAATAACATTTAAAATAAAGATAGTTTATCCTTAGGGAAGCTGTGAGCCTATAGAACATAATCATTGAATAATACTGACAATAACATTTTAGAAAGTTAGCATGCTTGTGTTTCCCTAATAAGATTTTCCTTACCACCAGTTTGATTTTATTCTCCTTGATAACAGACCTTCCAAAATTAATGTTTTTTTTTTTCCTGTAACTCTTGATCAGCAACTGGTCCTCCTTGAGGGAGACCATCCAAACTCATAATATAAGAAAGAACTTGACTCTTAGAAGAGCCTTTTGGAGCACATATTCCCCTAGTACTCTCCAAGAGGAGCAACCCTTCCTGCTGAAGACACTATGTCTCTCTGCTTCCCCATGCAGGACTGCCCTTCCATGATGAACTCTATTTTACTGTGCATGCCTTAATTGTGTGCTGACTTCCCTTTTCTTCTCTATCTTCCTCTTCTTCCCCATTGCCCATAATAAAACTTTGCACTAACTTGATTCCCATTGTTACTGTTATTTTTCATGCCTGAACCCATTTAAGGGATTGTTTCTCAAAGTCTCTGACTGGCCCACAGAAATCCTAAACAAGGAATTATTGACTTATTGACAGTAAGGCTACATGGGGTATTAGGGGACTACAGGTTCAGCTGCAAATACTAAGAGTGAATAGTTGAACCCTACATCCTCCCAGGAGTTACCCCTTAAGCAGAGGACTCTCAAAAAACCCAGATCTTCTCTGGTGTCTGTCCCTGCCCATTTTCCAATCCTTGAATTGCCAGATCAGAGGCTGCCTTCCTCCAGGAATTCTTCCCTGATGCCCATGCCAAAAAGGCCTTCTTGTACCTGTCTTCATTCACCATGTAAGAGTTCCCATAGGATTTATCTCTGCCTACTCCTTGTCCCACCTAGGCTGTGAACTTCCAGAGGGCAAGAAATGGACCTGGGCTAACCCTCCACCTCCAAGCCCAGGGAATATTGAAGCTGGAAGGCTAGAGAAACACGTTTAGAGACGTCATGGGATGTGTTGCGGTTCACCCTGAAACCTGTGTAGCACATGCCGGTCTAAAATTTCTTGTCCTTCACTTAAAATCATGCCATCAGAACAAGCCCCCACAACCCCTAGGGCCATGGGCAACCTGCCCAGACCACAGAGAACAGTGGAAACCTGCAGTTCAAGAATACTTTTTTTTGTTTTGTTTTTTTTTTTTAGGTTTTTGCAAGGCAAATGGGGTTAAGTGGCTTGCCCAAGGCCACACAGCTAGGTAATTATTAAGTGTCTGAGACCAGATTTGAACCCAGGTACTCCTGACTCCAGGGCTGGTGCTTTATCCACTGTGCCACCTAGCCGCCCCTCAAGAGTACTTCTGAGGGATCTTCACTGGGCACATGAACCTTGGTTGTCACAGCAAGGTGATGGCCAGCAGTAAGACAGCTAGCCTGGCAGGCAAGATACTCCCACACAGATCCAAGATCTGCTCTTCTGGACATATGGCCCCTCCTCTGATTCTCAGTTTCCTTTTCTGTCCCATGAGGAGTTTGCACCTGATGCTCATCATTGAAAACCTTCTAGTCTTTTCACAGCTCACCAACCCATGATCTATTGGGAGAAGCGTCTATTTCTAACCTTTTCTATTAAGGGCAGCACCACCCAACCAGCAAATCTGCAGGTTCTTTTTCCCTAGAGGTAGTAATGAAGGCCACAAGTCTGGCTTCCTAGTAGGCTGTCTTCAGAGACCAGGAGGCCACAAGAACAACATCCAGTAGGACCTGATTGGGTCCATTTCCCACTATCTGCTTGTGACTGAGGTCTCTCCTAAGTTTCCTGAGGTTCAGATGGGTTTCTGACCATTTTCTGTTCTTCTGCCATTCCTGGAGCCCTACAGGGGAAAAGTGTGGAAGACCTGGATCAGGACAGGAGCCTGATGCTCCTTCCACTACCTACACTGCCCTACCCCAGTCATTTGATCAGTACATCCCTTCTGATAAAACTCAATTGAATCTGGAGCACAGGAGGAGAACCCAGCTTTGGATTGACACCCCCCACCACAATTCCTTTCAAAAACAACCCACTTGGACCTCCCTTCTATTCCTCCTCTTCTCTCCAAGTGTACCTTCCCTGTCTCATCCCAAGCTCTTTATGTAAACTTATAGGAATCATAAATTTGGCTCCTCACAAAGAAAAACCTCAAGAAAAATAGAGCTGGAGAAACCTTAGAGGCTGTTACAAATGAATGAAAGAAAAGTCTGCTAGAGTGAGAGGAATTTGTACATTTTATTCACAAATCCTGCAGGATATGGCCATCTCACCTGGTGTGAGGCACGAGGTAGCAGTTGAACATCAGGTAATTTACAGTCTTCAGAAACTCTTTCCCCTCCCTCTTGGATTTTCATAGGCTCTCAGAGTTTGAGTTACAGTCTAAAAAGTTCACCCATTTTATGACATGTCCCTAATATGATCCTCCCCACATCATATGAAAACACAGGATATGCTGCTGAACTCCAATCCTTACAGGAGGTATGTGAGATAATATTCAATTACCCAGTTGTACAAATTCAGTTGCATTAGGCCAGGATCTCTAGGTCACTCTAGACCAACACAGGACTAGATTCTTCTAATCTTGGTTTTGCTATCTGTGTAATGGGAAAAAGGAAAACTCTCCCAGTTTTGTGATTGGCTGGGCCATTCCTCCTTTGTAATGGATTCCCTAGGGGCCCCCTCCACATCCTGTGAAGACCAACACCCTACATTCCTCACAGTGGCCATCAAGGCTAGTCTGATCATTTTACAGAAGAGGAAACAGGTTGAGAGAGGTAACAGGAATTTTGGGAGATAACACAGTTAGACACTTAGCATCAGGTTTCCAACTCAAAATCTCTACTGCTAGTTCAGATCATGCTGCCATCATGCTGTGCCCCCCCAATCTCCTTGGGGTCCTTTACCTTTCGATCTCTATTGTTCCTTGGGTCTTGTTATAAATGAATGAAAAGAAAAACCTGTTAGAGTGAGAGAAAAGTGTACATTTTATTCATGAACCTTGCAAGATACACCTTACAAGATACGGGTACCTCACCTCAGAGTGAGGTACAAAGTAGTCTTAGAACCTCAGGTAATTTATGGTCTTCAGAAATTCTTTCCTCTCCCTCTTGGATGTTCATAGGCTCTCAGAGTTTGAGTTACAATCTAAGAGGCCCACCCATTCCATGACATGCCCCTAATATGATCCCTCCCCACATCATACCCTGAATGATATCCTAATGAACCCCAATTGTCACAGGGGGGCATGTGGGTTAATATTCATTTACCTAATTGGGCAAACTCAGTTGCATTAGGTCAAGATCTCTAGGTCACTCTTGACCAGTTGAGAACTGGTTTGCTATCTGGAATAGGATTAGGAAAACTCTTCCAATCTTGTGATTGGTTGGGCCATTCCCCTTTTGTAATGGATTCCCTAAGAGCTCCCCTCCACACCCTGTGAAGACCAACACCCTATATTCCTCACAGATCTCCTTACTCTTTTGCTCACTTGCTGCACAATATTTGCTGTCCTTCCCACTATATTTCTTGTCCCTTGTCTCTGTCTCTTTCCTTCTATTTCCCTGTCTCTGTCTCTCCCTCTCCTCCTCAACATCTTTTTCTTCTTAGTCTAATTCCAGCCCATGAATAAGTGGTTGCCTATTTTCCCCCTGTTATGACTATGATCATAACTTTAGAGCTGGAAGGACCCAACTACATTATGGTAAAACAGCAACTAAGTTTGACACACAGAGAAGGAATGGCCCAGGGTCAAACATTTATTCTGAACATTAATGAGAATTTGATCTCTGGTCATTTTAACTTCCAAGAAGAAGTCATTAAGAAACCTGGCTGTTTAGCTTTATGTATTCCTCCCACCTTGTACTCTTCTGTTTCCTGTGGATGATTCCTTCTGGCTGTGTCTCATCCTAGACGTCTTATTCCCTCTAATTCTCTCTCTTTCTCTGCCTCTTTTTCTCTCTCACTTAATCCAAGGGGACACCCTTTTCTTCCCTGGGCACCCAGGACATCGTAGAACTAGAATGTTGTTAAACACCTTTACATCCAGCCCAAAGCATTTACTGAGGAAAACCCTTAGACTGACAGCAATGAAAGGACTTCTTCAAGCTAACATAACTTGCCAGCAGTTTTTCTAGAGTAGAGAAACAAATACTCCCAGAAGAGTCCTCTACCTATGAGGACACCCAAGGGGCTTCTTCTCTCCTTGCTAAGAGTCTCTTTGTTCCTCTGCCTCGCCTATGGTCTCTTATTTCTTCCTCATTTTCCATCACAATGGTTTCTTCCCTTGCTCTCTTGCTCACCTACCCTGTGGTTGCCTGTGTGTCTCTCTGTCTCTGTGAGACAGTGCTCTAAGCAATATGACACCCAGGTAGCTGGCTCTATACTTGTCAGGTGTCCCTGCTTTTTTTCTCTCCATCAGCTGGGGCCTCTTATTTCTTCCTCATTTTCCACTATTATAAACAGCCCAGCATATTCTCAGCTGAAGTTCCAGCAGCCTGGAGTCACTCCAAACTTTCCCTCTCTTACACTGATTGGTGGGAAGGAGAAATTGGCTCTAAGTAGCAGAAAAAAGAAACCTATGCTTACTGGAGTGTGGGAAGAATTAATCCATTTCTTAAAGGCTCTTTCAAGACAAGGTGCCCCTTAGAGAGAGACACCCTGAATGCTCATAGAATACAAGATTATATAGCAGAAGACCCTCTGCTCCTCCCCTCTGAGTCCTGACAGGCCCTGAACATTGGAGGTACATTCTTAGGACACATGCTCCCCTCACTAAGCAGGGCCACTGGTTTGAGCTAATTCATAACATTCACCACCCCCCTTTCACTCCCAGAGAAGCTACTTGAAGTCTGGGGAGGGGCTTCATTTAGCTCACAAATTAGTCAAATTCCTTTCTAATTACTTTTCCCTTTGTTGTTCCTTCAGCTTCCTATAGAACAGACTGACATCTTTTCAGTTTTCACAATGACCATACATCCTGGCTTTTTTAATGTATTATTCTCCCAGACACCTTTATTATTCTTGCAATATTCTTTCTCACCCTTGTGAAAGCAAAACACTTGATTCTTTCCCAAGTCCACCACAATGGATTCTTCTATTGCTCTGTCACTATTTACCACATTTCCCTCTCTGTTTTTTTGTCTCTCTGTTGCTCTGTTTCTCTCTCGGTTTCTCTGTCTCTGTCTCTCTCTGTCTCTCTGTCTCTCTGTCTCTCTGTCTCTCTGTCTCTCTGTCTCTCTGTCTCTCTCTCTCTCTCTCTCTCTCTCTCTCTCTCTCTCTCTGCTTGTTTCTCTCTCTCTCAGTCTCCCTGCTCATCTCTTTGTCTTTCTCTTGCTGCATATAGTTCTGTTTTTAATTAACAGAAAAGCAGAAAGCTGGAAAGCAATCTTCACAACCCATTGTTTTGACAAAGATCTCATTTCTAAAATATATAGAGAATTGCATCGAATTTCTAAGATCACAAATCTTTCCCCACTTGATAAATGATCAAAGGATATGAATAGACAGTTTTCAAATGAAGAAATTAAAGCTATATATAATCATGTGAAAAAATGTTCCAAATCATTATTGATTAGAGAAATGGAAATTAGAATAACAATGAGGTATCATCTCACACCTATTATTAGCCAAATTGAGAAAATGGGAAGATGATCAATGTTGGAGAGGTTGTGGGAAGATTGGGACATTGATGCATTGCTGGTGGAGGTGTGAAGGGATCCAACCTTCCTGCAGAGCAATATGAAACTATGCCCATAGGGCAACAAAACGTTTTATACCATTTGACCCAGCAATTCCAATTCTAGGACTATATCCAGAAGAAATTTAAAAAAATCAGAAAACATCCTACATGTTCCAAAATATTCATAGCAGCCCTTTTTGTATTGGCAAATAATTGGAAATTAAAGGATTGCCCATCAATTGGGGAATGGCTAAACAAGTTATGGTACATGAATACTATGGAATATTACTGTTCTATAAGAAATGATAAATGGTTGGAATCTAAGGAAGCATGGAATGACTTAGGGGATCTGATACTGAGGGAAGGGAGTAGAACCAAGAGAACAATTTATGCATCAACATTACGAGATGAACAACCATGATGGAAGCAAGCCCTCCTGGGAGTCCAGAGAATGATGACAGCTGTATTTGACAATTATGGACAATATTATCCCCAACCAGAAGAAGAAAAAAAACCAATAAAAAGTCACAAACAGAAAACACCCCTACCGAATCTGATGAACACTTTATAAAAATGGTCTTATATATCTCTTTCCCTTAATCCTAATTCTTCATGTTAAAAATTACTAATTTGTAAATATGTTTAACAAAATATGTATGTGAAATGTTAACTTGACTGTTCCCAAATGAGGGGAGGGAGGTGAGAAGGGAAGGTGGAGGAAAACTTTGTAACTTGGAAATATACATGTACAAATGGATGAAAATAAATAAATAAAACATCTCTCTGATTCAAACTTTTTAATTTTTTTTATTTATTTAAAGCAATGGGGTTAAGAGTAACTTGCTAAAGGTCACAGAGCTAGGCAACTATTAAGCTTCTGAGACCAAATTTGAACTCCGGTCCTCCTGACTCCAGGTCCACTGCTCTATCCACTGCTCCCCCTTGTTGCTCCTTTAGGATTCAGTCTCCATAGACTTGCTCACTCCATCAGTGCAATAATCAGGGACTATCTTATGAGATCTGTTATGGAGAAGACAATCTGTATCCAGAGAGGGAACTGTGGATCTTAAACCAAGACCAAAGATTATTGACTTAAATTTTTAAAGTTGTCCTATGTATTACATAACTTTGCTATCTCTAATGTTTTCTCTCTTCCTTTTGGATTTGTTTCTTCTCTCAACACATTCAGTTTCCATTTTTGCATATCATGGAAGCAAATGTAAAGACTATATCAGTTTGCCTTCTCTTCGGGTAGGGTGGGGGAAAATTGTAAAACTGAAAATCTTGCAAAAATGATTAGTAGAAACTATCATTGCATGTAATTGGGAAAACAAAATATTTTTATAATTAAAAAAATCTCTCTAATTCTCTCTGTCTTTATCTCCACATCTATCTCTCCCTCTCATTTTCTTTCTTAATCCCTAAGTATCCCTTCCCTTCTTCCTTCTCTCTATTTCCTCCTCAGAAGGCTTTTATCCTTAATCTATTTTCCATTCAATAACTGGGTTTTAAGCAACTAGGGAGCAGAGTGGATAGAGCACCGGCCTTGGAGTCAGAAGAAATCTGATCCTTAGTAATTACCTAGCTGTATTACCTTGGGCAAGTCATTTAACTCCATTGCCTTATAATAAAAAGAAAAAAATATAATAACTGGGTCCCTCCCCTTTAAATGACTATGATCATGAGTGGAAGCAACCCGATTTGCCACCTGAGTTCAACTCCATTGTGATCAAAATGCTGACAGAAGCTGCTCCATACAAACATTTTCACAGACTGTGAAGGAGGATTTGAACTCAGGTCATTGTGACTTCCAAGAAGGATCCACTAGGAGACCTGGGTGTTTTCCTCTACATATTCTATTCAACTGCTCCTCAGCCTCCAAAGCACACAGTTCTAGGGAGTGTTGCTGATTCCTCCCTCTCCTTTTCATCCTGGAAACCTGAGTTCCCCTAACTTTCTCTGTCTCTTTTTCTTTGTCTCTCTCTCTCTCTCTTTCCTTGTCTCTGTTTCTATCTCATTGTGTTTCTGTCTCTGTCTCTCTGTCTCTATCTTGATCTCTATGTCTCCGTCTCTTTCTGTCTGTCTTTCTCTTTCTCTCTCTCTTTTCTGTCTCTTTCTGTTTGTCTCTATTGCTCTCTCTCTGTCTTTCCTTTTCTCTCTGTCTCTGTCCCTCTGTCTCTCTGTCTCTATGTCTCTCTCTGTCTCTGTCTCTCTGTCTCTCTGTCTCTCTGTCTCTCTGTCTCTCTCTCTCTCTCTCTCTCTCTCTCTCTCTCTCTCTCTCTCTCCCTCTCTCCCCTGCCCCTCTTCAAAGGTCTTTTCTCAAGTATTAATGTACCAAATAATAAATATTCTTTTCTTTTTCTCTCTTTCTTTGCCTAGTCTAGCCCTCTTCTCTTTTTTTCTCTCTCTCTTTACCCAGTCCATTATCATAAAACAACAGATAAACTCTCTGAGTGACTTCATTCTGAAGAACAGTCCATTAGGACACCTGGAGGTTTGGTCTCATATAACCCCACTGCAAAAACACCTATTTCCTGTGGATCCTTCCTTCTGTCTCCCCATGATCAATGATTGAGTCTATCCATCTCTATCTCTGTCTAATTGAAACTTAATCCCAAGTGGACATCCTACTCTCTCGCTGCTAACTAGAAGGTCATGTATCTGGAGGGCCGTGAGATACCATCAAAACCAGCAAACTACATTTAATGGGAAGAAAACTGAGGCTGACATTCATTAAGTTACTTCTCCAGAGGACTAGAGTTTGTCAGCAGCTCTATTCAGATATAAACTCAATGCCTGAAGTCTAAGGAGAATTTTCTATCCACTATGGTACCTACACACACCTTGATCAACACTAGGCAGGTGTCTCTTCCCCTGAGAACTCTCCTGTTATTCTGTGTCTGTGCCTCTCTTTCTCTCTCTGTCTCTCTGTATCTGTCCGCGGTTTACTCTATCTCACTGCCACTCTCCATCTCCACATATGGACCTGTCCTTCTGCCTCATTTTATTTCTTTCTTTCCCTGTCCTTCCTTTTCCTTTTAGTCTCTATCACTTAGTCAAAAGTTGTTCTTTTCTTTCTATTAATTCCCACTCAATGATAACAATTTTTTCCTTTGTTCTTCATTATCAGCATAACCACAAATCCATATGAAAAAGGAACCATAGGGACTATTGAACCCAATTCCATTGCCTCATTTTCCCTAACTGTAACTCTAGTCAAGCTTACTAACAAGGGGACATGATTTTCCCTCTTTGTCAAGCAGAGTATCATAGAGGTGGAGGGTCCTTTAGACCCCCATCAAGCCCAGTCTCATAAAATGACTACGATGAAAACTGAGAGTGACAATGGGATTTCTCCAGAGTAAGAGAGCTTGTCTTCCACTGATGTAGACTTGAAACTCTTTCAAACATAAGAACACTGCCCTATGGCCCTGGACACTTGACAGGTTTGTCTCCCACTTGCCATGTTTACTAACCTTTCCTGTCTTTTGGACTCAAAGATAAATTGGTCACTGTCAAAAGGATCTCTTTCCTCATTCCTTGACTTTTAAGGAGTTGTCTTTCTCTTTTTTTTCAGTTTTGTGCTGTCTCTGATTCTCATCTCTATAACTGATTCTATAAGCCTCTTTTGACATGATTTATGTTCAAATCCATATGTCTATCTGTTTATCTCCTTCTCTGTTTATGCTTCCTTTTTCATTCTTTCCCTCACTTTCCAATCTTTCTCTCTTTCCTCCCCACTCCCTGCCCCCAATCTCTCATTCCCTCTCTTACTTTTTCATTCTCCTCTCTTCGTCCCATCCTCACAAGGGTTTTTATCCTTTGCTCTATTTCTTACCCAATTACATCTTTTTTTTAAAAAAAAATTTCTCTATCCCTCTAATAAGATCATAGATTTAGACTTAGGAGGAATCTAACTGGCCATTGAGTCCAACTCATCAAATCCCTAACTCAAAATAAGCAGAGGTAAAAATACTCTAGATGATTTGTCCAGGGTCAAATATTTATGTAGAAGGTGAAATAGCATTCAAACTGAACCCACCCTGACTTCCATGACCAGTCCCCTCATATACCTTACTGTCCACAGAAACCTTTCTCCTCTCTCTGTTCTGCTTAGAATCTTTTTGTTTCATTGTCCCTCTGACCTTAAAATAGTTTCTTCATTTTCTCTCTCTCTCATTGATATTATAAGATATTAAGAACTGGAATGATCCATAAAGCCCACTGCCTCCAATTTCATCATTTTAAAATAGAAGAAAGTGATTTAGACAATTCTAGTGACTTAATCAGAATCACACAGATAGCAAGCATGTTTTGAAGCAGAATTTGATATCAGGGCTCATGTCTAACCAGGACAAGGTTCTGTCCTCTTGATGTCCTTACTGTACTATTTCACACATTTCCCCCAACTCTCATTGCTAGGGGCCCCTTCTCTCTATCTCTTCCTCAGTGCTAACTTCCCTCCAACTCTGTCTCTCACACAAATTTCCAAGGGGCTTCCATTATTCTCTTTCTATCCTCTGCTGGGTTATCTTACAACATGACTTGTCAGTGTGTGCATCAGAATAAGAACTCAAATAGTCTGGACTCTAAGGATGTGGCCTATGTCCTATGAAGCCTCAATAGGTAGAAAAGTACTGAGGTGGGGAAAATCCAGGGAAAATGCATATACCATATTTCCCCATGTATAAGATAGACCTTAATTTGGGGGCCAGAAATTTTAAGGGAAGGCTAAAGACCACTGAGCTCAATTACATTTATTGATAACAAATAGAAGCATTCCCACTCTTAGAGAGTTGTCCAGTTTTAAATGATTGTAAACAATATAAAGTAAGATTTGAACTCTGGTCCCCAAGATTTCAAAGATCATTCCACTAAATGAGACATCTTTTTGATACACCCATACTATCCAGTTCCTTTCCAATTGTCATTTCTCTGTTCTATACACTTTGATGAACTATTCCCTCCTTTAGAATCCAGCACATCCAGTTCCATGATTTTACTGACAGAGTTGAAATGACTTTTCTAAAGTGAAAAAGTCAGACATGTTGTTGGGATATAAAAGCTAAGAGTCAGTATGCTTTAACCACTAGGACAAGCTGGCTTACCTTACAATTATGTGGTGTCCCTTCTTCTTAACATCTATCCATCCTCTATGATCTCAAACCCCATTCCACAATGTTGTAGTTATCTCTTCCCTCAATTTATTTCTCATTGCCACATAATTCTCTCTGTGTATTTTTCACTCTCAATATCTCATTCACTATCTGTCACTAACTGGGATCTCTTAACTGTACTCCTCAGCTTCCTCCATAATGGGTTCTTCTTCTCTATTGCCCTTGCTCACTATCTTGTGGTTCTGTGACAGTGAGTATGCCTATCTGTATTGGTGTATTAGTTTGTAGCTTTCTCTATTATCTCACTGCCACTATCTATGTTGATCTCTATTTATCCCTCTGTCTCTGTGTCTGTCATTCTGGATCTTCCTTTGACTCTCTGTTTCCCTGTTTTTCAATCCTTCCTTTCTACCTCATTCTTTATTTCCTTCCTTTAATTACCAGTTACTGATACCTGTTCTTTTTTTTGATCTCTATCACTACTAGGATCATAAATTAGAACAGGAAGTTTCTCTATGGCCCAGTGAGCAATTTCAGAACTTAGAGACTGACATTCTAACTGATGTGCCCAGGATCAAGCACTCATTAAGAATGTTAACAAGGATTTGAACTCAGACCATTCAAATTTCCAAGATGGATTGACAAGGATGTATAGGTGTTTTGTTCTACATATTCCCATCAATCCACACACAACAATTTGTTGTGTACACTTGCCTCTGTCTCCTTCTCATGCTCAATGATTCATGTCCCAGTTCTTCTCTCTCTCTCAAAGTTAATTATAAGTGGATTTGTCTCCACTTAATCAGGAATTGAAACAGCCAACTTCAAGTATAATGGTCTAACCAGCTAGGACACCTAACTGGTCTGCCCTATATTTCTCAGAGGTTCTCTCTCTCTCTCTTTAGAGTTTCTCATCTCCCTTTGTAGTTGAGCACCCCAAAATGGTCCCTTCTAACATTCCTTTCCTCTTTATCAAATGGTTTCCTTTCTTTCTCTTCTGCTTTGCTCCATTCCTCATCTTTTTTTTTTCTTTTTTAAAACTTTATTTAAGGCAATTGTGTTAAGTGACTTGCCCTAGTTCACACAGCTAGGGAATTGTTAAGTGTATGAGGATAGATTTGAACTCAGGTCCTCTTGACTTCAGGGTAGATGCTCAATCCACAGTGCCACCTAGCTCCCTTCTGGTTCTCATCTTTGTATCTGATTCTCTCTCTTTCTGATATTATCACTCCCTCACCTGCAATCATTTATTTCTTTCTCATTTTCCTCCATAATGGGCTCTTTCATCACTATCTTGATCATTATCATGTGGTTTTTCTCTTTTACATTCTACCTCTCTTCTATTTTTTTGTATAGCTCTGAGTTTCTCTTCTTATCTCATTTCCACTATATTTTGTTATTGTTTATGTCTCTCTCTGACTCTCTCTTGCTCTCTTCTCTCTCTCTCCTTCTCCTCTCTATCATCCCATCAAAAGTATTTTATCTTTTTTTCTCACTATGAACCATAAATAAGAAGTCTTTCCTTTATTCCCCCTGATGGCTGTGTTCATACATTTAGAGATGGAATTAACCCTAGAAGCCACTGAGTCCAATCAAACATATTAAGATGAAAGAAAAGCTTAGATGCTCTAACAGAATTACTCAGTGTAAAAGATTCAGAATGTTTACTACGATTTGAACTTAAGTGGTTCTAAGATTCAAGAAGTGTACACTCGGGGGCGGAGCCAAGATGGCGACAAGAAGGGATGGAGTCTTAGGAGCTCTCTGATAAAATTCATCAGCTAAGGACTCTAGCTAAACTTTCGAGAGACAGAACCCAAAAAGGGACCCAGTGAGGCAGTTCTACTCAAGGTAACTAGGAAAAGAGCAGAAAGGCTCTGCTCCCTGGGATTGGAGAGGCGGCCCGCCAGAGGGGTAGCCCGCCAGAGCCAAAGAACCTCAGCCTCCCGGAGGCAGCCCCAGGGTGCTGGGGGTCTCAGCTCACAGCAGCGGGGGAGTCTCCTGAGCTGTACCCCGAGGAGCACCAGGCACAAAGTGGGGGAACAGCGGGGGACCTGTGCCAGAGCAAGCAGGTGGAGCCCAGTCCTCAGGGCACACAGCAAGCAGCTTCCTCTTTCCCCAGCCCTGATCCAGGAAACAGAAGCAGGCAGAGCCAGTAAGCAGGAACCCCCAGGGCATGAGCCCATTGAGCTGAGGGAGGGGAGTGAAGAGAGACTGCCTAGCTTTGTCCTCTGCCCCTGAAACAGGACTGTGGGGCTCTGACCACATTCAGATCCTGACCCCCATAGAACAGCAGCCCCCCCATCAGCCCCTTGGCGGGGGGGGGGGGTGCTTATGGTCATTCACAGACCAGGAGGGAGGACAGAGCCGCACACACTGAGACCCTTGTGGGAGTGTCCCAAAAGCTCAAGAAACACCCCAAACCAGGCCCAGGCTGGGAAAATGAGCAAGCAGAGAAACAAAAAGAAGACTATTGAGAAATATTTTGCAAATGAGCCCAAGAAGGACCAAAATACTCAGTATGAAGATGAGGAAGCATAAGCTCCTGCATCTAAAGACTCCAAGAAAAACAGAAACTGGGCTCAGGCTATGATAGAGCTCAAAAAAGACTTTGAAAATCAAATGAGGGAGTTGGAAGAAAAACTGGGAAAAGAAAGGAGAGAGATGCAGGAAAAACGTGAAAATGAAGTAAGCAACTTAGTCAAGGAAATCAAAAAAAAATGCTGAAGAAAATAGCATGCTAAAAACCAGCTTAGGTCAAATGGATAGAACAGTTCAAAAAATTATTGAGAAGAATGCTTTAAAAAGCAAAATTGGCCAGATGGAAAAAGAGATAAGAAAACTCTCTGAGGAGAACAAATCCTTCAGACAAAGAATAGAATTCAGGGAGATTGATGAATTTAACAGAAATCAGGAATCAATACTTCAAAACCAAAATAATGAAAAATTAGAAGAAAACGTGAAATATCTCATTGAAAAAACAACTGATATGGAAAACAGACTTAGGAAAGATAATTTAAAAATTATTGGAATACCTGAAAGTCATGATCAGGAAAAGAGCCTTGACATCATTTTCAAAGAATTACTACAGGAAAATTACCCTGATATTCTAGAAGCAGAGGGCAAAATAGAAATGGAGAGAATCCACTGATCCCCCCAAGAAAGAGATCCCAAAAAACCAACCCCTAGGAATAGTATAGCCAAGTTCCAGAACTCCCAAGTCAAAGAGAAAATGTTACAAACAGCCAGAAGGACACAATTCAAATATTGTGGAGCTGCAGTCAGGATCACACAGGACTTAGCAGCAGCTACATTGGAAGCTCGTAGGGCTTGGAATACAATATACCGGAAGGCAAGAGAGCTTAGAATGCAGCCAAGAATGAACTACCCAGCAAGAATGAATGTCCTCTTCCAGGGAAATAGATGGACTTTCAATGAACCAGGGGAATTTCAAAGGTTCCTTTTGGAATGGCCAGAGCTGAACAGAAGGTTTGATCTTCAGATACAGGACTCAGGTGAAGCATGGAGATTGGAGGAGAGGGGGGAAATATGAGGGACTTAATGAGGATGAACTGCATGTATTCCTGCATAGGAAAATGACACTGATAATACTCACATGAACCTTCTCAGTTAATAGAGCAGGGAGAGAGAGCTTTTATAGTTGAAGCACAGGAGAAAGCTGAATTCGAAGATAAAATATGGTGTAAAAATGGAGTCAATAGAAAAAAAGGGAAATGGAATGGGAGAAAGAAAAAGGAGAGGGGGGAATAGTCCAAGATATTTCACATAAGATTTTTTTTATTACAACGAGCTATTGCAATGATATGGAAGGGGGTAGGCAAGGGGGAATGAGGGAAACTTTGCTCTCATCAGAGATGGCTAGGAGAGGAAACAGCAAATATACTCAATGGCGTATAGACATCTGGAGTAAGAAGGAGGGGGGAGCAGGGGGAAGGAGTAGGGATGTGAATAAAGGAGGAGAGGATGGACCATGGGGGGAGAGTGGCCAGATATAACACATTTTCTTTCTTACTTCTTGCAAGGGGCTGGGAATAGAAGGCCTGCCCAGCACCACAGGGCCAGGTGGATTCTAGGCCTAAGGGGTGGTATGGGGGCTCAGGGCTTCTTGGCCCCAGGACCAGGGATCTGTCTGCTGTACCACTCAGCAACCATACAGCAGAGTCATAGTGAAAAGAGAGAGAAAATAGAGTACATGGTAGTGGAGAAATAAGAAAGGAGGGAGTTGCGATCAGTAATGGCAAGGGTGGAAAAATATGGAAATAACTTTTGTGATGGACTTATCATAAAGAATGAGATCCACCCATCACAGTGTTATTGGTGTTGGAACAAGGACTCAAGCACATTTTTTGTTATGATTATTTGGTGGAGGGTGCAGGGCAAGTAGGGCTGGATGGCCTGCCTGGGGCCACATAGCAGGGTGATCTTTGGGTGTCTGGGGCCGGATTTGGACCCAGGTGCTCCTGGCTCAAGGGCCAATGCTCTGTCTGCCACCCAGCCAGCCCTACTATTATTACTATTTTATTTTATTTTGGGTCTTTTTTTCTTTCTTTCTTTTTTTTTTTTTTTTGGTTTTTGCAGGGCAGTGGGGAACGGGTGGCTTGCATGTCACACGGCTGGTGATTGTTGGGTTTACGAGGCTGGATGTGGACTCGGGTGCTCGTGACTCCTAGGCTGTTGCTTCGCCCATTGCACCACCTGGCCATACCTACAATTATTACTATTATTATTTTTTATTTTAATTTTTTTCTCTCCCCTTTACTTTTTTCGCCCAAACAAGTCTATCTATATTCATGGGGGAGGAGGGGTATTTTGTTCACTTGTAAACAAGAATATTTTATTAATGTGAAAATACATTTGTACAAAATGAGAATAAAAAAATAAATTAAAGGAAAAAAAAGTGTACACTAGGAGACCTAGCTGCTTTCCTCAGCATGTTCCTCTATTTGTACACACTTCTATTTCCTTTGGATGCATCCTTCTTTCACCTACTCTCTTGCTCAATGCCTGATTGCCTCTAACTCTCTCTCTCTCTCTCTCTCTCTCTCTCTCTCTCTCTCTCTCTCTCTGAATTCATTAGAAGCTTAATCCCAAGTATCCAACTGTTGGGAGCCAGGGACTCTAAGCTGTTTGACACAGTCTTGAAAAGAAGACTCAAGGCAGTCACACTGCCTGATGGAACAACATTTCCTTCTTCAAAATATATAGGGATATAGGGATTCCATGTATAACCATATTTATAGGTCTATTATTGATTGCAAAACTTACTCATCTTAATAGTGGAATGACTATAAAGGAAGGATTTCAGATAAATTCCTTGAATAAAACAGATTGTGAACTCTGTCCAAATTTAACAGGATTGCTTCTCCCTGAGACATACAAAAGGCTTCAACATTATGAAATCTTTGGAAAATACAGCACTGGGAGTCCCAGGGAGACATCAGAATATATACAGGGAAAACAGATACAAGATGGGTCAGATCAAATTCCAGGGAAACTAACAGTTTTACCCCCCTTTTCTTAGTGGGATAGATAGGTTTCTGCTTGGGGAATCTGCAGGGCCCCTAATGAGAATTATATCAGGCAAGAAAGGGCAGTAATCTTAAGAACATCATGGGTAATAATAAAAGTAGGCCGAGAGTTCTTTTCATTGAAATTCTGACTCATTTATTACATAAAAGAGGAATCAAGGTTTCTAAGGTCTGAGTCACATGATTCATCTCATTTGTGCATAATTGCTGTCCTTGGTTTCCTGAAAGTGGGTCTATAGATCTTGATATTTGGCAAAAAACAGGAGAAGATATCAGAAAATATTATATAGAACAAGGACCAGAGAAAGTTCCTACAAAAGTGTTCAGTTTATGGAGCCTGGTCAAGGACACTCTTGATCCTGACCATGAAATTACAAAAATAAGTAATAATTTATTATCTGCAATTTATGCTGAAACTGAGGAAACTCCTTTATTAATAAAATCTAGAAATAACTTAAGGGCATCTCTTAGAGATGAGCCTGAGGAAGATCCTCCTCTTGATAAATTAACTCCTGAGGAAGAGGAGGATCTGGAAGATGAAGCAGCTAGATATAATGATGATTGGGGTACATTTACTGTAGAAAAGAAAAAAGAAGAGGGTAAGAAATGCAAAAAATAGTGACCCCACCTCCATTATTGGATGTGGGATTTTATGGGGCTATTAAAGAAGCTCTAAAAAATGGAGATACCACCTTTGGATGCTATCCTGTCATTTTTGATAAAGGAGAATTTGAAGATTATGAGGCCCCCCCCGATGGGAACCACTCCCATATAAATTATTAAAAGAAATAAAACAAGCCTTTGCCTCTTATGGCCCATCCTCTCCTTATAATTTAACATTAATAGAAGCTTTGAGAGGACGATGGATGACCACACATGATTGGAAGCAGACTGCAAAAGCTTGTCTATAGATGGGGGTAAGCATCTTTTGTGGAAAGCTGAATATGAGGATTTAGCTAAAGCTGAAGCAAAAACACCTCCTTTTAAAATACTTGGTACGAAAGCTGATATGTTATTAGGAGAGAATCTGTGGGCTATGGCCCGAGATCAGATGACTCTGCCAAAAGAGGTGTTGCATGTTGTTAGCTCCATAGCACTAGGAGCCTGGAAAAAACTTCCCAATAAACCATGACAAACTTCAGCATTGTCTGACATTAGACAGAAAGAAATCAGATGAAAGATATCAGGATTTTTTGAATTGGCTTATGGATACTGCTAAACTCTTGATAAACAATGAGGAGGCAGCTGAGCTCATCATAAAACGATTGGCTTTTGTCAGTGCTAATACCACCTGTCAAAATATGATGAGGCATTTTAAGAAAGCAGGAAGCCTCTCAGATTATGTTAAGGCTTACTTCCTTTCTGCAAGGTATGACACTAGCTGCCGCCTTGCAAGGACAAACATTCATCTTTTGTTAAACAAGCAAATCAGAACCAAAGGCAATCAGGTGAAAGAGGAGGAACCTGTTTTTCCTGTGGGCAATTAGGTCATTATAGTAGAAACTGCCCAAAGAATCAACAGCAGCTTGTGCCCATGGGAAATAATCAGACTTGGTGAGAGAACACTACTGACCCACAGGGTAACATGCCAAAAACACTCTGCCCAAGATGTATGAAAGGTTATCATTGGTTTAAGGATTGTAGATCCAAATATCATAAGGATGGGTGCTTGCTTGATAGAAGTCAGAGAAACTTCAGGAGGGGCCAGCCCTTGTCCCCTCAACAAATAAAGGGCCTTTGAGTATCAGTATTCAAGACCTTCTCAGAGCCACCCCAGGAAGCGCAGGATTGGAGATACACAGGAGAGATTCAAATCATGATTACCACACCAATAGGAAAAACTGTTCAAATTCATTCCGGGCAGAGAATTGCATAACTCCTTTTAATACCTTTACTTAAGGTTGGAAGCCCAGCCACAAAACATAATAGAGGAAATTGTGGCTTTGGTTCATTTGATTTTGCTTTTTGGATTCAAGCTGTAGGAAAACATAGACCATTAAAAACTCTGAGGATTAATGGAAAATATATACAGGGCATTTTAGACACTGGTGCAGATGTATCTTGTATAACTGGAAAAGATTGGCCTCCTTCATGGCCAGTCCAAACTACCCCCAATAAATTGATCAGAAATGGACAAGCTATGAGGTTGGGGCAAAGTTCACAAATGCTTAATTGTTTTTCTGATAATGACTCATAGATGTTTCTGCCTTGAGTCTTCTTGCCAAGACTGTTTCAAACAGCTTAGAGACCCTGGCTCCCAACAGCCAACTATTTCTCTCTCTGGAATTCATCACATTGAACTTCAACACTGTTAGACATCACTAAGCTGAGGCAAATGATTTCAATTAAAAAAAAAGTAATACTGGCAAGTGAAAAGAGAATTCTCCAAAATATACAAGCTTTGTCAGAAGTCAATGTAGGATTTGAAATTAAGTAATCAATTCCAAACATAGGACTCTAATAGGACACCTTCCTGTCTTACTCTACAAGTGTTAGATTTCTCTCCCATTAAAATCCCTTGCTCACTTGTAATCTCTTCTTTCTTCCTCATTTTCCTGCATAATGAGCTCTTCCATCACTCCATCACTCCTTAATATGTGGTTTTCTTCTCTCTCTCTCTCTCTCTCTCTCTCTCTCTCTCTCTCTCTCTCCTCCTGCTCCTCCACCTCCTTCTTTCTGCCCTGTCTTCAAAAACATTTTTTCTACTTATTCTAATTTTCACCAATAAATAAGTGGTCTTTTTTCTACTTTCATGACAAGTATGATGCATTTAAAAGTGGATTTAAGCCTAGGGACCAATGAGTTCAATTCTATTATAGTTTAACAGAACAGAGAAGCTTAGGCACTCTGGATTTCTAATCCCCAAATAATCAGAATGTTAACTAGGATTTGTACTCAGGTCACTGTGACTTTCTAGAAGAATCGTCTAGAAGACCTGGCTCTTTTCCTCTAAATATTCCTCCCCCTGCACACACTTTGTTATCCTGTGGAGCCTTTCTTCTGTCTCCTTGTCTATAGTACTTGATTGCTTACAACTTTCTAACAGAGTGTAATCCCAGGGAACAGTCTTCTCTTTTTGGAATCCAGAGGGATTCTCAATAGGCTCCATCAAATCCCATGCAATCCATTTGCTGAGGGGAAAAAAGAGGCAGACAATGAGCAAGGAAAGTTCTTTGTCAGAAGCTGTGTTAGGATTTGAATTCAATGAGTCCACTCTAAGGAGAGTTGTTGGGGGCGGGGGAAGAGGCTTGGCGGTCGCTTAGCGGGGGAAACATAATCACCTTATAAGGGAATGTTACAGAACTCGGCCCCTCATTGAGTAAGAGTTCATGGGAGGGAGGACAGAGGGGATAAAAGTGTCTGCTGAGAGGTTGGGAGGGAGCGGGATGTGATCACAGAAGAATAAAGACTCATTATCCACCTCAGGCGCTCTGTCTGGTTCTTCCCCCATCAAAGAGTGGGGGCCGGAGGTACCCCGAAGACTCACCACGCGTTGGACTGGTGAGTAAGAGGACGGACTAGCATAAAGAAGCCGGCGTTGTAAATAAAAACCCGGCAGAGAGTACTTTAACCACTAGGACACAAAGCTGCCTTCTGCAGTTGCTAAGTGGTTTTTTCCCTATGTACTTCCCTCTCACTTGGGCTCTCTTAATACAATGTCCTACACAATTGTCTCTTCCCCTGTCCCTTGCTCATTATCATATGGTTCTTTTTCTCTCTCTGCCTCTGTGTCTTTTTTTTTGTTTCTCAATTCTTAGGTTTTTCATATCTCACCCACTTGCTCCCTTTTTATCTTCATATATCTCACTGTCTGTTTTCTCTCTCTCTCTCTCAACTTGATCACTCCCTCCCATCTCAAAAGATTTTATTTTCCCTTACTCTCATTCTCACCCAATCATAAGTAGTCTTTTGTTTTACTTCCCAATTAGAGTTGAGAAGAACCTTGGGAGGCTTAGTTGAGAAGAACCTTGGGAGGCACTCAGTCCAACTTGTTTATATTATATCATAGGAAACAGGTTGACACACTCTGAATTCCCCAAGGTTAAACGAATGTGAATTAAGATCTGAATTTAGCACAACCCTCTTTCCAAAAAACGCCCCTCAGAAAGCTTCCTCTCTGTAGGCAACTTTTGCTTTATCTCTCTGTGCTGCTTAGAAACTTTGGACCCGATTTTCAAAATGACCCCAAAATAACTAGGGTCTTCATTTTGTCTATCACTGATATTATCAGACATTTAGAGCTGGAATGAACTCTGAGGGCTACTGACTCCAACTCTATCATTTAAAGACCCAAGCAGCTAAGACAATTTCCACATATTTCCCAACCTCACACAACTAGTAAGCATGTTTTGAAGCAGAATTTGAAATCGGGGCCCTTGACTGTTCAGGACAGTGTTCTATGCTCTAGTGACCTGAGTGTGTTACTTCACACATTTTCCCCAACCCTCATTGCTAAAGGTCCCCTTTCTCTTCTCTTCTTCACAGCTAGCTTACCGCCAATTCTCTGGATCTCACACACATTTCCAGGGGGATTTCTTTTTTTCTTTTTCTGTTATATACTGGGTCATCTAATAACAAGGCTTGCCAGGGTGTGCATCAGAATGAGAAATCACATGGTCTGGACTCCAAGGAAATGACCTCTCTCTGACCTATTAAACCTGAGGAGGTAGATCAGAACAGTACTGGCCATGAGCCAGGGAAAATGCATAAGTTGGGAGATGTTCAAGGTAGAGCAAGGAGGAGAATTTCATTGCATCTCAGAATTAATGGGGGAACTGTAGTAGTAGAAGGCATAATAAGACTGGAAATTCAGTAAGGGCAAGTTGTGAAGTGATTTGACTTCCAAAGAGAATGTTTTACAACTGATATTGAAGGTCATAGGGAGGCACTGAAATGTAATGGGAGTGGGGGTGACATGATAGACCTGCACTTTAGTAAAAACAATCTATTTGCCCAATAGAGGGTGAATTAGGGTAGGGAGACTTGAGGAAGGCAGAAACTCTATTTTCATAGCCCAAGTGTGGGGTACTGAGCTCTGGACAAGAGTGGGGACAATAGCAGGTTTATTGAAAAGATGTCAGGAAGGTCTAATTCTCTCCTTTTTGACTGAAACTAATGAATACTTAGCAAGACTTGAACTGGTGGCTGCAATTACCCATCAGAAGCTAAATCTTCCCAAATAGAGCAGATGACAAAAGTTTATATTGCAAATCGTGGTCTTAAAATATCCTGGAGAATTCAATACATCTGGAATACTGTCAGATACCAGGATGGCCAACAAAAGGAAATGCTACTGGATAAATTTCATGTTCTTGCAACCAAGGAAGCCAGGATGTGTGGTGACAGGGATGTGCAGCCAAGGGGTGGCTTCTCAGTATGGCATGAGGTTGGACCCTTCTGACTTGATTTACCCAAAATTATATTTGAATAATGTCTCACTTGGAAGAATAAATGTGGCCTAAGACATGACCTCTGCCTGGACACTGATATCCAATATTTATACCTATAAGAGAATTTTCCTTTGATGTCCTGGGTCTTTATGGCTACTAAGCAAACCAGAAAAAAGAAGTTTTAGGTGAATTGGATCTAATACCCAGAGTTAGGTTAGGTGCATTAGGTGTGTGGCTCCAACATCTGCAAAAAGCTGCATGTTAAGATAGGAATTAAGTTTCTTTAATTTTATTTAGAATGGATCTTTAGGTAAGAAGGGGAAATTCTTAGAATAATTCCAGTTTTAACACCTAGTTCAAAGCAAGGAATGTGAGTCAGATAAGTATATCAGGAAAAGGAAAATCAATGGTATATTTGGGAATATTTTGAAAAAGTTCATTTTGATTAAGGATGTTTAAGTCATTACTGTAACAAGAGCAAAGGCTAAGATTGTTTTATTTTTAAACCATATGCTGGGAACTCTGAACTAAGAAGATTGTTGAATGCATATGTTACAAGCTTAAGTCAGCACAATGATTCTCTTTGGGTCTTTGGTCATATAGTAAACCACTAATGAAAGTTATTGTGTTAAAGTGAAGTATGTGCATCAATATGGCAATAAGGCAAAATGTAAATTGCAATAAACTCCAAAATCTCATTGTCTTGTGAAAAAAAAAAAAACATGTGTTTTGATCTGAGTAAAATGTTACACAGATTCTTTACCAGAAGACAAAGTCTCAACTAGTCACCTGAGCTGGAGAGGACTTTTTCGAACAGATTCAGAAGATGCAGAAGGACATTGGATGTTTCCAGGGCTGAAGCAAAGAGAGGAGAGAGAGCTGACCAGTTCACCTCTACCATTTCTTGCCTATGTATACATTGTATAGCCAGGTGATCTGTTTTTAACCTCCCTTTGATTCTGTAAATGTGACACCGTAATTATGCCCTTCTCCTTAAAAAAGAGAGGCAGGGTAGAGATGTTCTCCATTGAAAGAAAAGGAGGGAGGGGCAGTTAGGTGGTGCAGTGGATAGAGCACCCACCCTGGATTCAGGAGTACTTGAGTTCAAATCTGGCTTCAGACACTTAGTAATTTCCTAGCTGTGTGGCCTTGGGCAAGCCACTTAACCCCATAGGCCTTGCAAAAACCTAAAAAAAAAGAAAGAAACGGAGGGAGATTATTGAGTGGCATGAGTCTGCATATGCTATCTACAAAGACTCTTACCACTGATTTAGCTGGACTGTACAACTTAAAGAGATAGGTGGGCTGAGAGACTCAAGTGAGTTGTAATGGTGATACCTGGATTCTTTGTAAAGATGCTTGTAGTTCGTGCTTACCCAGGTTATGAAGATGATAACACAAAAGTTTAACTTATTTTGAAAAAAAAGTGGGGAATGAAGCACAATATCAATATTTGTGTAATCCCTATATAAAATGCAGTCCTTGTCACCTTTCTGGGCCCTGAGAAACTCCTTAGAAATATAAACCTGGCTAGACACATTTGGGTCTGAGAATAATCTGACAGAACCCAAATGCTTGACTCTAAGATCAAGAGATATACCATAAATTTGCCTGAGATACACAAAACGGTTCCAGCCAAGATGGCAGAGAGAAGGCAGGCACAGTTCTTAAGTCTCCTGATCTCTTCCCTAATCTATCACATGAAACAAACCTCTTAAAAGAAATCTGACCCACAAAACCCTGAAAGAAAAGCCAGGAGAAAGAACCTCTACCTTAGGATTTGTCTCCCGCAGCAGCTTTGGCCGAATTCGGGCGAATGAGTCTGGGCTCAGAGGGATGATCTGCCCCGATCAGCCAGATTAACAGCTGTATTGGAACTGGGAGTCTGAGGGCAGGAGAGCAGGACCTGCTGGATCAGTGGTACAGCTGGATGAAAGAGGCTTGGGTCCACAGGGAAGCAGAGGCGCTGGTGTTGGTGCTGTCCCCCTGGAGCTCGGGAACCAGGCTGGGGGAAGAGTTCTGGTGCAGGAGACCTGCAGACACCATCCCTAGGCTCCTCTGGTCTTAGAAACTCTGAGGGCATGCCTCCATTGCACAGAGGCCTCTTCCCAAACAAAGGCAAACTACTTCTGCCTCAGGCCCAGGTGTGTGAGCAGAAGAAACAGCCCAGCTGAGGAATGACCTCAGGCCAGGGTAAAGCCCACCATTGATTGTAGGCAAAAGAATTCAATATTTCCAAATCCTCCCTTCAGGCAAAGGGAGAAGGTCTCACAACCAAGGTCACAGACACACCAGAGAGGGCAACCAGCACCTCCTACTGGCCAGCCAGAGAAACTGCACTCAGTAAAGCCTTTAGCGATCTCAAGCCCAGGTGAACCAGCCCCCCCCCCCCACTCAAGGTCTTAGCATAATGAAGAAGGATAAGCAGAAAGGTGGATCCATAGAAAAATTCCTGGAAGGGAAAGACCCCAACTAAGAGAGACTTGGAACCTCTGAGAAGAATACAATCTGGTCTCCAGCACAGAAAGACTTCCTTGAAGAAATAAGGAAGGAGCTAAAAAATTTGGGAGAGACAATTAATACCTTGCAACAAGAAAACAAAACCTTAGAACGTACAATTGGACAAACACAAAAGGAGAATAAATCTCTCAGATCATCAATTGGACAATTACAAAATGAGAACAATTCTCTCATATCCTCAAATGAGCAAATGCAAAAAGAAATTAATTCTCTCAAAACCTCAATTGGTCAAATGGAAAGCTCTTTCAAATGTAGAATTGACCAATTGGAAAAGGAGTTGCAAAAGGTTAATGAAGAAAACTCCTCCCCTCCAAAAATAATGGAGTCTACAGAAACTGATGACCCCATGAGCCAGCAAGAGTCAGTTAAACAACATCAAAAAATAGAAAAAATAGAAGGAAATGTAAAATACCTCATCAACAAAACCACTGATCTTGAGAATAGATCGAGGAGGGGCAACCTGAAAATTATAGGACTTCCTGAAAACATTGAAGAGAAAAAAAACCTGGACTTAATATTACAGGATCTAGTGATGGAAAACTGCCCTGACATCATGGAATCAGAGGGCAAAGTAGTGATTGAAAGAGTACATCGATCCCCACCAGACAAAGATCCTAAAAGGAAAACACCAAGGAATGTTGTGGCAAAACTTCAGAACTATCAGATAAAAGAGAAAATCCTGCAAGCAGCCAGAAAGAAACAATTTAAACATCAAGGAGCCACAGTAAGGATCAAGCAGGACCTGCCTGCATCAACTTTAAGGGATTCAAGGGCCTGGAACGAGATATTTCGAAGATCACGGGAGCTTGGAAGGCAGCCAAGAATCTACTTTCCTGCAAAGCTGAGCCTTCTCTTCCAGGGGAAAAAGATGGACATTTAATGAAATGGAAGAATTCCAAAAATTTCTGATGAAAAGACCAGAGCTAAACAGAAAATTTGGACATCAAACAGGAGGATCAAGAGACAAATGAAAAGGTTAAAAAAGGGGGGGGGGGGCGGTAAAAGAAAAAAAATGCAATCCAGTAAGTTGAAACTGGCTATGGGGTTTAAAAAAAAAGATTCTCATAAGCCTTGAGAAATGTAAATCGAAGAGAGAGAATACACCTAGCCAGAAATGATGGACATTGATGACCTATCCATGAGACTACTATCTAATGGGATGTAACTGGCTTTAACCCCACTTGGGAGAAAGACTCTAATAACTCTCAGGAATTTTGACTCTATTCAATAGAATATACAGAACTAGAAGGGACAGACAATCAGAATTTTCTATGACTTAGATAGAATGTTCTGAAAAAAAAACACTACTGCCCTAAAAATGGGGACAGGAAAGAGACAGGAAGAGGGAGGGGATTGAAATCTCATTACATTAAGAGGTACAAAAACCTATGGTAATAGTGGGGAAGACAGGAGCAGAGGAGAAACACCTGAATCTTCTTCCCATCAGCATTGGCTTTAAGTCAACCTACACATAGTCAGTTAACTTATAAAACATCTAACCTTTCAAGTATTAAAAGGAGAAAAGGGGAGGGGGATGGAGTAAGGGAGGGGGAGTGGGGGAAATGAGGGGAAATAACAAAAGGAAGGGAAGGGAAAAGGGAAAAAGGGAAAGGGGAAAGAAAGGGGAGGGTGTGATACAGGTAGGCAAACACACTGAAGGGAGTGGTTTTCAGAAACAAAAGATTGGGGAATATGGATAAAAGGGGGGAAAGGGGGAAAATACAAGCAGAGGGAAGATAGCACAGAGGGCAATAAAGAATTAGTAATCATAACCTTGAATGTGAATGGGATGAACTCTCCCTTAAAACATAAGCAAATAGTAAAGTGGATTAAAACCACAATCCTACAATATGCAGATTACAAGAAACTCATTTGAAGCAGAGAGATACCTATAGAGTAAAGGTAAAAGGTTGGAGCAAAATATATTTTGCTTCAGCTGAAGTACAAAAAGCAGGGGGTAGCAATCCTTATGTCAGACAAAGCAGCAGCAAAAATAGATAGTGTTAAAAGAGAAAAGGAAGGAAACTTTATCCTCCTAAAAGGTACCATAGACAATAAAGTCACCTCAATATTGAATATATATGCACCCAGTGGGACAGCACCCAAATGCTTAGAGGAGAAGCTGAAAGAATGACAGGAAGACAAAGACAGCAAAACTCTACTAGTGGGAGACCTCAACCTCCCACTATCAGATCTAGATGAATCAAATCATAAAACAAACAAGAAAGAAATTAGGGAGGTAAATAGATTGTTAGAAAAATTAGATATATTAGACTTATGGAGGAAACTGAATGGGGATAGAAAGGAATATACCTTTTTCTCTGCAGTACATGGAACTTATACAAAAATTGACCATGTACTAGGACATAAAAACCTAATGATCAACTGCAGAAAGGCAGAAATAGTGAATACATCTTTCTCAGATCACAATGCAATAAAAGTTATATGCAATACTGGGCCAAGGAGATATAGACCCAGAACAAATTGGAAGCTGAATAACCTCACTTTAAAAAATGAGTGGACCAAAAAACAAATTATAGAAAGAATTAACCATTTTATCCTAGATAATGATAATAATGAAGCAACATACCAAAATCTATGGGATTCATTCAAAGCAGCTCTCACAGGATATATTATAGCTCCAAATGCTTATATGAATGAATTGGAGAAAGAGGAAATCGATGAACTAAACATGCAACTAAAAAAATTAGAGAAAGAACAAATCAAAAATCCCCAATTAAGTACCAAATTAGAAATTCTAAAAATTAAAGGCGAAATTAATAAAATTTAAAGCAAAAAACTATTGAATAAATAAATAAAACCAAAAGTGGTATTATGAAAAAACAATAAAATTGATAAACCACTGGTCAAATTGATTAAAAAAAAAGAAAGAAGAAAACCAAATTGCTAGCATCATAAATGAAAAAGGTGAACTCACCACCAATGAGGAGGAAATTAAAGTAATAATTCGAAATTATTTTGCCCAACTCTATGCCAATAAATTTGATAATCTAAATGAAATGGATGAATATTTACAAAAATGTAAGTTGCCCAGGGGAAATGAAGAAGAGATTAAATACCTAAACAAACTTATCTCAGAAAAAGGAATTCAACAAGCCATTATTGATCTCCCTAAAAAAAATCTCCAGGGCCTGATGGATTCACAAGTGAATTCTACCAAACATTTAAGGAACAATTGGTTCCAATCCTATATAAACTCTTTGGAACTTTGCCTAACTCTTTCTATGAAACCAATATAGTACTGTTACTTAAACCAGGAAGAGTCAAAACAGAGAAAGAAAATTATAGACCTATCTCCCTGATGCAAAAGTCCTAAAAAAAAACTTAGCAAAAGGATTACAACAAGTCATCACTAGGATAATACATTATGATCAAGTAGGATTTATTGCAGGAATGGAGGGTTGGTTCAATATTAGGAAAACTGTTAGTATACTCAATTATATCAACAACAAACCTGTCAGAAATCATACGATCATATCAATAGATGCTGAAAAACCTTTTGAGAAAATACAGCATCCATTCCTATTAAAAACACTACAGAGTATAGGAATAAATGGACTGTTCCTTAAAATAATTAGCAGTATCTATCTTAGACCATCAAGAAGCATTATATTCAATGGGGAGAGGCTAGAGGCATTCTCAATAAGATCAGGGGTGAAACAAGGGTGCCCATTATCACCACTACTATTCAATATTGTATTAGAAATGCTAGCATCAGCAATTAGAGAAGAAAAAGAAATTGAAGGAATTAGAATTGGGAAGGAAGAGACAAAACTCTCACTCTTTGCAGATGACATGATGCTCTACCTAGAGAATCCCAAGAAATGATCTAAAAAACTACTGGAAACAATTAGAAATTTTAGCAAAGTTGCAGGTTATAAAATAAAACCTCATAAATCCTCAACTGTGTAGCAAGAAACAGCAGGAAGAGCTAGAAAGAAAAATCCCATTCAAAGTAAACTCAGACAATATAAAATATGTGGGAGTCTTTTTGCCAAGGCAGACTCAGAATATTTTTGAAAACAATTATAAAACACTTCTCACACAAATTAAATTAGATTTAAATAACTGGGCAACTATCAACTGCTCATGGATAGGTAGAGCTTATATAATAAAAATGACAATTCTACCAAAACTAAACTATCTGTTTAGTGCCGTACCAATCAAAATTCCAAAAAATTACTTTAACAAGTTAGAAAAAATGGTAAGTAAATTCATATGGAGAAATAAAAAGTCAGGAATTGCCAGGAGCTTAATGAAAAAAGTGCAAAAGAAGGTGGCTTAGCCCTACCCGATGTAAAATTATATTATAAAGCATCAGTCATCAAAACTGTTTGCTACTGGCTAATAAATACAGGGGTGGACCAATGGAATAGACTAGGTGTGAAAGCAGGAGAGGAGTATAGTAATCTGCTGTTTGATAAACCCAAAGAGTCTGGCCACTGGGATAAAAACTCCTTCTTTGATAAAAACTGCTGGGATAATTGGAAGTTAGTATGGAAGAAACTTAGATTAGACTAACACCTCACAACCTTTACCAAGATAAGATCCAAATGGTTACAGGACAGACATAAAAAACAATACTATAAGCAAATTAGAAGATCAAGGACTCTACCTGTCAGATCTATGGAAATGGGAACACTTTATGACTAAGGAAGAGTTGGAGACCATCACCAAAAACCAATTAGATGATTTCAATTACATTAAATTAAAAAGCTTTTGCACAGATAAAACCAATGTAACGAAGATCAAAAGAAATGTAGTAAATTGGGAAACAATATTTACAACTAATGATTCTGACAAAGGACTCATTTCTAAAATATACAGAGAACTGAGTCATATTTTTAAAACAAAAAGCCATTTCCCAATGGACAAATGGTCAAAGGAAATGCAAAGGCAATTTACAGATGAGGAGATCAAAGCAATCTATAGCCATATGAAAAAATGCTCTAAATCATTAATTATTAGAGAAATGCCAATTAAAGCTTCTCTGAGATACCACCCCACACCTCTCAGGTTGGCCAGTATGACTAGGAAGGATAATGATCATTGTTGGAAGGGATGTGGGAAATCTGGGACACTATTACACTGTTGATGGAGCTGTGAACTCATCCAACCCTTCTGGAGAGCTATTTGGAGGTATGCCCAAAGGGAAACAAAAATGTGCATACCCTTTGACCCAGCAATACCACTACTGGGTCTATACCCTGAAGAGAAGAGGAAAAAGGGTAAAAACATTACTTGTACAAAAATATTTATAGCAGCCCTGTTTGTGGTGGCAAAGAATTGGAAATCCAGTAAATGTCCTTCAGTTGGGGAATGGCTTAGCAAACTGTGGTATATGTATGTCATGGAACACTATTGTTCTATTAGAAACTAGGACAGACGGGATTTCAGGGAAACCTGGAGGGATTTGCATGAACTGATGCTGAGTGAGATGAGCAGAACCAGAAAAACACTGTACACCCTAACTGCAATATGGGAGTGATGTTCAACCTTGAAGGACTTGCTCATTCCATCAGTGCAACAATCGGGAACAATTTTGGGCTGTCTGCAAAGGAGAGTACCATCTGTGTCCAGATAAGGAACTGTGGAATTTGAACAAAGTGCAAGGACTATTCCCTTTAATTTAGGAAAAAAACAGATATCTTATTGTCTGATCTTGTTACCTCTGAGAATTCTGTTCTCTTTAAGGATATGATTTCTCTCTCATCACACTCAATTTGGATTAAGGTACAACATGGAAACAAAGTAAAGACTGACAGAGTGCTTTCTGTGGGGGGGGGAGGGAAGCAAGATTGGGGGAAAATGTAAAACTCAAATAATATCTTTATAAAAATAAATTTAAATTAAAAAAAGAGATACACAAAGTGTTCTTGTTAACCCAAGCATGTTGCTGTATCTGTAACATTGCTGTTTTCTCCCGAGACTGCCTCCCCTTTCCCCAGATGCAGCTGGAACCATAAGATGGTAAATGCCACTTGTCTTGAACCTGTTGGAAGCCCATGAATATGTGACTCCCTCTGTCTCGAGTAACGTGTTAAGCCATAAAGCAAGATCTGTACTAAGCCATATGTCTACATATGTTTCTAATAGTCTGACAAGGAAATCTAACTGCTATCTCTGCTTCTGTATCCTCCTTGCTCACAATACACCCCCCACCCCAAATACTAAAACCTTGTTCTCTGGACAATCAGTGCTATGTGCCTTAAGAAGGTATTGTCACATAGTCATTGGTAATAAAATGCATTCCCAAAAATTCATAGTTTTGTATCCATCTGTCTTCTTTGGGTTCAGCAACCAAGTGGTCCTGCCTGTAAGCTGTATGGATGAAAAGTTTTCAACGAATAGAGACCTAGGGGAAAACCTGACAACCACATGGGAACAGCATGAGCAACATGAGATCCCCACAGACCCTTCTCCTAGAATTGTCCTAAAGATATATTCATGAGGTCTGCCCAGATGAGGGAACATTCCCATACTTTCACTGAGTTACAACAGACAATAATTCTATCCATTTATGTGAAGAACATTAAAAAGATGGGTCATCAGCACAATATGTAAACTCCATCAAAAATAAGAACAAGCGAATAATGGTTCTAATAATAATAATCACTTTATAGTGTGACATGGCTTGAAAAACAATTTGTAAGCATCCCATTTGAACCCTACAAGGAGTCTTTTATGTTCTTAGCATAGGTATTATCATTCCCATTCTGTAGATATTAAAAATTGAGGTTGAGGGAGTTGAAGTGGCTTGTCTAAGGTCTAGCAATGAGAAAGCAGAACTCCAGTGCAGGTCTTATGACTCCAATTCAGTTTGTGTCTCCATTGTGCCAGTTCACTAGTGACAGGGCAGCTGGTGTTGGAGAGAATAAAATCACAAATCTGAAATAGCTTTAGAAATACATTTATGAAGTCACTTTGTAGAAAAGACTGAACCAGAAGGGAGGGTGGAGTTCCCTCTTAGGGTTACATTCTAGAGGATTTAGACAGGGGTCTCCACACATAAACAAAGGGGGTAGACATTGGGTTGGTGCGTGTGTTCCTCTCTGTCTCTCCCCACCTCGACTCCATCTTTGTCTCCTCCTGCCTTGAAAAGGAGGCTGAGGCATGGCCCCTTCCCCAGACCAGCCCCCTCCTCCTCTGCTCTGGGGGGCTGTGTGCTGTCCAAGTGCTATTCAAGGCTGCTGATTCACAGATGCTGCTGCACCTTTTGTGCTCTTCCATTTGGAGAGCTCCCCCTCCCTCCCTGGGCCTCCCTCTCTCAGTTTCCACAAAGGGGCCCACCCTCCCCCACCCCAAGCTGAGCTAAGCTACTGTCCCCTGCCCCCTGCCCCAGCAGATTGCCCTGAGAACCCTGGGCCCCTGGTCAGGCCCGGGCCCCCTCTCTTCACCAGGCTGGGTGATGGGGGACTGAGAGAAAGCTTTGGGGGCGGTCCCCATAGTTCTGAGACTCAGGTCAGAGTCTCTTCCTATCTCCCCAGTCTGCTCAGAGAAGAGACAAGCCCCGCCTTTCAGTGACATCACCATACTCACCCTCTCCTATATTGAGAGGAAGCTTCTTTGTCTGCTAGAGGATGTGAGAAAGTGCGGAGCAGGTGGAGATCTGGCCCCTCACAACTTGCCTTGCCCTCCCCTACATAAGTCCCCTTCTTTACCCCTATTTCCCTTCATCTTCCAGGCTGACTGTCCTTAAGGGTCCTGAAAATGCCCAAGGGTTTGTGAGGTAGGTAAGTACACCCTTCTCTAGCCCTGCCTCATTCCCCCCCACTTTATTCTCCTTTTCTTCCTTTTCTCCCCCCTTCAACATTTTCATGAAGCCTTCCCCTCGATTGTTTTTTCTTAGTCCTCAGGAGGATGTCTGTAAGAGCAGGTGGTAGATATTCATATTTTTGTTTTTGCATGTCTTGTGTAAATATGTCCAATCATTCCTCTGTGTGAGTGTGCATGGGGATGTATGTGTGTATGTGTTGGGGTGAACCTGGGCATGGCTGTCCCTTTGGGGCTGCCCCTGCCTGGGGCTTCCTGTCTGCCCAGGCCTTTGTCTGGGGGTCTGGGGTTTGGGGGCTGAGGGGTTGGGGTGGGGTGGAATTGGTCGAGACAAGCAGGAACCAGCCTTTGGGACCACTCTCTCCCTCCCCTCCTCACATGGATGTTTCCATCCTCCCTTTCTGCATCTTGGCTTTGTCTTAGAACGGAGGAGAGAGAAGGCAGGGTGGGAACTTTGGCCCTTTTCTTCTTCATCTCATCTCTTTTGTTTTAAAAAAGCACGTGGGGGGGTGTTTCAAGAAACTTATTGTGGAAAGAGGGGGCTATCTCCGAAGTTGCAGATCTCTATTATTTTCAATCTGAAAGATCAGGGTTGTTTTAATGGGCACTTCTTTCATTTGGAGTGATTTGTTGATGACCTACTTGCATTTCGTTCTTTGAAAATTTCCTGTTCTTTTGCCCTATTGGAGAAAGACTCTTAATCTTGGAAAATGGAAGCACTTCCTTCTTTATCTCCAGTGAGCAATGAGCCTGTGAGATATTTAATGCAAAGGTGTGTTTCCTCACATATCTGTTTCCCTTCTTATTTTGCCTGCCTTTGCTCTCTTTAGGCTAAACTATTTCAACTTAATAGAAGCAGAATTATCTATTTTGTTTTCTGTGACTCTCATTTATACTTCTTCTGTCATAACCTCTTGCCCTTGCTATGGATGTGAATAATAATTTCCTCCTTCTTCCTTCATTTTGTTGTTGACTCTCCTTATACACCTACATTGGCTCAGACAGAATATAAAGAGCCATTTTATTCTGTTTTGATGATTCTACTCCCATATTCTTTTTTGTTTGTTTTTTGACTAGGTAAAAGAGGACATTATTTGCTTCATTTCTTTCTTTCTTAGGCTTTATCACTGAAGAGGGATTGGCTCACTCAAACTGAGACCCATTGAAGATTTTAATTTATAAAAGTCAAGGTATTCCACTGCAAGCATGGCCATCTCCAATCATCCTGATTTATATCTGGCCACCAGACCCAGAGGGCCCTGGAGGAGAAAGTGAGCTTGGTTACTTTGCACAGCCCTCTCTCACTTAAATGGGATTCACTTGCAGGTCATGGCATCAACTCCTTTATATCATCGTACATTCAAAGAAGATATGTAATTTAATTTGATAAATGCTGAAAGGTATTCATAACCCATCAACTATCTGGCAAACTACTTCTCTTTTATCTTAACTGTTTGTTTCTATATCATATTCCATATTCTAACTTCCCTCAACACTCTCCAGAGGCTGTCTTTGGAGTTATTAAATGTGATTTTGCTTTAATTTGTTTGCCTCTGTATACTGCACGCCTAGGCTTACCCATTGTTCTGCCTTTCACTTTTTAACAGGTTGCAACTGTGTTCTGGAAAGCTAAGTGCCCCAGTGGAGCCGAAATTTCTTTGCCCAAATGAAATCAGTCAGGAAATGTGAGACAGGACTAAACAGCAGTTTTTATCATATTCACTGATTTGTAGTAGAGGTTTTTGATCTATCATTGACCAAAACTCATTGTCCCCTCTTTCTCTTGCTCTAGTACTACCCTCAAGATTATTGGCTTCTTTTTAAATATTTTTATTGTTGTTTCCTGTTTCTTACATCACCAATGTATCACTTTTGTCCCTTCCTCTCTCCCTTCTTGAGTGTCATACCATATGCCAAATCATATTTTTTTGTTTTAGAGAGGAATAGATGCATTTGGAAAAGGATGTTATTTGTATAACCCCTGTGGACATCTCACCTCTTGGACAAGGTATGGTGATGTTGTCTTCGCATGATTCTTTTTGGGTCCATTTGCTTTTTCACAATTTGCTTTTAAGTTTTTTGCTGTGCCATTCTTTATATTGAAATTGGTAACTATGGTAACTACACGTTACCATAGACACATAGTTTTCTTGGCTTTGTTTATTTCACTTTAAATCAGTTCACAAAGATGTTTCCTTACTTCTCTGTTTTTCATGCCCATCATTCTTTCCTTCTTTTGTAACATTTATTTATTATTGTTGAATTTTTAAATGTATTCTCTAAATGGCACAGAATGCAAGTTTTCCTTCAATAAAATGCTTGTAGTTTCCTTTCAGGAAATCCTGGAAGATAATCGTTTTACACATTTAACTTTGCTCAAGGTTGCTTGACAATATTTAGTAATACTATTATAACCCGGAAGGGGAAACCTACACATGCAGTTTCATCAATGGGTAAGTTTATCAAAGAAACAAATATTTATCTGATGAGAAGTCAAAAAAAATCAATACATGTCATCTCATTTTTGATCAAAACTCATCAATTTAAAAAAGGCCTTACAAGAAATGTTCTTTCTCTTAACTCAAAACAAACGTGTAGGCAAACAGTGATATCCACTAATCTTCTAATTCATCTCATGATAATGATTTTATATATCATGTCCTTTAAAACAAATTTGAAAAAATAGAAAATAATGATGATAAAATCTACAATGAATGAATCCTGGTACTTTTAAATTGCTCAGTTTTAAACAGAAGATGACTAGAATTATTTTCAATATCACCGTTAAATAAATTTCCATGACGGAAGATGTTTCTCTCATGGAAGAACATTTTTAAAAACTATCTGTTGTTTGTCCTTCATTTTTGAAGGAGACAATGACATCAGGGAGGTGATGCCATGACAAGCACAAAAATTAGATTTGAATATGGGGGGTGGTGGGTGCTGTGCTAAGTCACCAGTCTCACATTCTCCTCCAGAGCCATTTGGGTCCAGTGGCCCCAGATATGAATCAGGAAGCCTGGAGGAGGCCCCGGATGGAAGGTAATAAGGGTCAAGTGATTTACTCCAGGTCACACACCTAGTAAAAGTGGCAAGTGACTGAGGCAGAATTAGAACTCCCATTCTCCTGAATCCAAGGCCAGTGCTCTATCCAAGGAAGCACCTTGCTGCCCTTGTGATATTGTAATATATGAATGCATATATCATTCTAATTGATTATACAATCCATATATTGACCACAAGGAGGATACTGACAATCTACCTGTCTTCTACAAATAAAATCTATCAGGGTTGGCCTGCTTTTTGAGATCACTAAGTTTACTCACAATCATTCTAACTGACTTTTAGGAATAGGTTGTCTATTAGGAAAACTTATGTAAATTATCCCATAGTATCAGAGAACTTAATTCTAGTACCTACAAGGGAGCTTATCTAATTGGTTAAGAAAAAGTTTCCAAAAGATTAAATCTGAATAAGAAAGCATAATTAACCTGATTCATTGTAAAATTCAGAATAGGTTTTCATTAAGTCTGGCTTCAGGCTGAGATTTTTTTTAGTACTATGATTTAAAAAAAAAACCTGGAGAGAACACAATAAAGTTAAGAGGAAATCTCAGAAAACCTGTAATGGGCATCAATGAAACTCATCAGTTTCTAAGAACTTTAGATTATTCTAATGAAACTGATAGATTATCAAATAAAAAAGTCAGGAAACACTTCTAATTTCTGGCTTAAAATCAAAATTAAATGTTCCCATACCAGGGACTATAATTTTAAACTTCACTTAATCTATAGACACTGCTGACCTCCATCTTCTTGTCAATAGGAAAGTAAAGCAACAAAAGGGTATATACAAATAAAAAGAAAAATGTGACTAGTTGAGGTATTAAAACTGCTTCTTTTGCTTGTAAATTGTGAACACTCTGGCTTAAGAACAAACACAGGGAATGAAGTTAAGAGACAGACCCTGACAGAGTCCTGTGAATATCCCATGCTGTCTGTCTTCATTCTTCAGTGTCTTCTTCCTTGTGAGGCACTTTTAAGAATCTGGGAGAACAGTTCTGAACTGCATTTAAGGAGAGGTTAGATCAAGCAGATAAGATACTGTCTCTGCTATTGTTCCAGCAACACCAATACAAAGCAAGTGTATATTTTCAGAACTAAAACATTTGTGCTGTCTTTTTAAGACCTTTCAAGAAAGTTAGGAGGATGGGAGAGGCCAACAGTCTTTAAGGTACCAAAAGTAGAAATGAAATCCCTGCATAGGGAGCCATTCTTATAAAAGTAGCCATCAGTCCTCTGAAAAATCCTTTCCTTTGCATCAATTGTTTTGAATGTATGAACAGCTCCTATGTATGTATGTTCTCCTTTCTCCTGCAAAACCAGGCAAACTCTAAGTCAGCTCTGTTAGGTGCAGGTGACTGCTGTCATCTTATGTTCCATGTAATAAATTTTTCTAATGGACAAAGGACATAAACTGAATTAAATCATATGGAAAGATTATAATCACCTTTGCTCCAGTTTCCTTATATAAACCAAGACAGCCTTTGTTTCTGGGGACAGTACACAAAATAGAAAACAAGCCAGAATGTTTGCAATGGTGACTGACTACGCACCTATAATTATGTGTTCTCAATCCAAAGGTGGGATGGTGATTTTAGCACAACATCCTGTACTTCATTCTACCACAAAGAAGCCCAGCCATTAGAAATCCCTGTGAGTTGAGTCTGTCTGTAGTGGGCTGGAGCTCCCACTTCCTGCTCCTCCAGTCCTAGGGATTGCCAGTGCCACCATCTCTGCCTTGGGGCTGCATGGGCTAGGGTGGGGAGTACAATCAGAGCCCTGTGCCCTGCAAGTGTTCAACTCATGATGGAAAATGACCAGTTCAGCCTGGCAATGCATTACAGGGCTGCCCCATAGTCCAGCAGCTGAGGTTCCAGTACTCCTGATGGGGTCCTGCTTCCACATATCCTTTCTTACAGCATGGTGATACTACTCAGTGACATTCATGTTCCTTGCCTTGCTTGGCCATTGCATGGTGGAAGAGCAACTACTTTGTTTCCAATGCACAGCTGTCCCAAAAAGTGCTGCTTTAAATGTTTTGGTGTATATGGAAACATCTTTTAATTATTGATGACTTCATTGGGGTATAATGGAATCTTTGTTTTAAAAATTTTAAAGGACTTATAACTTTCTGTCTATAAATCCCAATTAATTTTCAAAATGAACATATCATGTCATGCCTCTGCTGACAATGGTTCAGTGTGTATATATTCTCACATTTTATTTATGTGTGAAAATCATATTTGTGTTACAAGAGAAATATGATAGGATTCCATCCTAAGCTGTTGTTTTCAAATAGTTATGTTTGGTAGGTTTCACTTTCAAATCCATCTGGTGCTCTGGATTTTTTCTCCAGAAACTCATTTTTACATTGATAAATTTCTTTTTTTTGAGTCAGAATTATTAGAATCTTCTATGTTATCTTCTGTTAAAAAGGATAGTTTACATTTTTGGAAAGTTTCTATTTCATGTAGAAGGTCAGGTTTACTGGCATCTCCTTGAGTCAAATGACTCCTATATATTGAATTAATTTCATCTTCATTGACTATGCATGTATCCTTTCATTTTTGAGACCAATCATTAAGTTTTTTTTCCTTGTTTTAATCAAATTAAACAATGGTTATTCTATTTTGTTTATATTTTCAAAAACTCAATACTTACTTTTTATTAGTTTATTTTTTAAAATTTTCTTAATCTTATCATTGAATTCAGGATTTCCATTTTGATATATAAATGGATATTTTCATTTGTGTTTTTTTCTAAATTTTAAAAATATCAAGCCCATTTCCTTGTTTCTTTTGTCTGTATTTTAGTCTGGCTTTGGTCGTGTCCCAGAAATTTTTGTTAAGCTGTTTCATTTGTATATTTCTCTTAAATCAAATTATTGTTTCGTTCTCTGATTTATTCTTTGACTCTTTCATTTTTAAGATTACAGGGGTGGCTGGTTGGCACAGTGGGGGCAGCCAGGTGGCGCAGTGGATAGAGTACTGGCCCTGGAGTCAGGAGTACCTGAGTTCAAATCTGACCTCAGATGCTCAATAATTACCTAGCTGTGTGGCTTTGGGTAAGCCTCTTAATCCCATTTGCCTTAACAAAACATGAAAACAAAGATTATATTATTTATTTTCCAATTAATTTTTAATCTAAGTTTCCACAACTAGGCAATTCATCTTGCACCTTGTTGTATAAAAGTTCAGTAAAGGTCTCCATTCAGTATTTCTCTTTTTCACCATTTCCTTATGAGGTTTATTGTGCTATAATTTGCTTGTTTTTTTAAAGGTGCCATGTACATCTAAGAAAAAATTATATTTCTTTTTATTTCCATTCTGTTTTCTCCAGAAATCTATCATATCTTACTTGTAAAATATTCTTGTTGTCTTCTTAATTGTTTGTATATAAGTTATGAATAGATTTCTCTAATTCTGAGAGGGGAAAGGTGGGTTTATCCATTAGTATAGATTGACTATTTCTTTCTGTAACTCATCTATTTTTCCCTTTAATAAGTCAGATGCTTGGCCATTTGTTTAGGACTGACATTACATTATTGTCCATGGTACCTTTAAGGAAGATAGAGTTTTCCTACTTCTCTCTTTCAATTAGGTCCATTTCAGCTTTTGCTTTGTCTGAGATCCTGATTGTTACCCTTGACTTTTATACTTCATTTAAGGCTCCAGAGGGAAAGGGATTGTCTGAAGCTTCAGAATTTTTCACATGGCTGTATTCAGATCTAGATATTGGGGTAATGCAAGACTTTGGTGGTCCCAAATTGATTTGATTTGGAGAGAGGATTGTTCACTGCTTTCCTTAACCAGGAAGAACCCTTGATCCTTTGGGATTGCAATTGATACTGCTCCTCAGTGTCACTGTTCCATTGGGATCATAAGTGATGCTATTCCTCAGGGACCCTCATCCCTTGTGACCAGAAATGATACCTACTCTTCAGGTTCTCTGCCCCCTTTTGCCCAAAATGCTCCTCTCTGCCCTTGAACTCTGAACCAAAAGACTCTATAAGCACAGTGCACCTCCAATGATTTCTTTCTAAAGATCCACTAGGTCCCCTTACTGTCTCTGACTGGAGAGCTCCCAAAGCTGAAACTGTTTGTCTGTGAAAGTTAATTATCTGAAAAATGAAATAATTTTCAGGTACAAAGTTTCCAAGTTCCACTGATTTAATGGAATGGTGAGAGTTTCCCTTATGTCAGGTCAACTAATTCTTCAGTAATTAGTGATAAAGGAGAATTCACAGAGTTTATTTTTATAACAGACAAAGAGGATTAAAAGCATGTCAGAAATCTTAGGAAAATTGTTTTGAACATAATTCAGATAGATGAGGCAGGTAATCCATCTGTTTACTTCTCCAAGGCTTTCTGAACCCAAAGTCATACTATGGCCAACATTGAGCTGTCAAAGGGACATTAATCCAGAAGGTCTTGCCCCAAAGCTGAAGCATTTTGTGGCCATAAATCTTCCTTTCAAAGGACCTGTGATTACTACACAAACTTGTGCTTTCAGTTGCCAGAAAAGGAAATACAACTTTTGAAGATTATACTACTCAGCTTATACTTAAACTCTAGCTAAGAGAACTTATTCAAGAAGTCAAAAGAATTTATCTTTTGTCAATATCACTCTTTCTCCAGATGTCAAAAAGGGCAAATTAGCCTTTAAATGGTTATGATCATTTTATTCTGACAATGATATATATGGGGTATTATATTATTTTCTGCTAATTAATAAAGTCTTAACCATCTATTCATTTACAAAATCTATAATTAACCTAAACTTAAGGCAATAGGTTTTTTTAGATTGGCATAATAGTTAGTTTTAACTTTTCCTAAATTGTGGAGCTTAATCCTACAGTCAACCCCCCCAAAAAACAAAAAAAGCAAAGTTGAATGATTCATGTTGCATTATTTTATAAACCGATGAAAGTTTTTAATGCTAAAGCTAATGCTAATGTCAAAGTTGCTGAAGTTGTTAATGATTTCAACTAGCTTTTCAGTTGATTCTTTAGAATCTCCCTTTTCCTTCATGCTCTGATGTTTCTACTAGGAATGCATGCTATGTGTTGTGAAACGTTGTTGCTGCATCTCTTAAGATAATTCTTTGATTTCTGTTTGTTTTATTATTGTCATGATCACTTATGTATCTGATAGTTTTCCTAATATTGAACCAGACCTGAATACCTTCATTCATTTTTGTTTATTTGAACATTGCTCAAGTGCAAATTTTCCAGTGGGATACAGCAAGTTTCTCTTTCTGTTCACATAAAAGTTAATTATATTCTCTGTGGGATTATAGATGCTGCTCCTAGACACTTGCATTGACCATCCATAAGAGATTTTTACACTGGTAGGACAACTAGAGTTTTTCCTTGCGGTAGGTGGTGAATGTATGAGACTGAGTGATTGGAAAACGTCTGTGCACTGAGAATGAGCTCTTTCCCTACTTCTGCCTCTCCTCAATGTAACAGCCTGAACAGTGGCTTAATCACAGTCTTTTGGGAACTGGAAATTTCCCCATCTAGGCCACTCAGTGGTGAGAGCACGGGGCCTGCAGTTAGGAAGATCTGAGATCAAATCGAGCCTCAGATACTTACTACTTATGCGACCCTGGGTCAACATAAATCAGAGTATTTCTAGTCGAGCACTCTTTCATCTTTTGGCCTCCTCAGTAAGACTGATAACCCATTTCAATGTCTCTGTGATCTTTCAGAGCTGTCTGGGGTACTAAGAGATTAGGAGACTTGAGTGTGGGTGTGCTGCTGGTGTGGTCCAAAGCAGGACTTGAACTCTGAGCCTTCCTGACTCTGAAGCTGGCTCTCTGTCCTTATGTCTCACACACTCACTCTCCTTCATCCAGACACAGTCCAAGCATCCCCTGTTCCATGAGCCTCTCCTGATCCCCATTGCTGGTGGCCTCACTCCCAGACTGCCTTGTACTTTGCCTTCATTTATTTTTATTCTCTGTATACTTTCATGCATTTCCTGTCTCATCAGAACAAAAGCTTCTAGTGCTTGGGAGCTGTGTCCTTAACAGTGTTTCCATCTCCAGAATCTCGCACAGGCCTGGTTATGCAGGAGTTATTTAAGAAATACATGTTGATTGCTGCATTTAGCCACCTGTCCTTTGTGCACAGCAACTAGGAGGAGACCTAATTAATAGCTATTGAAGAACTATTTAATGAGTTGTAGGCCTATGCTAGAGTGATTAGTAATGAAATTGTTAATTGTTTCAAATAGTTTTTTAGCAGACTTTCTAGGATTCTCAAAGTATATCATGATGTCATCTGCAAAGAGTATTTTGTTTTTTCATTAGGTAAGATGGTTTTGAAACCATGAAGGTGGTTTTCCCTTGAAATATACTCTTTACAGAGTAATAACAGTTTTGCAGCATCATCAACGTTGCATGATCATGTACTGGAGGCCATGAGACACCATCAAAACCTGCAAACTAAATTTAATGGGAAGAAAACTGAAGCTGAGATTCATTAAGTTACTTCTCCAGATGAATAGAGCTGGTCAGTAGCTATATTAACATAAACTTTCAATGACTAAATTCTTTTTTTTTTCTTTTTCAAGGCACTGCTGTTAGTGACTTGCCCAAGGTCAAACAGTCAGGCAATTATTAAGTGTCTGAGGCTGGATTTGAATTCAGGTCCTCTTGACTTCAGGGTCAGTGCTCCTAGCCACCCCCTCAGTGACTGAATTCTAAGGAGAATTTTCTATCCTCTATGATACCTTAACAGACTTTGATCAACACTAGGCAGGTTCTTTTCCCAACCTCCCCTGAGAACTCTCCTGTGATTCTGTGTGTGTGCCTCTCTCTGTCTTGGTCTCTCTGTATCTGTCTGTGGTTTTCGCTATCTCACTGCCACTCTCCATATCTACATATGGATCTGTCTCTCTGTCTCATTTTGTTTCTTTTTATCCCTGTCACTGATTGCCCCTTTTTGTCCTTCCTTTTCCTTCTCCTCTCTATCACTTAGTCAAGTTTTTTTTTCTTTCTACTAATTCCCACTCAATGATAACAGTTTTTTTCCCCTTTGTTCTTTGTCATCACCATAACCACAGATCCACATGAGAAAGGAACCATAGGGACCACTGAATCCAATTCCATTGCCTCATTTTTCCTTAACTCTAACTCTATTCAACATTATTTTCCCTCTCTGACAAGCAGAGGATCATAGAGGTGAAAGGTCTTTTAGACACCATCAAGCTCAATCTCATGAAATGACTAAGGTGAAAACTGAGGGTGACAATGGGATTTCTCCAGAGTAAGAGATCTTGATATAGAGTTGAAAATCAGTCAATCCTAAGAACACTGCCCTTAGCCCCAGGACACTTAACAAGTTTATCTCATACTTGCCATGTTTCCTAACCTTCCATATCTTTTGGTCTCATAGATCAATTGCTCACTGTCCCCAAAATGATCTCTTTACTCATTCCTTGACTTTTATAGGGTTCTCTTTCTCTTTTCTTCAGTTTTGTAACATATCTCTGAATCTCATCTCTATAACTGATTCTATCTAACTGTCTCTTGCCCTGTCTTAGGTTTAATCTGTTCATCTCCCTCGCCTTTTATGCTTCCTTTATTCATTCCCTCTCTCATTTTCCAATCTCTCTCATTCCACCCCACTCCCCCACTCTCTGCTCCACTCTTCTCTCCCTCCTCAAAATATTTTTCTTTCCTTGCTCTATTTCTTATCCAATTACCTCTTTTTATTTATTTTCCCTATTTCACCAGTAAGATCATAAATCTAGACCTAGGAGGAATCTAACTGGCCATAGAGTCCAACTTATCAAATCCCTATCTCAAAAGATGCAGAGGTAAAAATACTTTGCACAATTAGCCCAAGGTCAAACATGTATGGAAAATGTGAATTAGCATTCAATCTGAATCCACCCTGACTTCCATGACCAGTCCCCTCAGATACCTTACTATCCACAGAAACCTTTCTCTTTCTCTCTGTGTTCTACTTAGTATCTACTTCATTGTCCCTCTGATTTTAAAATTATTAGTCTCTTCATTTTCTCTCTGCCACTGATATTGTAAGAAATTAAGAACTAGAATGAACCATAAAGCCCAATGACTCCAATTTCATCATTTTTAAATAGAAGAAAGCGATTTAGACCATTCCAGTGACTTATCCAGAATTACACAGCTAGTAAGCATGTTTGAATCAGAATTTGAAATCAGGGCTCATGTCTGTCCAGGATAGGGTTCTTTCCTCTAGATGACCTGACTGTACCATTTCACACATTGCTCCTGACCCTCATTGCTAGGAGCCCCTTCTCTCTCTCTTCTTTGCTGCTAACTTCCCTCCAACTCTCTCTCACACAAATTTCCAAGGGGCTTCCTTTTTTCTTATTTTCTCATCCACTCATCTTATAACATGACTTATCAGACCTATGCTCTATGAAGCCTCAGTAGGTACAACAGTACAGTGGTGGGGGAAAAAACCAGTGAAAGCACATATACCATATTTCCCCATGTATAAAAGACACCTTTATTTTGAGGCCAGCAGTTTGAATAAAAAAGAAAGGTATTATATAAAGATATTGAACTAAAGTTCTATTCATCAAGAAATTCAAGTATCTTCTGCTCATAGCTTTCAGGCATCTTTTGGGCAAGTGTGGTGCATAGAAGCATGCTTAGTCCATTCCATTTCATGAACTGAAGAACCAATTTGTCTTCCTGGGAAATCAGTTCCTGCTTTTTCATCAGCAATTCTTCTTGTCTTCTGCCAAACCCATCTTTGTGGACGCAGGAATTTCTTTTCTTTTTTAGGTTTTTGCAAGGCAAATGGGGTTATGTGGCTTGCCCAAGGTCATACAGCTAGGTAATTATTAAGTGTCTGAGGCTGGATTTGAACTCAGGTACTCCTGACTCCAGGGCTGGTGCTCTATCCACTACACCACCTAACCACCCCAATACAGGAATTTCAATAGCCCTTGTTCTTTGTTCTCCACTTCCCTCTTTAACTCAGGTCATTTTGGCTGTCTTGCCTCTCATGTCCTTCTTCTTCCCTGGTGTCTTCAGTAGGATTTCTTCTTCCATTAGCCAGTCTCAGATTGTTTTCTCAGTTGGAGGAGGCCCAAACTGATTGTCTGCAGCATGACTTCCATTCACTTTTGCACACTGGATCACATTTAATTTGAAATCATCTCTGGACAAAAATCTTTTCTGAGCCATTTCTGGAGAGAATGTGGCCAAACTGAACCTAAATATACTGGTAACAAATGGGAAACAATGAGCACAAAGACAACAAACGTGAAAAAAGTGGAAAATGCAAGAAAAACAATCAACAACAAGTGGATAAGACATTCCCAAATTTTTTGAAAAAGGGCAAGTCTTAAACATTGGGAAATATAGTAGTTTAAGATAGCATCATATTCAAGGAACAGACGGGAAGATAATATCACTGCATCCCAAAGTTAGTGGGGGAATATATGCAGTAGTATAAGGAAATGGAGAAAGAGCAAGTTGTGAAGGGATTTGCCTTCCAACGAGAATATTTTACCTTTGATACCAAAGGAAATAAGGAGTCACTGAAATTTATTGAGTGGGGATGTCATGATAACATCTGCCCTTTAGGGAAAAACAATCTATTGACCCAATGGAAGGTGGATTGGAGGTGAAGCCATTATTGCCATGGCCCAGGTGTGGGAGCAGGATCGGGTGCATTCAAGAGATGTTAGGAAGGTACAATTCTGTCTTTTTTGATTCAGATTAAACCATAATGATTCCTGCAAACCATCAAAATGCCGCTGTACTCAGCCCTGATCCACTACTTCCCCTTCTTTCCTTTACTGCTACTTTCTCAATCTTTTCCTCAATCTTATTTCATTCTACCATCAGGACTAATACCCTTCAAACTACTTGATCTCTCCTCTGAAAATTTAGCACATTTTTCTCATACTTCTGAAATTCCTGTCAAAAATTTATTCTTCCCTGATCAAAATGGAAACTTCAAGAATTATAGTTTCTATAATCACCAAAAAAATGCTTCCAATGTGGTTTATTCAGCAATTAAATTCAGTTATATCATGGCAGGCCATGATTACTTTTAGAAGTTTTTATTGAAACAATAGACAATATTTTTTGTTTTGCCATTTTATTAAGAGCTCTGAGGTAGCTCTGCTTAGTTGACTAAAATGTTTAGTAATCCCACAAGCAGGCCACATAAAATCACAGCATTTTGGACAGCCCTAAGCTAAATGATTCTCAGAAGGTTAAAAACAGTCAGATAATTTACTTTCCTAAAATGAAATTGCTTATTCCCTTATTTCATTTTGCTTTCTAACTAAATAAGCCTCTTTCTTTCCAACAGAAATTTATTAGGCTGATTTTAAACAATGGATAATACTTAAAAGCATCTAACTGCAAAAGTGTCTGCTTCATATTTTCACCATTTTTGAAATCACTGAAGGCAAAACTTGCAAACCAACTCCATCTCCATTAAGGGCTGAAACACTTTTACTCAGTGAAATCATTTTCCTTACATAAAAGCAATAAGTCCCTTTATAATCCAGGAAAGGAAGAGAATGCCATAAGGCTTAAGGTAAATTTTGGATGTTAATTCAAAGTTTCCATTTTGAGCTCTTCTAAGGACCTTTACAATAAAGTCAATAAGATACTGCACATATATGAAAATATTCAAACTGCAGGCTCATCAGTATTTGTAAATACATATGAAACAGAAAAAAAAATGTCACTACTAAATTTGTTCTCTAATTAACTTGCATTTCCATAAATTTTTACAAATGGGTAAAGATTCACTCCTTTCCTCTGCTGTCTTTCTGTCTTTCTCTCTGTATGTCTCTGTCACTAACTCTCATTCCTCCTATTTTCTATTCCTAACTTAGGGAAAATTACGTATGCAGAGAAAATACTATGTCCTTTGTACTTCTGGAAATTTCAGAGGAAAGTTCTCCTTCTTTTCCCTCTTCTTCCTTTGGCTGATCAGATGACAGGAAAAACATCAATTCCAATACAAGAACACAAAATACAGTCCATGTTGTCACCATATATTATGTATTACACAGGACAACTCGAAATAAACAAAACACTGCTCTTGTTCTCCTTAAGTCATGGGACCCAAGATCTTCTACTGTGACTCTAAGGTACATTATTAAAGGTATAAGATGAATTGATAAAGGACAATCCTGAGGCAAGAGATGACCTAGCATCATGGCAGTTTCGCTGGTTCTTCATTTGGTCCAATCTCCCCACAGGCTGAACTAGTACTTCATTCCACAGTCTGTGCTACTGAAGAATTTACAGACAGTAAGATTCTCCCTAAAATACAAATGGTATGTATTGGATCCTGGAGTTAGATCAGGAATCTATGATTGCCTGGGACTCTCCCTGGGAGGAGATCCATTCAAGGTCCACATTCAGGTCTTTATAGTCCTTTGTCTCATAACAGGTTTGGGCTTATAATTCACTCATACAATCACTTGCCAATTCCCTTCAAACAAACTTTCAGCCTAACCAGATGCCTTCCTCTATTCATTTCATGGTGGAATGGAGGATGTTCTTTGAGGTCATGGAGCTCCTGGTTCTATCTTCAATCTTGGACCCAGATCTTGTGCTGACCAGGGAAAAGAATTGTCCCTCCCATTGAGGAATGAGCATCAACTTCCATATCTTGCTTTCAACGTTTCCTAAGAGAAATCTTGAGAAGTAGGTGTGGCTACCAAGATGGATAGACTAGCCTTGGTCAATGATTATAAATAAGACAAGACCCTGCACAGAACTGTTCTTTCTACAAAGATAAAACAAAGAAAAACAATGAAGCATGTGTTTCACTCTGGTCTCCTTTGCACCAATGAAATTTAGATAAAATGATTCATTGCCCAATGAGGTGGAGCTACAGCACCATGGGAGGCTGGAAATGTAGGGGGAAAATGACCATATATGTGCTTCAAGAGGCCCAAGTGTCCTGTCTCTTCACCAACTCAGCATGAATCACATTGACCCTCTTTATAACTGTAAATTATTATTGAATCATTCTCTCAACTTCTTTATAGAAGGACAATAGCTAACCAGAAGCCAGTGACCTTAGATAAACGACAGCATGCTAAACTTAAAGCAATGTTACTTGTTTTTGTAGTTCATCCTTTGTTTTTAAAGAGTATTCATGACAATATGATGATGGTGTAAAATACTGCATGGTGGGTCATACTTTGGGCAAATGAACTGGATCTAAGTGTGACTGAGTTTAAAATTTTATTATCTGCACTATCTCTTCCTGAATTTTCAAAGTCCAATAATAAAAGAAAAATCAAGTCAATTGTCTATGCCCTGAGTGTCAGGGGATGATCTTGGCAACTTTGATGTTGGACCAAGCTCTAAGAAATCCAACACCACCTGCTCTAGCTCCCTTCATTGTCATTGGAACAAATCACCTCATATGATAACTCCAACATGCTAAGTCTTAATATGTTTTGAGGTAGCATCCCCCAACTCACTCAAAGATTTAAGGCCTTCCTTAAAATTTTCCACCTGATTTAGCCTACTACTAGGCTACTAATGAAGGTTTCTCTCCATGAATAGTAATGACAGCTTTCTAAGGAACAAATTTATGTTTTACAAACTTTCAGGCACTGAGGTTATAATGACAATAAACAACATTCTATAGGCATTTCACAAGAGAGGGACAGGGAGAGAGATCAAAGGAATTGAGCCAATGGATAAAAGGAGAGGGGGATTTGGAAGGAAAACCAAAGGTTTTTATCACCAATTTGTCCATTTTACTATCTTCACATTTCTTACATATGACACCTCTGCCCTCTGTCCTCTGACACTGCTACCATTTTGCGGTAATTCCTCATCATTTCATGCCAGAACTACTGAAAGAGCCTTTTTGTTGCTCTTCTTGCCTCCATTCTCACCCTACTCCACTCCATTTTCCATTCAGCTGTCCAAATGATTGAGTCCAACCATGGAATTATAGCATTTAATTACTTCTAGTGTTTGCAGGATGAAATTTAAAAAAAACACCCTCTGGTTGGGGACAGTTAGGTGACACAATGGATAGAACACTGGTCCAGGAGTCAGAAGGATCTGAATTCAAATTCAGCCTCAGACAATTTATAATTACTTAGTTATATGACCCTGGGCAAGTCACTTAGCTGGATTGCCTTGTAAAAAGTCAAAACAAAACAAAACAAAACAACAACAACAACCATAAAACCTCTATGGTTGACATTCAAAGTTCTTTCTAATCAGCCATCTTTCCAGTCTTCTTTCATCTTACACTCTCCTATTCATAAATGTTGTGATCCAATGACATTGACTCCTTGTTCCTAAATTAGTTGCCCCATCTTCTAACTCTCACCATTGTCACAGACTGTCCTCCATATCTTCAATAGTCTCCATTCTGAATAAAGCTTATTTAGCGTCCAAAAAAAGCTAAAATTAAAAAAAAAGCTTCTTTGGCTTCCTTCAAGTACCAGCTGACATTCTACCTTTCACAGAAAATTTTATCCCAGTCCCTTAATTCTAATGCCTTCTTATTTCAAATGTATTTCAAATATATCATATATATATATATATATATATATATATATATATATATATATATATATATCTGGTTTGTACATAGATGTTGACATGTTATCTTTACCATTAGACTGGGAGCTCCTTAAGAGCAGAGAATACCTTTGACCTGACTTTACATTTTCAGTGTTTAGCATGATGGCAGACATGCTGTAGGTGATTAATGACTGTTGACTGTAGCATTCTCTATGCAAGGAAAGGAAATAAGAAGAAAGGACCAAATATTATTAAAATTGAGAAAAGAAGTTATTTTGGACAAACATGCATGGTCTCTTACCCAAGGATAGTCAGAACTTGTTACAACTGGGAATAAGACTTTGATTTTTACCTTTTATCCTTTACCTTTCAATCTCTCCCTTACTTGGGGTTTCCTTCCTCTATTGCTTTCTCTATTTCTCTGTCTCTAGGCTCTGTCTCTTTCCTTCTATTACCCTGTCTCTCTCATATCATCACCTCCTCAAAAACCTTTGCTTCTTACTCTACTTTCCACCAATAGGCAAGTGATCTTTTCTTTTCCTACTATATTGACAATCATCATAGTTTTATAGCGAACCCTAGAGGCCATTGGTTACAATTATATCATATTAAAACAGCAGAATGAGGCTTAGACTGACAAACTGAATAACCAAGGGTCAAATGTTTTTCCTGACATGAACTAGAATTTGAACCCAGGTCTTTCTGACTTCCAAGATGAAGCCAATAGAATATCTAGCTGTTTTGATCTATACACTCTCCTCAGTCCCCAAATGTCTGTTTCTTATGGACAATCTCTTCATCCTCAATGACTGACTCTCTCTGTCTCTCTATGTTCCAGGACTAATCACAAGTGGACATCCAATTCCTTCACTGGAATCTAGAGGATTATAGATCTGGAGAGCCCTTAGATACCACCAAATCCAGTCCCATAAACTAAAGGAGATGAAAACAGATGCTGACAGTAGTTAATGGACTTCTACAGAGTAAGACAGCTCTTCTTCCCCTTAGGTGCAACTTAAATCAAACAGACACTACAAAGTATAATGGTCTTACCACTAAAATGCATAATTGTCCTTCATTTCCCAAGTATTTTATACTTTTACATCTTTTCATTTCCTTACTCAACTGCAAACTGGCCTCCAAAACGATATCTTCATTCATTTCTTTGTCTATTATCATGTGATTTTCTTTCTATGGTTCTCTTTTTCTATCTGTTTCTGTCTCTGTATATCTCAAAGTTTTGCTCTGTATCTCTGTCTCGCTGTCAATTTGCATACAACTGTGTGTTACCTTTCTCTTTGTCACTGTTTCTTTGTGTTTCTGTCTCTATTTCACTCTGTCTCCCCCCACACTTTTATGAATCTCCTTTCCCCTCCTACTTCCCTCTGCTTCCTCCTCAAAAGCTTTTTCTCCTTAATCTAATTTCCATCCACTAATAATTGTTGTTTTCTTTTCATAACTATAATCATAATTTGTAGTTGAAAGTCAACTCTGAGGTCCTTTTATCCAACCCTATTTTAACACAAAAGAGCAATTAGCCTTATACACCTGAATTGGATTGTCCAGAGTCAAACATTTATTCTTAATGTTGACTGGGATTTGAAGTCTGGTCATTCTGTCCTCAAAGAAGAGACCACTTGAGACCTGGCTGTTTGACTCTGCACTTTCCGGCCCTGCACACTTCTATTCCTTGTGGATGCTTCTGCTGTCTCCTTCTCATGGGCATTGCCAGATTCCCTCCATCTCTATCTCACTATTCCAAGCTTCATTATAAATAAATAAACTTTTCTCTCTCTGTCATCCAGACAATCAGAGAGCTGTAGTGTCTTTAGACCTCAACAAATCAGAATAAATTTAATGAAGAGGAAACTAAGGCTGACAATGGTTAGGCAACTTCTCCAGAGGAACATAGCCAGTCAATGACAGTGGTGGATTTAAAGACAAAGAATCAACTCCAAGTAGGGGCTTTTCTTTCTCTTTTTCTATTTATCTTGATCTTTCTTACTGACTCTCTTCTTGTCTCTCTGTCTCTCTTGCTGTCTCTTTCTCTACTTATCTCTTTCCCCCTGTCTCTCTCTGATTTTAGTACTCTATTTCTCTCTGTTTCTGTCACTGTCTCTTTATCTAGTACCATATTTTTCCCCTCTCCCTTTCTATATATTTTGCTATATATATTTTGCTCACAAGCTTTGTTCCTTGCTCTCATTCCCCTTTCATAAATAAATAGCCTATTCTTATATGATCATAGCTCAGGAGAAGGACTTAACCATATGATCTATTGTGTCCACTTCAGTTTAATTATGAGAGAAGAGACAGGGGCTTAAAAGCTAAGTTACAATCATAAAAAAATATGAACTAGGATATTAATTCAGGTCCCCAAGAACAGACTATGAAGAGACATAGCTGAGTGACATTCAGATCCTTTACAGCCCCTTCCTAGGTGCCCCTTCTCTGTCTGTATTCACTTTTATGCTCTGTTCCCTCTATCTCATATTTTCTTCTCCCACCCCAAGTCCACCAGAGCTTTCTATGCTCTCTCTGGTACCTATAGGATTATAGAGTTTTGGTATCAGGACCTACCTTCAAGTCTAGGGCCTACACAGAAAACTGCAACTGACAGTGGTTAAAGGCCTTCTCCAGAGTCACTTTCTCATCAGCAGTTGATGTGTGATTTAAACTCAGTGAATTAAAATGTGATGCATCATCCGCTATGACTCCTAGCTGACTGGCACTGCCACTGAGAATTGCCCCTTCCTTGCCTCTGATCTCTTTCCTCAGTCACTCACTGTCCTCTCCAATGGACTCTGTCATTCTTTCTTTGACCATTATCAAGTGGGTCTCTTTCTCTCTGTTTCTCTCTATCAATGTCTCTTTTGCTGTCTCTGGTTCTCTGGAACAACTAGCTCCCTCTCCCCAAACCAAGTCCCATTGTGATTATCTTTACTTTTTATGTCTCTCCTCTACTCAGGGCATATTCTTTCTAAGTCTTTCTCTCTGCAGAAAAAAAGCAGCTATTTTCTCTTTGTCATTCACAGGCATGTTGAACTGGAAGGAAATGAAAAGCTCTCCAAGTGAAAGGCATTTTTCTTCAAAGAAGGAAATCATGTCTGGGAGAGATTAAAGACCTTATCTAGGTAACCCAGTGAGGCAGAATTTGAACTCAGTCACTTATGACTCCAAATACCAATGCTCTTCATTTCTCATCCAGCTACTTTCTGGAATTTACAATCAGTTCCAAGAGCCTCTTTTTCCAGGAACATCTCTTCAGACCTAGAATTTACTTCTTAGAAGAACCATCAAACCATGGGGTATATCTCTCTCTGAATAGGCGATTCCCAAACCTCCGTTTGTGGAGGGCACCCATGCCACTCAGCTCTATGTTTCCTACCTGGATACTCTCAGGACAGCTGCATCTTGATTTCATCCTGGGGACCCTCCTCCCATGAGCCACATTCACTTTTAGGCTTCCTTTACTATGCTAGATTCCACCCTCTGATGCATGTCCTTGAGGGCAGGGTTTCTATTTTTGTTTCCTTTACTTTTCTTTCCAGAGTATAGTATGCTGCCTGGTATATATGACAAGCTCAATAAATTCTTGGTGGATAACTGGCTAACTCTGCATATCATGTCCCTGAGCTGTCTCTCTCCCAATCCTCACCAGTGAAGTTGCCCCTCCCTCAATGCTCCCAAAATTAGAAGGAAAACAGAAAGCTAGGAAACAAACTTCACAAGGGATTCAAAGGTCTCATTTCTAAAATACATAGAGAATTGTATCAAATTTATAAGGTTACAATCATTTCCCAAATGATGAAGTGTCAAAGGACATGAATAGACAGTTTTCAAAATAAGAAATTAAAGCTATATATAATCATATGAAAAATGCTCCAAATCATTATTGATTAGAGAAAAGCAAATTAAAACAACTACGAGGTATCATCTCATACCTACCAGATTGGCTGAGATGAGAAAAAAGGCAATATGATTAATGTTGGAGAAGTTGTGGGAGAATTGGGACATTGATACATTGCTGGAGGAGTTGTGAATGGATCCAACTATTCTGGAGAGCAATGTGGAATTATGCTCAAAGAGCAATAAAAATGTTCATTCTCTTTGACCCAGAAATTCTAATTCTAGGCCTATATCCAGAAGAAATCAGTAAAAATGTGGAAAGTCTCACATGTTCCAAAATATTCATAGCATCTCTTTTTGTAGTGGCATCATCTGGGGAATGGTTAAACAAGTTATGGTAGATGCTATGGAATGTTATTGTTCGATAACAAACCATAAATGGCGGGGCTTTAGAGGATCTGATCCTGAGTGAAGGGAGCAAAACCAAGAGAACATTGTACACATAAACAACAACATTGTGAGATGATCAGCTTTCATGGAAGTAGCTCTTCTCAGCAGTTCAGAGGGCTAGGACAACTGTATCAGACCAGCTATGGACAATATTATCTCTATCTAGAGGAAGAAAAAAAACAAAAACAAAAAATACAACCTTTCAGAATCTGATGAACACTATAAAAATTATCTCTTATGTATCTCTTTCCCTTAATCCCAATTCCTCATACATTAAAGGACTCATCTATAAACGTGTTTATCAGACATATTTATGTACAATGTTAACCTGAGTGTTCACTGCTAAGGGGAGGAGGGTGGGAAGGGAGGGTAGAAGAAAATTTTGTAACTTCAAAATATGCATATGTGGGGGCAGATAGGTGCTGCAGTGGATAACAGTACTGGCCCTGAAGTTAGGAGAAGGGTAGTTCAAATTCTGCCTCAGACACTAAATAATTGCCTAGCTGTGTGACCTTGAGCAAGTCACTTAATCCCATTGCCTTACATAAATAAAAATAAAAACTGTAGTTTCAAAAAATATACATATGCATATGGATTAATACTAAAAAAAATTTTTAAATCTGTCGAAAAAAGAAGTTGACTTCCTTTCTGTTTCCCTCACCTTTGGGTCTCTGCCTCTGTCTCTCACCTCACTACACTCTGGCCCCCTACACAATGCCTTTGCCATGAGGGTGCTTCTTGACTTTTCTATATCTTTATTTCTTTCTGTCACTTTGTTTCTCTCTCTTTTACTCTAACCACCTACATTTCTCTCATGTCCCAAAAGCCCTTTTCTAGCTTCGTTTTCCCCCTCATTTTTTTCCTAGAAAATCCCTACCTGCTAGTTCTCTGAGCTGCTAAATCCTATTATCTTTATTTTAATCCTAATGATTAATATGTGGTCTTTTCTCTGACTCTATTTCCCAGATTATCAGAGATTAGAAGCTGGAAAGAATCTTTTGGGGTTATGGACTCCAACCCCAGCATTGTAGACCAAAGGACATTGATTTATTTAAGTGACCTGTCCAGGACTGGAACGTCTCTTCCCAGAAAATCCTGTAAAGGTTTCCAAAGAGTCAGATGTGAGTGAAATGACTGTACAACAAAGAGTTAACAAGAGTATGTGCTAGGCAGTGTTGACCTCGGGTAAAATGATACCTGCCAACAAAGATTCACTAAGAGACATAGCTCTATGGAACCCACTTTCTCCCCAGACCCCTTTCCAGAAGTTCTCTGACCCCATTAATGTACACTTTCATCCAACTCTTTCTGCCTGTCTTAATCCCAAGGAAATGTTCTCTTCTTTCACTGGTCCCATATGATCATGGAGCCCCATGATTTTACTGAGGAGAAAACTGAGACTGACAGTGGTTCACTGACTTCTATCAAGTCAGCAGTAGGGCAGAATTTAAATGGAAAGTCTCAACAGAAAGTAAAATGCTATATGCACTGGTTTTCTTTTTTTCCTTTGTTTCTCTCTGACTTTATCTCTGTAATTTTGTGTCCCCTTCCCCCCCCTCCCCTTTCTCTTTGTTTTTCATTCTGTCTTTCCCTCTCTATTTCCGTCACTCTTTCCATCTCCCTTTCCTTCTCTCTCCATATTCCTCAAAAGTTTTCCTTTCCTTACCCTGATTCTCAGTCAGTAATAAGGGGATCTTTCCTTTTTCTGTCTATATTTTTCTGTCTCTTTTTCTTTCTATCTCTGTTTTGTCTTTCTTTGTTGAACTCTCTTATTTTCAGTCACTTATGCCTTTCTCTCCTTCCTCCTTAAAATCTTTTTTGCCCTGCCCTAATTCCTAATCATTAATCAATTATCTTTTCTATTTTCTTTATCTTCAATAAGATCACACATTTAGAGCTGGAAGAAATCTTAAAGGTCATAGAGTCCAACTCCATTATGCTCTAAAAGCAGAGACTTAAACCTTGTTACTGAATTGCTTGGAGTCAAACATTTATTAAATTTGTGAAATAGGATTTCAATGCAGGACTTCCAAGAACAATCCACTAAGAAACCTAGCTGTGTGATTCATACATTTCTCCTACTGGTCATCCCAGTGAATCCACTTCTGGACAGCTCTTCTCCTGCATACCTCATTTTCTATCCTCTAACCTCAGTCCTAAGAGAACAATCTCTTTTCTTTCTGGCAACCATAGATAGCATCATGGAACAGGAATTTCATTTGACACCATCAAGTCTAGCCCTGTAGGCTGGCTAAGGATAAAAGTGTGGCTGAGAATGATTAAGTGACTTATCAGAGTAACAGAACTTCTCTGCAGTTGATGTGGGGTTTAAATTCAATGAGACAAATCCATATATAGTATTCTATTCACTAGGACATCTAGTTAACTTCTGTGCTGGTCATTTCTTCCTCACCTGGGATCTCTTCTCTTTTCCTCATTTTCCTCCATCTTCCCTCTCCATCTTCTTCATAACACTTGTAGTTGTCTCTTTATGGGTATTCTATTCTCTGACTCTCTTGCTGTGTTTGCTTTCTTTATCATTTCTTTGTCATTCTATTTTAATCTTTTTATATCTCTCTGATTCTCTATATCTATCTCATAGCAGCATTTTCTATCTGTCCTCTCTTTCTCAATAATTCAATCCCTCCCTTTTACTCTCTTTTTCCTCCTCAAAAGCTTATTTCCCATTCTTCTAATTGCCCTTATTAATATCTGTTCTATTCTTTGATTCTTCATCATCAATATATTCAAAGATTTAGGCCTAGAAAGAACCCACTGGGTCATATTCTAGGAGAGGTTGAAACACTATATCTGAAATGTCCAAGGTCCAACATTTAATAACCATGTGAAGCAGGAATTTGAACTCAAGTCATTCGGAATACTCAGAAGAGTCCACTAGGGGCCCTCATTCTTTCTCTCAACACCTTCCTCCACCCCTCCACAGTCCACATACTTAGGTTTCTTACAGAAAATTGCTTCTTTCTTCTTCCAATTTTCAGTTCCTGATTCTGTCCGACTATTTCTCTATTTCAAGCTTAATTACAAGTAGAAATTGTTTTCTTTCTTGGTCATTCAGAGGATCATAGAGATGGAGGATCATTTGAAAGCATCCAATCCAGGCCATAAATCTGATGAGGAGAAAATTGAGTCTGGCAGTGATTACGTGACTTCTCCAGAATATCAGGGCAGGTCAATGACTAAGGTGTGATTTAAATTCAGAATCAACTTCAAGGACTCTCTTCTATCATTAGGAGACCCAGCTGGTTTGTTCTATACTTGCCAGATGACTTTTCCTCTGCATTGCTCCCACAACTGTAGTCTCATCTCTTCCTCATTTTCCTTCATAATGGTCAGTTTCCTCATTACTATTGCTCTTATCAGGTGGTCCTTGCTTTCCCCCGTCTTTCCTCTCTTTTCCTCCCTCTCCTTCTCTCTCATCTAACTCATTTTTCCTTACTCTACTTCTCACCCACTACTAACTGTTCTTTTTTATTTAACCTATCTTAACTATGTTCATAAGTTTAGAATTCAAAAGAGACCTTGGGACCTTTCATCCAACTCCATTTTAGTAAAACAACAGACTGATTTATACATACTAACTGAATTACCCATAGTAAAAGCTCCTTAAGAATGTTAATTAGGATGTTTACAAATCATTCAGACTTCCAAGATTTCCAAGGATTTTTATGCAGGGAACCAAGGGTATAGGGAGTGTCCAGATTTGTTTGCATGGTTTGCATTGTTAAGGGAATCTTCTTTCTTCCTTTATCAGATAACAATTTACTCTGATGCTTTTCTGCTGTCTCTTTTGTAACTAGTCTCCACTGATCCATCACTCTGCTTTGTAGCCAGTACCAGACAGTTTTGATGACTGATGCTTATAATGTAATTTTAGATCTGGTTGAATTTCTAATTTGATATTTAATTGGGGGGTTTTAATTTCTTAGATCTGGTTTAGATCTACACCTTCTTTTGCATTTTTTTCATTAAATTCCTTGATATTTTTGACTTCTTGTTTCTCCATATGAATTTAGTTAAAATTTTTTTTCTAGCTCATTAAAGTAATGTATTGGAAGTTTGATTGGTAAGGTAATAAATAAGTAGTTCAAGTTAGCTAGAATTGTCATTTTTTTATGTTAGCTCAGCCAATCCATGAGCACCTTATATTTTCCCAGTTATTTAAGTCTAATTTTATTTGAGTGAAAAGTGCTTTATAGTTGTTTTCATAGAGTTTCTGAGTCTGCCTTGGCAGGTAGACTCCCAAGTATTTTGTATTGTCTGAAATTATATTAAATGGGATTTCTCTTTCTAGTTCTTACTAACTGTATCTTGCTAGTAACATATAGAAATGATGAGGATTTATGTGGGTCTATTTCACATCCTTCTATTTTACTAGGATTGCTACTTCTAGTAGTTTTTAGATGACTTTTAGGGTGCTCAAGGTATACCATCTTGTCATCTGCAAAGACTGACAGTTTAATTACATCCTTCCCAATTGTAATTCCTTTAATTTCTTTTTATTTTCTTCTTGTTGAAGCCAACATTTCCAATACAATATTGAATAACAGTGGTGATAAAGGGCATCCTTGTTTCAACCCTGATCTTATTGGAATTGACTCTGGCTTATCTTATCCCCACTGCATATAATGCTTGCTGAAGGTTTCAAATAGATACCCTTAGTCATTCTAAAGAATAATCCATTAATTCCTATGGTCTCTAGTGATTTAGTAGCATGTGTACTATATTTTTTCAAAGGCTTTTTCAGCATCTATTGATAGAGTCAATTATACTAACAGTTTTCATAATATTGAACCAACCCTGGGATAAATTCCTGGGATAAATCCTGCTTGGTCATAGTGTATTATACTAGTGATAAATTGCTGTAATCACTGTACAAGGTTTTATTTAAGATGTTTGTATCCATATTCATTATAGAGATTGGTCTATAATTTTCTTCCATTGTTTTGACTCTTCCTGGTTTAGTATCAGCACCATATGGTGTCATAGAAGGAATTAGGCAAAGTTCCTTCTTCACCCACTTTTTCAGAGAGTTTATATAGAATTGGAACCAATTGTTCCTTAAATGTTTGAAGGAATTCACTTGTGAATTCGTCTGGCCCTGGAGATTTTTTATTAGGGTGTTCAAAAATGGTCTGTTGAATTTAACTTTCTGAGAAAGGGTTATTTAGGTATTTAATTTCCTCTTCATTCAACCTGGGCAACTTATATTTTTGAAAATATTCATCCATTTCACTTAGATTATCAAATTTATTGGCATGCAGTTGGACAAAATATTTCTGAATAATTACTTTAATTTCATCCTCATTGGTGGCGAGTTAACCATTTTAATTTATGATACTAATAATTTTATATTCTTCTTTCCTTTTTGTTAAATTAATCAAAGATTTACCTATTTGATTTTTTTTTCATAAAAACAACTCTTTGTTTTATTTATTAGTCCAATAGTTTTCTTGTTTTTGATATTGTTAATTTTACCTTTAATACTTTGAATTTCTAATTTGGTATTTAATTGGGGGTTTTTAATTTCTTATTTCACTAAGTTTTTTAGTTGCAATCTTAGTTCATTGATTTCCTCTTTCTCTATTTTATTCATGTAAACATTTAAAGATATAAAATATTTCCTGACAACTGCCTTGGCTATTTTCCATAAGTTTTGGTATGTTGTCTCATTTATTGTCATTGTCTAGGGGTAAATCATTAATTTATTTGTAATTTTCTCTTTGATCCACTCATTCTTTCTTTTTTTTAGTTTTTGCAAGGCAGTGGAGTTAAGTGGCTTGGCCAAGGCCACACAGTTAGGTAATTATTAAGTGTTTGAGGCTGGATTTGAACTCAAGTACTCCTGACTCCAGGGCTGGTGCTCTAATCCACTGTGGTACCATGTACTATAGGAAAAAAATATTCCTTTCTAGTCAATTCAGTTTTCTCCAAAGGTCTATCATGTCTAGTTTTTCTAACATTCTATTTACCTCCTTAACTTCCTTCTTGTTTATTTTTTATATCTAGTTTATAGAGCATTAGGCTGAGGTCTCCCACCAGTAGAGTTTTGCTTTCTATGTCTTTTTGTAATTCATTCAACTTCTCCTCTAAGAATCTGGATGCTATACCAATTGTGACATTCATATTTAGTATTGAAATTGCTTCCTTGTCTACAGCACCTTTTGGGAAGATTTTGTTTCCTTCTTTATCTCTTTTAATGAGGTTGATTTTTGCAGCTGCTTTGTCTGAGGTAAGGACTGCTACTCCTGCCTTTTTCACTTCACCTGAAATATAATATATTCTGCTCCAAACTTGTACCTTTAGTTTATATATATATCTCTCTGCTTCAAAAGCATATTATAGGATTCTTGTTTTTAATCCACTGCTACTCACTTACTTTTTATGGCAGAGTTCATCCCATTCACATTCCACATCATAATTAATAACTCGTTATTGCCCTCCATGCTATCTACCCTCTGTTTCTATTTTTCACTTTTATTCACCTTATCCATATTTTCCAGTATTTTTCGTCTGAATACCACCTCCTTCAGTATTTTTACCCCCTTATATACAACCCCCCTCCCCTTTCCTTCTTCTTTCCCTTTTTCCCTTCTGCCTTCCCTTCCTTCTGTTTGCTCCTCTTTTCCTCCCCCTTCCCTCCTTTCCCCTTTTAATACTTGAAAGGTAAGGTAAGTTTCTTAACTTAATTGAGTCTGTATATGTTACTCCTTCTTTGAGCCAAATCTGATGATAGTAATATTCAGGTAGTTCCAACCTCCTCCCCTCTTGCCCTCTATTGCAGTAGGTCCTTTGTACCTCTTTAGGTAATATAATTTACATCATTCAATCTTCCCCAACCTCCCATTTCTTTACTGTATTCCTTTTTTAAAGAAGAATTATTTTTAAATCATTTTATTAGAGTCAAGGACAAATCATGAGTGTCCATTACTTCTGTCTAAGTATATTCTCTCTACTAGAATTACAATGCTCAAGAGTTATGAGAATCTTTCTCCCAGGTGGGGATGTAGCCTGTTTCATCTTATTGGATAATAGTTTTTTTCTTTTTCCTTTTTTCCCTTTTCATGTATCTCTTGCATTTCCTGTGTGAAGTCCAATTTTCTATTTAGCTATGGTCTTTTCATCAGAAAAAGTTGGAAGTCTCCTATTTCATTAAATGTCCTGAGAAGGCTCAGTTTTGCAGGAAAATGAATTTGTCACTGTATTCCAAGCTCCTGTGCTTTTTGGAATATTGGTTTTTAGACCATTAAATCTCTTAATGTTGTTGCAGCCAGGTCCTGTGTAATCCTTACTGTGACTCCTTGGTACCAAAATTAATTCTTTCTGCCTCCTTGCAGGATTTGCTCTTTTATGTGAAAGCTCTGGAATTTTGCCACTATATTCCTTGGAGTTTTCATTTTGGGATCCCTTTCTGGAAGGGAATAATGTATTCATTCATTAACTATTTTGCCCTCTGGTTCTATGAAATCAGGGCAATTTTCCTTCACTACATCCTGAAGGATTGATTCTGGCTTTTTTTATCCCCAATGTTTTCAAGAAACTCAATGATTCTTAAGTTGTCTCTCCTGGATATATTCTCTACATCATTATTTTACATTTTGCATGCCAATGAGATATTTTCCATTTTCTTCTATTTGGGGTGGGGGTGGGGGGTTCTTTGGTTTTGTTTAACAGATTCTTGGTGAATCATGAAGTCATTAGTTTCCACGGAGTCCAATATTCTTTTAGAGAAGAATTTTGTTCACTTACCTTTTACAGTTCCTTTTCCAATCAGTCAATTCTTTTTTTGAAGGAGTTTTCCAATTGCCCAGTTCTGATTTTGAGAGAATTATATTCTTTTTGCACTTGTCAATTGTATTTTTGAAGGATTTGTTTTCTTGTTGAAAGATGTTAATTTTCTCTTGCAAAGTGTCAATTTTCTCAACTGGAAACAAAGGGACTCCATCGTAAACATGGACTCTCGTGGCCTTGGTTTTCCAGGACAACCAAGCTGACTGTACCAATGTCTAGCATCCATGCTAGAGATCTCCCGCCTGTTGTGCTAGAACTCACCATCCCAGAATAACCTGGAAGCACTTCCATGAACTGAATTATAGAGAAATGAGGAGAATCAGGAGAATTTTTTACATAGTGATAGTAGTATTATAAGATGATCAATTGCAAATTTACAACAATATAAGACAATTTCAAAGGAGCCATGATGAAAAATATTAACCATTCCTAAAAGAAAGAACTCATGGTGCCTAAATTCAAATTAAAGCATACCATTTTTAATTTATTTATTTTTATTGTTTTTCTTTTGATCTGTGTTTTCTTCTATAAGATGACAGACTGGTATGAATGACTAAACATTTTCAAATTTCTTGCCTTCTGAATTAGGTGGGTGAGGAGGAAGGAAGCAAGAATTTGAAACTCACAATTTCAAAATTGAATGTTAAAATTATTTTTACATGGAATTAGGGAAAATTATAATACTAAGTAAAAATAGAAAAATATCACAGAAATTAAGATATGTCAGAACTTTAAGATACAACTTTTCCTACCAAACCAGAACTTGGAACAAAAGTTGTCAAGCATGGGAGAAACAATCATTGAAAATATGTTCAAACAAAGTAATCAATATATTAATATTCATCTACAGTGAAGACTAATCATCAGTCAAATTCTAGAATCCTTCTTCCCATCCAAGTGAAAGGTCCAGATGTTATTCAACAATGTAGTTTTCTCTGATTTCATTGAAGGACAATACTTATTTGGAGAGAATAATTTAGATGTCTTTGATTAAAAAACAATTT